>NC_064284.1:36176991-36492939 GCF_019186545.1 Solanum stenotomum | reverse complement strand
TTAACGATATTCGAATAATATTATATACCTAATATTTAATTACATATATCAATGTATTACAACTTACCTTATATTATGATAATAAAATAATATTAATTAAAAATGGAAGCTAATTGGTGATGAACCAGTGGTGAGAACCATGCTAACTCTTAACACCTATGCCATAAGTAATAACCTGACCTATTCAATTGTATAAACTATACTTCACTGGAGTATGTCGCCAACTTCAATCTATTACTATATGATGGTAATAACTAACTCAATTGTCAATCATTAATTGATCATTAAGAAGCTGTACAATAATGCCAAGAACTCACGTGAATGACTAACCACGTTTTTCCATACAATTTTTAATACCTCAACACTAACAAAAACAACCAACTAATATTATCTAATCATTGTAGTATCCATTCTTCTCAAATAACAATTTCCTACACCACATATTATAACCAATACTATGCCATAATTATTCCTCAATTATGTTATTGTCATTACCCAGACAAACCCACAACAATTTATCCCCACCATTTTCATGTATACAAGTTGTCATATCCTCCTTCTAATTCATTATCCAATTACATCCACACACACACACACACACACACATATATATATATATATATAAATTACCTTCCCTAATTATTACAAAAACCGAACATTTCAAACATTATTTGTTTTATCGTACCCCCAATTTGACCAATCATTATGTTCCTCAACTTTGCACCTTTCAATTATTTAATCTTTTTCCACTATTCATCATACAGACCCACTAACGATAATTAACCAATAATATATAGTTAGAATGCTGGAAAAATTTCGGTGAAAGAGTTACCTGAAGCCGTCTTTCCAATCTTTGCGACTCTTTTGGTTTTCCTTTCTTCTGTAGATTAATTATTAACCCTAATTATTATTATAACTAATTATGGGAGTTGTAGAAGTGGCCCACTATTTGTTTTAATGCTATCTTCTATAACCATCAACTAACTTAATTATAAAAACTACCCCACTAATTTCATAATTGTAGTTACGAATAGTCCAAAACACTCATTTAAAATCTATCGAAAGAGTATTTTATACAATAAAAGCTCTAATACTCAAAACGACCAAATGGGTCATTACAGTAGATACCAATTTACCCATCGTTCGTTCTCGAACAATCATAAGAAGGTGAGGGTAACAAAGGTTACCTGAATCGACAAAAAGGTTGGGATATCTTTCATGCATATCAGCCTCACTCTCCCAAGTGGACTCTTCAACTGGCCGATTCTTCCACTGAACCTTGATAGATGCAATCTCTTTTGACCTCAACTTGCGAACTTCCTTATCTAGAATAGCTACAGGCTCCTCCTCATAAGACAGATTCTCATCAAGCAGTATTAAATCCCAACGAATAATGTAGTTTCCATCACCATGGTATTTTTTCAACATGGACACATGAAATATCAGGTGCACCCCTGACAACCCTGGAGGAAAGGCCAATTCATAGGCCACCTCCCCCACGCGCTTAAGAACTTCAAATGGCCCAATGTACCTCGGACTAAGCTTACCTCGCTTACCAAACCGCATCACACCCTTCATGGGTGAAACCTTTAGCAAGACTTGCTCACCCTCCATAAACTCCAAATCCCTGACCTTCCGATCTGCATACTCCTTCTGCCAGTTCTGAGCTGCTAAAAGCTTTCCCTTAATGAATTTCACTTTCTCTAATGATTCCCTCAAGAGATCGGTACCCCAAGGCCTTACCTCAAATGAATCAAACCAGCCAATGGGAGACCTACATCTTCTCCCATACAATGCCTCAAATGGGGCCATATCAATACTCGAGTGGTAGCTATTTTTGTACGAAAACTCTGCTAAAAGTAAGAATTGATCCCAATGACCACCAAAATCTATTACGCACGCACGAAGCATATCCTCCAACACTTGAATTGTTCGCTCAGACTGTCGATCAGTCTGAGGGTGAAATGCGGTACTAAGATCCAATCTAGTACCTAATTCAGCATGCAATCGAACAATCTCACGGATATAGAGTTTGACTAACTTTTCTGCATTGTAAGTCATCTTGACCGGAACGAAGTAAGCAGACTTAGTTAACCTGTCAACAATTACCCAAATAGAATCAAACTTACCCAATGTCTTTGGAAGACCAACCACAAAATCCATTGCGACTCTTTCCCACTTCCATTCCGGAATGGGCATTCTCTGAAGTGTCCCTCCAGGCCTCTGATGTTCATACTTTACCTGCTGACAGTTCGGACATTGGGCAACAAAATCAATAATGTCACACTTCATCCTACTCCACCACTAATGTTGTCTCAGATCATGATACATCTTGGTTGTACCAGGATGTATAGAATACCTCGAACTATGAGCCTCTGCAAGAATAGTATGAGTCAAGTCATCAACACGGGGCACACACACCCACCCCTTAATTCTCAAGACGCCTTCCTTATCAATCATAGCCTCCTTAGCTTCTCCCCGCAACACCATATCTCGAATTCGACTCAGCTTCTCATCATCAAACTGCTTTCCCTTAATCTTGTTAAGAAAAGAAGATCTTGCCTCCACACATGCCAAGAATCCTCCTTTTTCAAGTATTTCCAGCCTCATAAAGTCATTAGCCAAAGTTTGCACCTCTCTAGCCAATGGGCGTCTAGAAGCCTGTAAGTGGGCTAAACTACCCATGCTCCCTGCTTTTCTACTTAGGGCATCTGCCAAAACATTAGCCTTTCCCCGGTGAAATAAAATAATAATATCTTAGTCTTTCAATAACTCCATCCACCTCCTCTACCTCAAATTCAAATCCTTCTAGGTGAACACATATTGTAAACTGCGATGATCTGTATACACTTCACACTTGACCCCATATAGATAATGCCTCCACTGCTTCAAAGCAAATACAACTGCAGCCAACTCCAAATCATGAGTTGGTTAGTTACGTTCATGCACTTTCAATTGCCTTGAAGCGTAGGCAATTACATTCCTCTCCTGCATTAGCACTGCACCCAAACCAGAATAAGATGCATCACAATAAACAATGAAATTCTTACCTTCCACGGGCAAGGCAAGAATCGGTGCAGTAGTCAACAAGGTCTTGAGTTTCAGGAAGCTTTCTTCACACTCATTCGACCACACAAATGGAACATTCTGCTTGGTCAAATTGGTCAACTGGGAAGCAATGGAAGAGAATCCCTGTACGAATCGGCGGTAGTAGCTAGCTAAACCAACAAAGCTCCTTACCTCTGAAGCATTAGTTGGCCTTACCCAACTCTTCACTGCTTCAATCTTAGAGGGATCCACCATCACTCCATCCTTAGAAACCACGTGCCCCAAGAAGAACACTGAATCGAGCCAAAACTCACACTTGGAGAATTTGGCATAAAGCTTTTTCTCCCTCAACAACCCCAATACAATTCTCAAATGCTCCTCGTGTTCCCTCCTGCTCTTCGAGTATATCAAGATATCATTAATGAATACAATAACAAAGAGGTCTAAATATGGCTTAAAAATTCCGTTTATTAGGCTCATGAAAGCAGCAGGGGCATTCGTAAGTCCAAAGGACATTACAAAGAATTCATAATGCCCATACCTGGTTCGAAAAGCAGTCTTTGGAACGTCCGTTGCCCGCATTTTCAATTGATGATAACCGGACCTCAAATCAATTTTAGAGAAGACACAAGCACCCTGTAACTGATTGAACAAGTCATCAATGCGAGGAATGGGGTACTTGTTCTTAATGGTTACCTTATTCAATTGCCTGTAGTCTATGCACATCCGAAAACTACCATCCTTCTTCTTCACAAATAAAACTGGAGCACCCCAAGGAGATGTACTCGGTCTAATAAAACCTTTACCTAACAATTCCCGAAATTGGGCCTTTAACTCCCTTAACTCAGCTGGGGCCATTCTATAAGGTGGAATGGAAATGGGGCGAGTCCCCGGCTCCAAGTCAATACAAAAATCAATATCTCTATCTGGTGGCATACCAGGTAGGTCGGAAGGAAAAACATCTGTAAACTCACAGACTGTCGAAACAGACTCGATTGAAGGCACTTTGGAAGTATCATCCCTGAGATGTGCCAAGAAGGCTAAGCAACCTTTACTCACCAACCTCTTAGCACGAAGACAAGAGATAATACGAACTGGGGCAGGAATATAGTCACCCTCCCACACTAGTGGATCTATCCCAGGCTTGGCCAAGGTCACGGTTTTAGCATTACAATCTAAAATAGCAAAATTTGGAGAAAGCCAAGTCATACCCAAAATTACATCAAAATCAACCATCTCTAGAATAATCAGATCTACATAAGTCTCACCCCCCACAAAAGTCACAAGGCAAGACCTATACACCTTTTCCACTATCACAGATTCACCAACAGGAGTAGAGACACGAATAGGCATGTCAAGCAAATCATAATGCAAATCAAGACCAGTAGCGAACGAGGAAGATACATCAGAAAATATGGATCCAGAATCAAACAATATAGACGCCATGCGATCACAGACCAGAAGAGTACCTGTGATAACAGCATCAGATGTCTCTGCCTCTGACCTCCCGGGGAAAGCATAACAATGGGCCCTATCACCTGTCTGTCCATTGCCTCTACCAGGCTGCGCTCCAGTAGTTCCAACCTGCCCGCCACCCCCGTTGAACTGGTGACCACCATTACCTTGGCCACCACGTCCTCCAAAATGACGGCCTCTACCATGACCACCTCTACCTCCAACTGTTGGGGATCTGTAACTCTGATCGTACCGAGCCTGACTTTGTTTTGGACAATATTTCTTGATATGTCCGGCCTCTCCACATCCATAACAAGTCCTAGAGTCGAGTGTAGATCTCTGTGAAGACGAAGAAGACTGGAGGTAACCCCCAAACTCAGAAAAAGGTTGACTGGTCCGCAACGGACCCTCAACTGAAGCCTGCAATGAAGACTGAATAGGACGGGTGGATAGCCCCATGAACTCTGCCCTCTGGAGTACGAACCACTAAACTCACCTCCCTTACGAAACTTTTTAAATGTTGACACCTTGGTGAAGTCATCCGGCTTCACCCCTTCTACCTCTATCACAAAATCAATCACTTCCTGAAAAGATTTTGCAGAAGCAGCTACCTGTAAAGCTGGGATCTGCAAATCTGACCTCAATCCCTTTACAAAACGGCGAATCTGCTCTTGCGGACTGAAGCAAAGCTGAGTGGCATACCTGGATAACACACGAAATTTAGCCTCATAAGCTGCAACAGACATCCTTCCTTGCTCTATGTTCAGGAACTCATCTCTCCTTCTGTCCCTCAAAGTCCGGGGTATGTACTTCTCCATAAATAAGCTAGAAAATGTTGTCCAAGTCATAGGTGGTGCCTTTGCTGGTCGACACTCCACATGAGACCGCCACCACATTTTGGCATCCTCTTGAAACTGGTAGGTCACAAACTCAACACCAAATCGCTCCACTATGTCCATCTTATGTAACAACTCATGACAATCAACCAGGAAATCATAAGCATCTTCAGATTCAGTACCCTTGAAAACTGGAGGTTTCAACTTTAAGAACTTAATAAAGAGATCATGTTGGTTCATTATAGGCCCTATGGTCAATCGGGGAAACGTGCCTGTTTCCAAGGACGCATCCATGCGAGGAGCCACATCGGCTGCATGTTGTACTCCCTGAACTTGAGGTGCTAGTGAAGAAAATGCTGGGGGTACCTGCCCCTGATTAGATAACCCGCTAAGATAAGTGAGAACCTGATTAATCATCTCTGGAGTAGGCTGGGGTGGTACTTCCTTCTCTTGAATCTGCTCATCTTCCCCTTCGTCACTCTCTCTCACTACCTCGTCAGTCGGTGGATGAGTCACCACTCTATCCCTAGCTGGACCAGGTGTTTGTTCTCTGCCTCTAGTGGGCCTTCTCCCGCGACCTCTACCACGGCCTCTTTCCACTGCTCCCCTTCGAGCTGTAACCCCAACGGTTGGCTCAGGCGTACCCTGTCTTGCCGGTGTTGGTGTTGTCACACCTGTTGCTCTAGTTCTGACCATCTGCGAGATAGAGTGAAGAAGGTCAGATACCAATTTGTATCACCTAGATACCAATTGGATTCAAGTAATAGCAGAAAGAAAGAAAAATCTGAGTTTTCCTAAAGTCCTATAGCCTCTTGAAGAAAAGTAAAGGCGTCCCCGTACCGTTCCGCAAGACTCTAATAGACCTGTCCTTGTGTGATGAGATCATCGAACCTAAAGCTCTGATACCAAGTTTGTCACGACCCAAATTGAGTCATGAGTGGCACCCACACTTCACCTCCTAAGTAGGCGGACCAAGGAATCTAAACCCCAACATATACCAATAATTTAACTACGACTAACAACAATAACGCGGAAGCTCCAAAACTTATTAAAGTAACCAATCAAATAAACCTCTAAAGACTACTACATATTATCCCCAAAATCTGAAAGTCATCACATCAAGGAGATCTGTTCTTAACATATCAAGTCTAAAAGTATTAGAGACCCCAAAATAAGTAAATACGATGGTCCATGTCCGAAATTCAAGGACATCACGCCATAACTGAGAGAATCCAGCACGAGCTAGAAGGAATAGCTCACCTTGAAATCTGATCTGCTGGAGACTGGCTAGAGCTGACGGCGAGTCGAAGTCGATGGTACACTTGCTGCACTCCACAAAAGAAAAACGAAGAAAACACAAGTAGGGGTCAGTACAAGGAACACGTACTGAGTAGGTATCATCGACCAACCCAAAATAGAAACTAATATACAATGAATAATAGTATAAAGTCAACTATAGCACTTAGCAGGTGATAAGAAGCCACAACATGAACAAGTAACAGTTGAAACAAGTACGTAATCAATCACAATATCAAGCACGCACACGAGGACTCATGCCTCTACATCACACTCGTTTGGGAAATGTGTTCATTGAGATTGAGTACATTAAGTTAATTCAATATCTTTTTCCTTTAAGGTTACCGTGTCGGAACGTGACACTCCGATCCAATTATACCGTGTCGGAACGTGACACTCCGATCCAATAATACTGTGTTGGAACGTGACACTCCGATCCAAAAATACCGTGTCGGAACGTGACACTTCGATCCAAAAATACCGTGTCGGAACGTGACACTCCGATCCAAAAATACCGTGTCGGAACGTGACACTCCGATCCAATAATATTATTAATTTATCATTTATTATCACTACTTTTCATGTTCATTAATAATGTTACATCAAGCCCTCTTTATTCAAGGTATAACTTCAATAGAGAGGTTTTCAGATTATAAATCTCACGGTCTCAGGATTTTAGACCAATCACAAACCACACAACCAAGCCACATAATCACACCGTCAAGTACATAGAGAACTTCACAATATCATTCAATGCATATCAATCGCTATTAAGAGTTTATCTATCAAATAGAATAAACCATAACCTACCTCCACCGAAGAACCGAAGTCAAGCAAGCTACTTCTCCAATACTTTTCCTTTCCTCAATGCCTCCGAACCTTTCCAATCTATCAAGTATATATGCATAATTTGTAAGTTAACGAGTTTATAAACACTTATATTATCTTATGTCTAAGCCTAGACCCAAAAACTCACCTAATTCTATAATCAATTTCCTAAAGTTCAACCTAAGGGTAAGTCTTAATTCCTCCCATTTGGCATAACTTTAACGATATTCGAATAATATTATATACCTAATATTTAATTACATATATCAATGTATTACAACTTACCTTATATTATGATAATAAAATAATATTAATTAAAAATGGAAGCTAACTGGTGATGAACCAGTGGTGAGAACCATGCTAACTCTTAACACCTATGCCATAAGTAATAACCTGACCTATTCAATTGTATAAACTATACTTCACTGGAGTATGTCGCCAACTTCAATCTATTACTATATGATGGTAATAACTAACTCAATTGTCAATCATTAATTGATCATTAAGAAGTTGTACAATAATGCCAAGAACTCACGTGAATGACTAACCACGTTTTTCCATACAATTTTTAGTACCTCAACACTAACAAAAACAACCAACCAATATTATCTAATCATTGTAGTATCCATTCTTCTCAAATAACAATTTCCTACACCACATATTATAACCAATACTATGCCATAATTATTCCTCAATTATGTTACTGTCATTACCCAGACAAACCCACAACAATTTATCCCCACCATTTTCATGTACACAAGTTGTCATATCGTCCTTCTAATTCATTATCCAATTACATCCACATATCTATATACGTACATATATATATATATATATATATAAATTACCTTCCCTAATTATTACAATAACCGAACCTTTCAAACATTATTTGTTTTATCGTACCCCCCAATTTGACCAATCATTATGTTCCTCAACTTTGCACCTTTCAATTATTTAATCTTTTTCCACTATTCATCATACAGACCCACTAACGATAATTAACCAATAATATACAATTAGAATGCTGGAAAAATTTCGGTGAAACAATTACCTGAAGCCGTCTTTCCAATCTTTGCGACTCTTTTGGTTTTCCTTTCTTCTGCAGATTAATTATTAACCCTAATTATTATTAGAACTAATTATGGGAGTTGTAGAAGTGGCCCACTATTTGTTTTCATGCTATCTTCTATAACCATCAACTAACTTAATTATAAAAACTACCCCACTAATTTCATAATTGTAGTTACGAATAGTCCAAAACACTCATTTAAAATCTATCGAAAGAGTATTTTATACAATAAAAGCTCTAATACTCAAAACGACCAAATGGGTCGTTACACTTTCGTAATAACTTTTCCCTTTCTAATATTTTTTATATGTTGTAATACAATATTTGAATTAACAAAATGGATATCGTTCCATAGATTCTTCAGAACTCGCAGTAGAACTTGTAAGAAAATATCAAGAGATAAAATAAGAGAAGAAAAGTGATGTTTAAAATATAAACTTTGACAAATAATTAAATGAAAATAAAAGTATCTCTACATATACAATAAAGAGTAATAATTTATGTACAATTAAGTCATACAAAGTTATACACTTCGGATAACAATCCATTTCAACACGAACCTATATAAAAAATAAAATGAAAATGTTAGGAAATGTATATCAAGATACAACTAATTAAAGAAATTCAAAATAAAAAATTAGGACATAGGTACTAAATGTTATGGAGAAATTTTATTCATTCAAAAGATCATCAAAATCTATAGTATATGTAACAGTTTGCTAATTTTTCTTTACTTCATTATAGTTCTTATAAATATACAAAGACAATTTTTATATAAGATTAGAGGGTGAATTACACAAATACAATGAAGAAATAAAAAGATAAGGATACTATTATGTTTTCCATATTTTTTTAATTTGAAGATTTTATAGTCCTATAAATATAAGCATATTTAATTTGCTCCTCATTTTTTTATCATATCTCGAGATTCAAAGGTGTTTTTCTTTCTTTGTCTTTAATTTTTCACATATATTTCACCATATCTATGAAAATAAAGATGAAGAGAGAAAATAACCTTTGAGTCTCGAGATATGGTGAAAAAATAAGGAACAAATATACCTATATTTATAAGACTATGAAATCTCCAAATGAAAAAAATGGGTCAACCAAGTAGTACCCTTATCGTTTTATATCTTAATTTTATCTGTATAATTCACCCTCCAATCTAATATAAAAATTATGTTGTATATATATTTTGTAAGAATTATAATGAAGTAAAGAAAAAATTGCAATCTTTTACGTATATTATAGGTTTTAATGATCTGTTGTATAAATAGAACTTCTCCATAATATATTAATACGTATATATGTCCTAATTTTTTATTTTGAATTTCTTTATTTAGGTGTATCTTGATATGCATTTTCTAACATTTTCATTTTATTTTTTTATATAGGTTCGTGTTGAAATTGATTGCTATCCTAAGTGTATAACTTTGTGCAATTTAATTGTACATAAATTATTACTCTTTATTGTATATGTAAAGGCACTTTTATTTTCTTTTAATTAATTATTTATCAAAGTTTATGATTCAAACATTATTTTTCTTCTCTTGTTTTATTTCTAGGTGGTTTTTTTACCAGTTCTACTACTAGTTTCTAAGGAGTGTATGGAACAATTCCCATTTTTTAAATTCAAATATTGTATCACAAGATATAAAATACTGGAAGGGAAAAATTATTCTCTTTATTTTGTTCCATACATTTTCATTTATAGTCAGTTTATAAATAGTATTACTTATGATATCAACCACGTTAAAAATCATAGATTAATTTTACATGGACATATTCGATTATAGCAAGTCCTTAAATATACATTTTTTAAAAATCATTTGTGATAGAGCAATTCAACTAACCTAATTTATAGATTAATTATTTATTTATATATAATAAGAGAAGAAAAAGCGGTATGTGTCAGCATCACAAAAAAACACTAAAAAGAATTAATTAAAAACCTTTATTTAATTACTTATTCAGTTCTTCAATTTTTGAAACATTTTATATTACCGTTTCTATTTTCTATTTATTTTTATAATTTAGCTTATACATTATTCAAAATTTTAAGATTTAACTTATCTTGAAAATAAAAATTGAAATTGACAATTAAAACTAATAGAAAGATAATTGTTTATATATTTTTACGTTTTGGACTCATTTTAAAAAATTTAGAAATGACCATTGTTTACTCTTTTTTGTTCCTTTCAAAATTGAAAACTGTTTTTAAACGTTTTAAAAGATAAATAAAAAAAATTAAATTATAATTGGAAGTTACAAAGTGATAAAGTTTCAAGATAAAAAGATAAATAAAAAATAACAAAAGCAGAACCATTTTTTGGTTCCATCACATTCGGATAATATTTTAGAACTTCCAAACAGTTATGTAGAATTTGAAAGTAATGGAAAGAAACGTTTTATCAACCGTTTGAAAATTTCAGTTAAATAATTTCAAATCGACAAAATTATTAATGCCATTTTTATAGCAATATTCGGATAATATTTTACTCTTCGCTAACTCTTAATATGTTTATTGCTTTGTTTTTTTTTTGTGTGTGTATTTCTTGTTATGCAGGGACAAACAAGAGGCATCAGACTCATAGAGTACTCCCCTTTTTGGAACATGATATCTAACCACTAAAGAAAAGCAAAGAAGATTGTAAGCAATCTTCATCTTTTTTATGTATGGTAAGTTGGGAAGAAACTGATGCTAAATATTTTAATTATTGCATTATGATTAATTTATGGGTGAATGAAGCACGTTCATTGTTGGATCTATTTTGTTTTCCTCACAAGAATGTTCTTATAAATCTCAGACATGAACCTTCATTAGGTATATGCATGTTCATATTGTGATTAAGGCATCGGCCAAGCTTAACTTATTAACATGAAATTAAATACGATGAACTTATCCTGATACCAAACAACGAGTAGAAAAGCTCTATTATCGAATCTTGCCTCTCTATAAAGATTTGAATGAATGTTTAAACGAAGTAGTAATAATGCATCTGTACAAATTATTCATGATTAATATTTTTTAATTTGTCAAAGCTTTTTCTTTTAACTTCTTTTTGTGTTTTGTTAAATTGAAATGATCAAATGGATGGAAAACGGAGAATTATTTCATTATGAAAACATATCAAATGGATGGACCAAAAGAAAGAGAAATACTAAATTACACACTTGGCATACTTGAATATTAATATAATATATTTTTAAAGAATACAAATAAAGACATGAATGGGTAAATTACGAAAAACAATATTTATGATATTAAAATTATTAAAAATGAGATTCGAAACTTCTTTTATTTTCTTTAACTTTAGAAACCTGTTAAATAATTATGTCAACACCTTTTAAATTATTTTAATGTATAAGAGTATTAGAAATTGAATATAAATAGAAAATAAATGGCCTCAAATAAATCACAGTTTAAGTATTGAAGAAATTAGAAATAAAAAATAATATAAATGATATGACAATTTTAAAATGTTGTGATTAGATGTTTTGATATATTTTTTGATTGATGAATAAGTATTTAGATAATACACATATTGCACTGTTCATAAAAATTAGATTCACTTAAATTTAACCGAAAAATTCAAGGATAAAGAACAATCAATCTAATTGCTTTCAATTCTATTTAATTGATTTTTCTATATTTCATTATTGAATTTGTATAGATTAACTATTATAGGAATATTATGTTTCAATTCGAAGTTGATATAGTATATTTTTTTCCTGCAATATTTTTTAATTTATAAATAAGTACTTAGATAATACACATATTATTGTTCATAAATTTGAAATTGAAGAGATGTGAACAATAAAATTAAAATTGTTATTTCAAAGAGAAAAATATAATTACATAAAATAATTAAATATATATGTTTTATATTAATAAGAAGAGCTCTTGATTATATTAAGTCAAGTAATGGTTGGATTTTTTGAAAAGTACTATGATTTAACCTACTTGAATAAGACACTACAATCTAAAACGATTAGAAATAATACTTAATATCATCCGCGCATCGCGCAGGTACGTATACTAGGTGTGTAAATAAGAAAAGTCTTTAACTGTTTTACCTTCTTAATTATATATAGCAAATTTAAAAAATAAAATAACAAACAAACGTGGGACTCAAATAGCAAATACTATAACGGACATATGTACCCAATTACTAGTTCAAGTATTTGGGATAAAAATTTACTATAATGAAAAAGCCATTTTCTCGTGTTAATGCAAGATTGCAGAAGAAAATCAAAAGGTATACATTAATTAACTGTTTTTCATTGAAATTTTATAAGTAAGATTTTAAAGATTTGCATCGAACAATTTAGTAAACAACTCATTTAAATTGTACACGAATCAAATTCACATGAATAATCAATTTATTTTTGGTACAAGGCACAAGTATCCCCTTAGACTATGACCGAAATCTCGGAGACACTTCCTAAACTTAATTAGGGTCCAACTACCCCCTTGAACTCTTTTTTTCTTATTTTTGTGCATCTTTTGTGCTGATGTGTCACCTTTCACCACTCAAGTTGGTTGTGTTTGTACACAAGCGACTGCCACGTGTGTAAATATTTTATTTTTTAATTTTTTATCCTTTTTAAAAATATATTCTTATTTTCTTTATCTTGTATTTAAATTAAGTTAATTTAAATACAACAAGAGGTGATTTTCCTTGTATCTAAACATTTTTTTACCTTCATTCATTGTTTTTTCTCTTTTATTTTTCTATTGATTTTATTTACTCTTTTTTATTTTCCTTGTCTTTCCTTTTGATTTGATTCCAAACGTATTGTATTTAAAATAAGTTAATTTCTACGGATATCTGTAACAACATGATTCTGTCGTTTGGGAAAAGCCAATGGTGAAAGAATTTGACCTGAAAAACTTTTGAGTAGTAACTTGAAATTTCCAAACCTAGTCCAGATTTGGACGAAATCGGAGTAAGGTGAGTCTAGGGAAATCAGGTAATGAATGATAAGTGTAATAGTGAAATTGCTTGCATGAGTAGATAGCTAAGACGCTGAAGGAACCTGTACGACTTTACGAAATTAAATTCGGGCGAGTAGAAGTCCCGAAATTGATCCCGAATCTATTTTTCAATCCGTAGAATGTAAATTCGTGGGTGATTATTGATGGGGGAGGGTTTTGATCTGGAAATTACGGTTGAAAAAGCCCTAATCTGGGTATTAGGATCTTAGGTTTGGTCTAGGGTTATTGGGTTTGTTATAATCCAGATAATTAGACCTATGATTGTTGATCCTTGCGTATATTAATTGGTTGTAGACCTAGAACAAGCCGAAAAAATCCTGAAAGGGAAGATTCAAGTGCCTTAGGGGATTCGAGGTAGGTGATGGTTGTGATTTCATATTGGTGTGATATATGTTTGTAATTGCTCATTATAATGCATGTATGTATGTGAATGTTGAATTATTGATCACCCTAATCGTAAATGAGGATAATTCAATAATTGTATGTCATGAATCACCTCTTGTTGTATGATTGTGAGAATATACATTGTGATTGTGGTTTGTTGAATAGATTGGGTGTTACGTTCTGACACACTAACTTGGATCGGTTGCCACGTTTCGGCCTAAATATGGGATCGTTTGCCACGTTTCAGTATAAACATTGGATCGGGTACCATGAACCAGTACACTAACAGTTTGGGTTTGGGTTTGATGAGAGGACCAATGAATTGGGTTCCATTAGAGAATCATTGAATTGTGTTGTGTATCTACTTGTGATGATTACGTTCATATCTAATGGTGATTGAGATTGAAAGACTGTTTGTTGCTCTAAAATGATAACCAATAGGTATTATTGAGATCGTGGAATGCTACATTGATCCCGAAAAGTTAACTAATATTGTATATATTTAGTATATGCCTGTTTTATAATGTTGTAGTTACTTGCATGTGTTTCACTTATTGGGATAGCCACGTGATCCTACCAGTACACTGTGGTTGTGTACTGATATTGCACTTGCTTGTTCTTTATTGAGTATAGGGCATCTTCAGGCGACTATTGATAGACCTCAGCTAGGTGACTATTGAGCGTGTTCAGATTCAAGGATGAATCAATTCTTTCAGGCTGCCATGGATCTTTCTTGTTGAAGTCCACTCTTTTCGAGTTTCGAGGTTTTACCCCTTGTTCTTAGACTTGTCGTTAGTAGAGTTTTGGTACATTGAATTTCAGGTTCTAGGGGTTGTTCCTCCGCATTAGCTTGGCTAGTTTGTTTAAATCTTTGGAGTTTATGGGAACTCTGTATTTTTTTGGTCATTGAAACCTGCTTTCGTGTCTTTAAATGAATAGTTTTTGGTTAAGTTATTTAGCCTGAGTTGTAGTAATGGTTCTCCCACCGGGAGGTTAGTGTGGGTGTCAATCACGACGGTCTAGGTCGTGACAATATCAAAATAAGTGAAGAAAATCAAATAAAGCAGTAAAAAAATCAAAATGTTAAAATCATATAACACTTTTAATTTTTTTTTTTAAAACATAATTTTTAAAAAATAATTAAAAGTGAAAAGATAAGAAACTAATGAAAGAAGAAAAAAGTTGGGGTGAGCCGCTCCAAGCGGAAAGCAATACTGAATTTCAAACTTGCCCACGCTCATCTAAACCGATGAGAAAGAAATTAAAATAAATATTTACAAAGAAATAATTGAAAATAATTAAATATAAATAAGCTTTAATATCAATAAATATGTATAGTAACTAAATATAAAGTTACCAATTAAAAATAACATGTGTCTGATTTGTTTACTCATCACTTGCCTACAAGAGAGTGTGCATACTCTCTCTGCCACATCAGCATTTATGGTGTATTTATTCTATTTTGAATTAGTTTGGGGGGAGGGGGTTAGTAGAACCCGAGTTAAGGTGTGTCTCTGAGATTTCAGTCATAGTCTTGCGGATACTTGTGTCTTATCCCTTTCTTTTTTGCTGTAAAAATAAAGAAAAATTGAAGAGTTTCATTAAATAAAATTTATATGGACTAAAATCATTGAACTAATTTAATGCAAATTAATTTTATCCACTAAAAGTTAATCCTACTGCTATAAAATGTCTATCTTTATGTAAATGAGAAGTAGAACATGATGGGCTCGACAATCGATATAGGAGGATGAGAGAGAGTAGTATGTGAAGCATCACCAATTTTATGAAATTTTTGGGCATTTAGGAGCCATTTTATAGGTGTTAGGGTATTTTCGCAGTTTTTCGTGTGTGTTAACTCATAAATATTTTGATGATATAGCTTCCGTCGATATTTTTGCAAAACCTTTACAAAGCCCTCTGTAGGTAGTTGTGAAGTAGTATGTGAAGTCTCACCATTTTTACGTTACTTTTGGGCATTTAGGAGTCAATTTACGCGAATTAAGTGATTTTTTCAGTTTGTCATGTGTGTTAACCCATGAATATTTTGGCGATATGGCTTCCGATCGATTATTTGCAAAACCTTTACAAAATCCTCCATAGGGAGTTGGAGGAGAATTATGTGAAGGCACCATTTTTATGGTATTTTGGGCATTTAGGGGCACTTTTTCATGAATAAAGCAATTTTCTTAGTTTTTCGTGTGTTAGCCTATGATTATTTTAGTGAAATGGCTTCCGATCAATGTTTTCACAAAACCTTTCGTATAGCTTTGGGGGAGAAGTATGTGAATCGTCACTATTTTATACTCCCTCCATCCCATTTTATGTGGCAACATTTGACCGGGCACGGAGTTTAAGAAATAAATGAAGACTTTAAAATGTTTACCAAATCGCCCCTTTAAAAAATAGTCATATTAAAAAGTAGACTCACATTTCTCTCTCCTCATAAATGTATTGGAGTACTATCTTTAAGATTAAGTGGGTCCAACAAGGGTAAAACAAGAATTGTACCTTTAAATACTTACCTTATAAGGAAATGTGACATTCTTTTTGGGACTGACCAAAAAAGAAATGGTGCCACATAAAATGGGACGGAGGGAGTACTATTTTTAGGCATTTAGGGGCACTTTTACAGGAATTAGGCGATTATCTCAAATTTTGTGTATAAACCAATGAATATTTTGGTGATATTGTTTTCGGTAGATTCTTTTGCAACATCTTTACGGAATCCTTCGTAGGGATTTAAGGGAGTAGTACGTGAAGCTTCGCCATTTTAATGGATTTTTTGGGTATTTAGGAGTCAATTTACAATAATAAGACGATTTTCTCAGTTTTTCGTGTGTGTCGGTCATGTTTATTTTGGTGATATGAGTTCTGGGTTGATTTTTTTGCAAAATCTTTACAAACACTCTCTAGGTACTTGAGGAAGAAGTACATGAAACCTCACAATATTTACGACATTTTTAGGCATTTAGGGGCCATTTTACAGGAATTAGGTGATTTTCTCAGTTTTTCGTGTGTGTAGCCTATGAATATTTTGATGATTTATCTTTCTATTGAATTTTTTGTTAAACCTTTATGGAACCCTCGGTAGGGAGTTGGGGAGCACCTGGTGAAGCCTCACCATTTTTAGGACATTTTTTGGCTTTTAGGAGCCAATTTATAGAAATTAGGCGATTTTTTTTATTTTTGATTTGTGTTAACCCATTAATATTTTGGTGATATAACTTCCGGTCGATTTTTCTTCAGAAACTTTATAGAAATCTTTGATGGAGTTGGGGGAAAAGTTAGTGAAGTCTAACCATTTTTACAGCATTTATGGGCAATTTTACAAGAATTAAGCGATTTTCTTATTTCTTTTGTGTGCTAGCCCATGAATATTTTGGTGATATGACTTCTCATCAATTTCTCGCAAAAACATTTTTTGAACCCAACATAGGGAGTTAGAGGAGAAGTACGTTCAACCTCACCATTTTACGACATTTTTGGGCATTTATGGACCATTTTATAAGAATTAAGTGATTTTTTGGGATAAGGTACAAGTACCCTCTAGACTATGATCGAAATCTTAGAGACACACCTTAACTAACTAAGGTCCTATTACACCCTCCCCCCCCCCTCCGAACCCTTTTTTTTATAATTTTGTACACCTTTTTAGCTTGTGTGGCATCCAAATATCTCCCAGCACCTCAACTGCGTGGAGTCACAGAATGTGCCATGTAAACCAAAAAGTATACAAAATTACAAAAAAAAATGAGTTCAGGGGGTAATAGGACCTTAGTTTAGTTAAGATGTGTCTCTGAGGTTTCGGTCATAATCTAGGGGGAGTACTAGTGCCTTATCCCCATTTTTTAGTTTTTCATGTTTGTTAGCCCATAAATATTTTGGTGATATGACTTCCCATTAATTTTTTATATAACCTTTACGAAACCCTCTTTTGGAAGTTGAGAGATAAGTACGTGAGGTCTCATCATTTTTACGACATTTTTAGGGGAGTGAAAGTCTCACCATTTTTGTAGAATTTTTGGACATTTAAGAGCCTATTTACATGAATTAGATGATTTTCTCTGTTATTCTAATGTATTAGCCCATAAATATTTTGGTGATAAAAAGTCTGACAATTTTTTGTAAAACCTTTACGGAACCCTCTATAGGGACATTGAGAAGCACTACGTGAAGCCACACCTTTTTGAGACTTTTTTTGGGATAGGGGTCATTTTTATAGGGATTAGGTGATTTTCTCAATCTTTTGTGTGTTAGCCCATGTATATTTTGGTGATATGACTTTTGGTTGTTTCTTACGCAAAATCTTTACGAAACCCTCCGTAGGGAGTTGGAGGAGCAGTACATGAAGTATCACCATTTTAGAGATATTTTTGGGCATTTTCAAGCCATTTTACAAAAAAATAGGCAATTTTCTCGATTTTTGAGTGTTAGCCAATAAATATTTTGGTGATATGGGTTCCTGTCAATATGTTTTGCAAACCCTTCAACGAACCCTCCATGGGGAGTTAGGGGAACATTACATGAAGACCCACCATTTCTTATTTATTTTTTGGGCATTTAGGGGTCATTTTATAAGAATTAAGCAATTTTATCAGTTTTTTGTGTGAGCACATGAATATTTTGGTGATATGACTTTCGGTCAATATTTTATTCAAAACCTTTATAAAACACTTGGTAAGGAGTTGGTTAATGGTACATAAAGCCTCTTCATTTGACAACATTTACGGGCATTTAGGAGTCAATTTAAAAGAATTAGATGATTTTTTCAGTTTTTCATTTGTTTAACCCATGAATATTTTTTGTGATATAGCTTTCAAACGATTTTCTTGAAAAACCTTTACAATACCCTTCGTAGGGAGTTGGGGGAGAAGTACACGAAGACTTACAATTTTTACGACATTTAGGGACCATTTTACAGGAATTGGGTGATTTTGTTAGTTTTTCGTCTGTTACCCTCTGAATATTTTGATGATACGATGTAACGACCCGAACCGTCGTTAATTATGAGAAACAAAAATTTGGGGAATTTTGGGCTACTATCCCGCCACAGCGGGCCAGATGCCGCTAGGGCGGCGGTGCCAGGGCAGGATAAGTTGGCGCCATAGTGGGATATGCGAGGAAGAAAGTAAATTACGAGAAAGCCTATATTCTCCATCTTCCTAAAATACCTAAATAAGTCGTAAAACACCCTAAAAACCTCAAAAGTTGCTCTAAGCTTGGGAAGGAAGGAGAAGGAGATTTCTAGCGTGAGGATGGGGAAATCTTGCGGATTCTTGGACAAATCCACCGTCGCGAAGCCCCGAAAACCCGACTTGAAGTCAAAACTCCATGCAATTGCTTGGCGCCCCAGGTAGGCTAGGTTTTATTAATTGAGTAGTTTAAATCTATGCTCATCTCGTGATATATGTAAATCGATGGTAGGGTTTATGTGTAAACCCTCGCGCATCGAGCGAATTCCATGGGAAATTCCTAGAAATCAAGTAATTAGGTTTATGCCTTGAGAGGGAAATCGATGATTTGTTAAGGCTTCTAGAATTGCTATCTTGGATAGAATTGTTTCAACAATAAGACTATGAAATCTTGAATGAAACTAGATTATGAACATATGCTACACTATAAATTGGGGTGATTGATTGAGGAATTACATGAATGGTGATTAAACCCTAGAAAGAAGCCTTAGATAATGAACTAGGGCTAACCATGACAAATTAACGTATGTTGATAATGTTGCATTCTTGATCACACCTGTTGTGAATAAGATGGGTGAATTATCATTGACATGAAATCATGACTTAAATGTATGATCTTGAATATACTTGTGTTTGTGATTGTGATGTGTTGAATGGATCGGTTGCCACGTTCCGACATAACTATCTTGGACGATTGTCACGTTCCGGCATAACTATTGGATCGGTTGCCACATTTCGTCATAACTACGGGATCAGTTGCCACATTCCGGCATAACTAACTTGGATCGGTTGTCACGTTCCGGCATAACTAACGGTTTGGGTTTGGGTTCCATGAAAGGACCAATGATGTGACTTAATTGTGTGACTTGAGAAAGGTGTTAGTCATTCGTAAATGTTGATGATATTGCATATGTTTGGTATACATGTGATTATATTGTTCATTGCCTTATACATTTTGGACTTGTTGGGTATAGTGGAAGGCTTGAGTATTTAAAGGGGCGAGTAATAGATAGTAATGGTAGTTCGTGTGTTGTAATGGCGAGAAGTAAGGGAGCGTGATGTAATGTATTATGTGACTAGGGTTGGGTAATGTGACAAGGAAGTAGGGGTGTGACGTGATCGGTTAGTTGAAATGATGATGGTTGTATTTTGGAGAATTTCTCTACATGTTAGTATGGTTAGGCTAAGATTAAGTACCTGTTAGGTAGGTTGATGGAGAAAAATGTTAATAGTCAGAATACTAGTGTATATTGGAGGTATGTCAAGAAAGGGGTAAAGGTGGAGAACGAGTGTTTTTCATAATCTTATTAGTTGATTTCATAATTTATGTGGTGGGAGTCGGGTTGACCAATGATGCCTACTAGTACGCGTGTTTTGTACTGATACTACTCTTGCTATGTCTTTGACATAGTCTGGATGCAGGATTGGTGACGTTTCATTGACGAAGACAATCTCTAGCAGCTTCTATCCTTCCTTCCGCATGGTGGGAGTTGTGTCCTTTATTTAATTGTCCAGTTGAACTCTTAGTAGCTCTTGTACCTATTTAGACTAGATTAATGTGAGTTGTTTAAATTACTTTACAAGTTTAACTAATTGTGTGTCCAAGGATATTATTTATAAAACCATAGTATTATCTTATTTATTTCTGTTTTCTTAAAATTTCCATATGTTTTTACTAGTGGGATATGAGGGTTCTCCTACTTAAGTGTTAGAGTGAGTGCCTGCACGATCCGGTGGGTTGGGTCGTGACAAATTGGTATTAGAGCCTTGGTTACCGGTCTCCCCGTACAAGGGCAAAATATGGACTAGACTCCTGCGGATTGGTGTGTTGACGTCCACATCTAATCTTCAGGAAACTAGGAAGCATTCTAGGAAATTTTTCCACTCATTCTTTTCTTTCGTGCGAAATGTTGCATGTGGTATGAATTGAATCCAATTGGTATCTCAGCAAACCGAACCGGAAATCGCAGTCGCGACTGAAGGAACACAAGCAAGGTAAATTTGAACTAGGAAGGTCCCAATTTGTATCTAGCCCTAGGGCTGTGTAATTGCATGGATGATCAATAATGGTCACCCATGGAGCAAAATAACTAATTAAAAAAATTTGGGCTTGTCTTGTGTTGCTACTTGAATGTTTGAGTGTGTAATTCTTGTTTTCTGAATTTACTGTGAAGGTAATTATTTGTACTATATTGTGTGCTTGAACTTTAATATGTGCATTGTGTTGGTTACATTGATTGAAATTATGCAAGTTGTAAATGCTTGAGTGCCGTGAAACTCGTTGAGAAAAGAAAGTCAGAACTAAGCTGGTGCGAGGTAGCTAATTTACGAGGTGATTAGTGAAACGAAATTTGGATGTGCGTCGTAACTAAACAATAATCGTGTGAATGTCTGGGTGTATCCTAGGGATGTATGGGTGTAACGTTGAATTAATGAGAACTAGTTGGGTTTCGTGTCGTTACGATTGATTCGAATACGTACCCTAGACTGTTAGGTTAAGCTGGGAACCTTTAGGAAATTTTTGAAAAGCAAAAATCTCTAGGAAAAATTTTGGCAGAGGTTCTGCCCCCGTTTTGGCTGCTAGGGCGGAATTAGTTCTGGCAGGGCTACCCCGCCAGAGCAGGATAAAGCGAGGCAGAACCTCAGCCTGTCTTCTCCTATTTTCCTAGTCACAATTTCGAACCCCGATTTGTGTCCAAACTCACCCCTGTCAATCCAACAGTGTTCAGCAACAAAAGTAATAGCCTCCAGGGGCTTCTCGCCAGCCCAAGCCTCATTCAGTATAGGGAACTCCACGTAGTCCTCTGGCTCGAGCCGGGTAACCTCCCTGTTAGGGGCAACAAAAAAGAAGATGACCTTAATAGTCTTCCACATTCGGGCCATCAAACGATCCCTCACCAACCCCTTTCTTCTCTCCTGCCGCAGCTGGAGATGTAGCATCTCGACCTCTAGGGCAGTGACGTGTTGAACCGGAGTGAAGTCGGTGTAAGCACTCCCCATTCTCTTTCGGATAGCCTCCAGATCCTCTTCGACCCGTGCACCTGAGAATGGATTATCATCGTCTGAATTCACGGTCGTTTTTACTGCTGCTAGCCCTATCGGTCCTCCTCCTCTTGCCCCTAGAAGCAGAACCTGTCCTAACCAAAAGAGGGTGAAGGGGGGGATCTATAGAAAGTACCTCATCAACATCAAAAGTGGCACTCTCGCCCACTTGTACAGGGCAGTGATAAGACCAGGAAGAAAGAGCGCCATTTTGTTGCCCCAATAAAATGTTTTTCATTCTGAGATGATCTACACCCCCACATTTAGCGGGATACCCTGTATGGCACATGCCACCACCAAGGCCCGGGTCACGTCGACACAGTTGCCTGACGGGCGAATCCTCCTAGTGACCAAATGTAGCCACCTCTTAGAATTGGGTGACCAATCTCTGATAATAATACCCTCAGCAGTAGCCCATTATACCTGATCCCGGTGCGTAGGCTCAACTAGGGTATCTATCAGCAACTCCAAGTCCATCTCCCTTATCCTGGCCTTGTATTCATGGTTCGGGACCTCCGGTACCTCTAAGGCCTCATTAAAAGTAGTGGCGTTCAACGGAATGTCAACTAACCTAATACGGATGACGAGGTGAGGGTCGTCCTATTGCATAGTAGGCAGGATGGCGTAGAACTCCCTCACACAAGTATAGCGTGTATCAGGGGGAGGCTCAGTTAGTGGAAGCCACCCGAACTCTACTAGACGAGCATATAAGGTAGGCTCCTTCTCCTCTAACTTGTGCAACACAAAACCCCTCTCGCAATAGAACCCTGTATTGCAGTAGTCGTGATTTCTCTCCCGATTCGCGACATAAAGAAACTGAATGAAAGGTAAGTTCTCATCGTTTTGTCCAACCATTCGAGAGCCTGCATTAAGTTGAAGATAAGTTAGAAAGCGAAAGTATAGTCGGGGTAAGGCTAAAAATTGAGAATTTAGAAAGAAATTTTTAGTGTTAAGGGGTAATGCCAGTGCCTGACTCATCCCGCCACAGCGGCCATAATCCCGCTCTATAGGGATTATAAAAGCCGCCATAGCGGGATGAAGGCCACCAGAGCGGCCTTCATCTGGGACGAACACCAGGCGCGTCAATGGCATCGTTTCATCCCAAAACCTTCGATTTCAACGAAATTTCAAAAGATCAGAGTTATTTAACTATCCTAGAACATATCTAAGAAATTATTTCAGCAAATTAACTCCTAAAAGAGGCCTAAATCGAAGTTTTACACCAGGGAACCCTTCAACTTCCCCCACCTATTTCGATATCATTTTACCCATATCTTTATGAAATCCTTACTCCCAAGACGTTGTGGGAACTTTGGGAACGTAAGGGAAGTGCTATGTTTATTATATCAATCTAGCAACCTAGTTCAATTCAAAATAATTACCCCAAAAACCTTCTATTTTTTATCATTTAATCAGCATGCAATCATTGTTAGTTAAATAATGAAGTGAAAAGTGTAATGAAAAGAGAGTTTACCTTAACTTCGACGTTCGAAATCTGGGAAAATTGAGAGGATTTTAGGAGAGTTTTGAAGTTAGGGAGAAATGGGGGAAACTGTTATCCTTTCCCGAATTTCTAGTTCCTAATCTCCCGTTACAGCGGGAAATCCTCGCCACAGCGGCCCCACCTCAGCAGGAGGGATCTCGCCCAGGTGGGCTAGACTGTGTTGTTTAAATTTTTTTTCGCTTCCTCGTGTGTTGTCTCAGTTTTCTTTCGATCCTCAGTATAGTACCTTGCTAGTATCAGCTATTTTAAAAGTCACCAGTTGTGGTGGTGGTTTCATGATGACCTTACACATTAGATTGGAAGTGCTCCGGAAATTAGGGCATATGATTACCCGAGCACTAGTCGTTTGGGGACGAACGAGGGGTAAATTGGTATCTATTGTAACGACTAGAACAATCGTTAATTAGGAGAAACAAAAAATTGGGGAATTCTGGGCCACTGTCCCGCCACAGCGGGCCAGATACCGCTAGGGTGGGATAAGTTGGCACCATAGCGAGATAGGCGAGGAAGAACGTAAATTAGGAGAAATCCTATTTTCTCCATCTTTCTAAAATACCCTAATAAGTCGTAAAACACCCAAAAACCTCAGAAAAGCTGCTCTAAGCTTGGGAAGGAAGGAGAAGCAGATTTCTAGCGAGAGGATGGGGAAATCTTGTGGATTCTTGGACAAAATCCACCGTCGTGAAGCCCGAAAAAACTGAATTGAAGTCAAAACTCTGTGCAACTGCTTGGCACCCAGGTAAGCTAGGTTTTATGAATTAAGTAGTTTAAATCTGTGCTCATCACGTGATATATGTAAATCAATGGTAGGCTTTATGTGTAGACCTTCGCGCATCGAGCGAATTCCATGGGAAATTCTTAGAAATCAAGTAATTAGGTTTATGCCTTGAGAAGGGAAATCTATGATTTGTTAGCGCTTCTAGAATTGCTATCTTGGATAGAATTGTTTCAAGAATAAGACTATGAAATCTTGAATGAAACTAGATTTATGAACATAATCTAGACTATATATTGGGGTGATTGATTGAGTAATTACATAAATGGTGATTAAACCCTAGAAAGATGCCTTAGATGATGAACTAGGGCTAATCATGACAAATTAACGTATGTTGATAATGTTGCATTGTAGATCACACTTGTTGTGAATAAGATGGGTGAATTATCATTGACATGAAATCATGACTTAAATGTATGATCTTGAGGATATACTTGTGTTTTTTATTGCGATTTGTTGAATGGATCGGTTGCCACATTCTGGCATAACTAACTTGGATCGGTTTCCATGTTCCGGCATAACTATTGGATTGGTTGCCACGTTTCGGCATAACTATGGGATCTATTGCCACATTCCTTCATAACTAACTTGGATCGGTTGCCACGTTTAGGCATAACTAACTGTTTGGGTTTGGGTTCCATGAAAGGACCAATGATGTTACTTAATTGTGTGACTTGAGAAAGGTGTTAGTCGTTCGTAAATGTTGATGATATTGTATATGTTTGTTATAAATATGATTATATTGTTTATTGACTTATACATGTTGGACTTGTTGGGTATAGTGGAAGGGTTGAGTGTTTAAAGGGATGAGTAATAGATAGCAATGGTAGTTCGTGTGTTGTAATCGGGAGATGTAAGGGAGCGTGATATAATGTATTATGTGACTATGGTTGGGTAATCTGACAAGGAAGTAGGGGTGTGATGTGATCGGTTATTTGAAATATTGGTGGTTGTACTTAGGGGAATTTCTCTACGTGTTAGTATGGTTAGGCTAAGATCAAGTACCTGTTAGGTAGGTTGATGGAGAAGGATGTTAATAGTCAGAATACTAGTGTATATTGGAGGTATGTCAAGAAATGGGTAAATGTGGAGTAGCGAGTGTTTATTTCATAATCATATTAGTTGATTTCTTATATTATGTGGTGGGCGTCGGGTTGACCGATGATGCCTACCAGTACGCGTGTTTTGTACTGATACTACTTTTGCTATGTCTTTGACATAGTCTGGATGCAGGATTGCTGACGTTTCATTTGGTGAAGACGAAGACAATCTCCAGCAGCTTCTATCCTTCCTTCCGCATGGTGGGAGTTGTGTCCTTTATTTAATTGTCCAGTTGAACTCTTAGTAGCTCTTGTACCTATTTAGACTAGATCAATGTGAGTTGTTTAAATTACTTTACAAGTTTAACTAATTGTGTGTCCAAGGATATTATTTATAAAACCATAGTATTATCTTATTTATTTCTTGTTTCTTAAAATTCCGTACGTTTTTACTATTGGGATATCAGGGTTCTTCTAGTTAGGTGTTAGAGTGGGTGCCCGCACGATCCGATGGGTTGGGTCGTGACATATGACCTTTGATCAATTTTTTTGTAGAACCTTTACAGAAGCCACATTAGGGAGTTGGGGGAGAAGTAAGTGAAGCCTCATATGTGTGTTAGCGTATGAATATTTTGGTGATACGTTTTCCCATTATTTTATTGAAAAACATTTACGAAACCCTTTGTAGGGAGTCGACGAAGAAATACGTAAAGCCTTACCATTTTTACGACATTTTTGGGCATTTAGAAGAGATATTTTGGGAATTAGGCAATTTTCTCTATCTTTCATGTGTTAGCCAATGAAAATTTTGGTGATATGTCTCCATGTCGCTTTCTTGTGAAACCTATACACAAGCCTATATGATCCGACGGTGCCGAATGTACGGGCCATCGCTCAACAGATAAAAGTTACTCTAGGGATAACAGGCTGATCTACCTCCGTAGGGAGTTGGGAGAGCGTTACGTGAAGCCTCATAATTATTTACTAATTTTTTGGGCATTCAGGGAGCATTTTGAAGAAATTAGGTGATTTTCTGAGTTTTTTCATATGTAACGCCTTCAATATTTTGGTGTCAGTTTTTTTGCAAAATATTTATATAGCCCTCCGTAGGGAGTCGAGGGAGCCGTACATGAAGCCACCATTTTACGGCATTTTTTGTCATTTAATCTAACAACTCAGAAAATGGAAAGTCAAATTAGGAAGGAAAAGTTGCATTTTTGGCATTATGTAGGTTTCTACGAGCCAACCTACGAACCATAGGAATTTATATTGGTCGTAGGAAGGCAGTTGTAGTACTTGGGTTGGATTTTGGAGAATGTCAAGTTCAGATGATGGTCTACGGATGCACGAGATGAATTGTAGAATCTTTATGGGTCATTGGAAGTGCCAGTAAGCATGGTTCCATACTTAGTTGAATATGGACTTTGGATCTACGAACTGACCTACAGGTCATAGGAAATATTTTGAGGCGTAGAATGGCTTTCGGGGAAATGGATTGGATTTGGTGGATTTTTTGGTACATACTTCTATGGGTTAGTTCTACGAGCCGTAGAATGTTTAACGATCCGTGAAAGAGTCCCGTATAAATTGTTCAGTATTTTTCTCCCCAATACTTGACTCTACGGTTGACCAGGAGTCTGTAGAAATTCTTTCGGATCATAGATCGAAACCGTAGAAGTCATCCGGTAGTTTTACGTTAGGGTTAATTGGGTCTGTTCATATCCTCTCAACACCTAAACTACGTCATTTATAGACTATTCTAATGAACTATTATTGATTTTCTACTCCTAAGTCTAACCATTTCCTCACATTTACTCAAAACCCCAAATTCCCTTCAAATTCATCCTCTCCAATTCTCTCTCAAGCTCCAAAGAGAAGAACTAGCGTTTCAAGGGCTTCAACGACGTTCTCTCCTTGTTTTAGGGCTTTGATCATCAAGGTATGTGGGAGCTTCATCAATAAATTCTTTTTATCCATTGGGTTCCAAAAGAATCTCAATTCTCTAATTTGATCTTCACCCAAAATCTAGGGCTTCATGTTATTCTCTGTGGGTTTAATTCATTATATTCAATTTCTCAAATTCAATCTTATTATGCATGATTTGACACAATTACATAATTTTCAATTAATTTCATATGGACTCATGCCTATGCCTATTTTATGAATATTAACTATGATTATGAACTTATGAATTATGATTATGAATCTCTGCATATTTTATGAAATTGATGACTTATGACTAAAAGATACTTCTAAGATAAAGTGTCACTGATTTGTGAAAGGTTTTCTCACATTTGGAAAGAGATCATGATTTAGATGCTTAGGAATTTAAGTGTCCTAATATGAAATAATGATTTTGAAAGGAGCTACTCGAATATGGATTTATAATTGGATTGGTAGTCTAAATTTATTTTCTTTCCAAGTATTTTGATATGATTATGTATTTTTCGTTGGGATTTACTTAGCACCGAGGACTTTTGAATAGGCCTTACCATTAGTATAGGTTTGGTCTTTAGTAGCAATTTTCTTGTCCCAAACTACATACCCCTATAGGATTGTCTTTAATGACCAAGCTAGTGGACCCACTTTAGCAATAATGAATGATATATGTTCTTACCTCGACAAGTAGACTCTCTATTTTCAATGTGAGGGTTACACTAGATTACATGTTATAGTTCACATGGTTTTATTTTCAATTAATGTTAAATATCCCACACATTAATTATGCTTTCTTCAAAAATATTTCCAAAATTTTTCTATTGTTTCCAATATGCACTAACCTTGTTCATGATTTCTTTTTAAAGGCTCTTGCTACTTTTTGTTTGGTCATGCATATCTAAGTTCATTATATCATCATGCCTACGTTTTTCTACATTTCTCTATACTTTGTACATTCAAAATACTAATGCATATTGTGCCTATGTTATTGCACAATATAAGTCTAATACTCCTCCCCTATATGTGGCTAGATAGGGATCGCTTCGCTATTGACTACTTGAATTGGTGAGTCCTCATGGTTTGACAGTAAGGCCATGGAAAGTTGTATTGCTTTGATGTCTTTTCAATTTTCAAATTTATGTTCGTGACTTAGAGGTTTGTTCTAGTCACATCTATGATAGTATAAGGCTTATATCAGACTTAGTAGTATTTCGCGTATTCTCTTATGTACTCTATTGGTATATTTTATGACATCTTATGGGTTGAGAATAATATTTCTTAATAATAATCTCTATTATTGTATTTCTTTTACGTCATACTTATGTCAAGTGGCTTGTTTAGGATTTCTTGTGGTCTTATTCACCATGTCATAGCTAGGGTATACTTTGAGTTGTGACAAACTTTGTATTCATAACATCATGTTTTTAGAGAGGTCCTAGGATGTTTGACAAGACGCGTTGAGTAGAGTATTGTTCATGGAGTGAATCGCAACACATTTATGAATAGGAGGCTACAAGGCATTTAGGAAACTTCACTTCTTTCACTACTCTAAATTCATGCGATAAATTTTATCTCTATAAAAGTCTTTCTCATGACTCTTGTTTGATGTTTTTCAGTATATGCCTCCTTGAATATCTAATGCAAGAGGAAATATGGGTGAAAATGTGGATCTCAAGGTTCCTCAAGTGCTAGTTGATCATCTGGCTGAGCAAGTGTCAGATGCCTAGTTCTGAACCACTTTTCAAGTGTTGGATCAAGCTACGCCGACCCAAGACAACAGGGAAACTGCTACTCCCATGAACCTAATGGTGGGTGCTGCGATAACAAGGGCGGGGGACTTTACTAGGATCAATCCCCCAGAGTTCTTTGGTTCCAAACTTGAGGAAGTTCCTCAAGAGTTCATCAAGGAAATCCACAAGATCGTGGAGATTATGGGAGTTACACCTGAAATGACCCAAAAGGTTCTTAAAAATGTGCTTCGGAAGTTATCGGAAACTTGTTTAGAAAAACATTCGTTTCGTTTTTCGAAAATTCGACTTCATATTCTTGTTTAGGGGGTCAAATTGAGTGGGGAATGGGTCTAACCCAAATTTTAGAGCAACCGTATCAAAATTCAAAATTTCCAAGTGAAGCCTTTTTCGAGGGTCTACTTTGGAGGGTCATATCTCCTAGCACACAAATAATTGGGTGGCCCATAACATATACATGGAAAGCCCTTTGAGTTAGCTACCTAACGCACTTCGGATCACCTCATTCGGAGTTCGAACGAAGAAGTTATACCCATTTTCATAAAATCTCTTCGGCAGGAAATGCAATTTCCAGTGAGCGTTTTTACTGTTCACCCGCCTCATTTTTTTTTCTAAGTGTTGGACCATTTTTCCAAAGGACATATGTTATTTCCTATATACCATTAGTTCAGTTCCCATCTCTAAAACATTTCCCAAAACACCTCTCCCATACTTAGACACATTTTCTCTCAAGTTTTCTCAAGAACCCTAATCCAAAACCTTCCTCAAGATTGAAGAAACTCTTGCTCCAAGTTCCAAGCTTCCATTGAAGACACTCTCAAGACCTTCATAAGAACTCAAGGTATGTGGTGTTGAACTCATGGGTCCTTCCACCCATAGTGCCTAGACTCTATTCTACTCACTAATTCATGGTTTAAGTTAAGATTCATAAATTAGTCTTGTTCCTTGTAATAATTTCCTGCACATTGAATTTTAAACATGAAAAGTGATTGTTTTGAGCATGTTGTGACTCTAGAACTTGAATCTAAATTTGGAATGGATGTGGAGATTTTCATGTGGTATTGTGGGTGTTAAAAGGTGTTGTTGTAGGTTGTTCACTGGTTTGGCTGCATAATTACTACCCTATTTTCCATGCTCTTTGATTCCATTACATGCCTTCAAGGTGTTTGACAAAATGTCCAACTATGGAGAATTGATGAATCGATGCTTTAAAGCTTGAGTTATGAGATGTATGGCAATCCAGAGATGTGTTGATGACAAACTAAGCTTGTGTATATGTTCATTCCATACGTGAGATTGCATTAGAGCCTAATGGGAATTTCCTATATAAAGTGTTGCATGACCATGCCCGGTCCGGGGGAAAAGAACCGGACAACCATGTGAGAGGTTTATATCTCACCACCTAGGATGCTTGGGGTGTGACCAACATCAACCATGTGAGAGGTTTATATCTCACCACCTAGGATGCTTGGGGTGTGACCAACATCAACCATGTGAGGGGTTTATACCTTGCCACCAGGGTGTCCGGGTGTGAACGGCATCCCCCATCCTAAGTTGGGGTTATAGATTGGTTGGATCATGCATACACATATGATATCTACTATTAGTATAGATTTACTTAAACATGTTTTGACTTCACTTTGATCATGCATCCTCATATTGTTATTCATAATGCCTATGAAACTATTTCTTGTATTTCGATTGTGTCCTTGTCTATTGTTGTGTTGCACCCCGCATACTTAGTACATTCCAAGTACTAACGCATATTTTGCCTACATGATGTCACCATGTAGGGACCGGAGCTACTCTTGATCCTTCTCTCCATTCACGTGGCTAGTACGGTGCTTATCCGAGTTTGTTGGTGAGTCCTCAATGATTCGAGGGCTATGTTATGTTTCCTACTCCTATGTTTTGAGACTTTAGCTTGCAATTGTATTTTGACTATGAGGGGAGCCGGTAGTATGTCATGGCCCCCGTCCTATCTATGTATGTAGAGGTGTGCGTTGGACAAGTATTTTGTAAATGAGCTTGACTCTTGTTCTATGATGTCATTTTGAAATGGTTTGCCCTTAGTCCCTATTTCCCGTTAATTAATGTTGATTGTACTTCCGCGACCGATGAAGTGTGATGACAAGTTTGAGAGGCTTGTTTGGGGTTCCTTCGGGTTCCTCATTCGCCATGTCACGTCTAGGCCCTAGGCTTGGGTCGTGACAAGCTTGGTATCAGAGCACTAGGTTGTTAAATCCTCGGAGTCCAACACACCGCGTTGAGTAGAGTCCTAATCATGGTTGTGAAGCGCGCCACGACTATGAATGGGAGGCTACAAAACGTTTTAGGAAAGGTTTCCCTTCTTCATGTTCTATGTCGTGCTTAGAGTGCGATAAGGTGATTCCTCCCTAACGCTTGTTCTTTGGATTGCTAGATCATCATGCCAAACATGAGGGGAAGACGGGCCCGATCACCGGAAGAGCCACCCACCAATGGTGAGCTCCGTGATGCACTCACCATGCTTGCACAAGTGGTAGCTAACCAAGTGCAACAAGGAGCCCAAGCTCCTCGAACTACCACCCCGGGGGAAAGGGTGAGAGATTTCATGAGGATGAACCCTCCGGTCTTCCATGGTTCAAAGGTGGATGAGGACCCGCAAGAGTTCATCGATGAGGTATGCAAAATCTTGACCATTATGGATGTTGGTGCTTGTGAGAAGGCGGAATTGGCGGCCTACCAACTCAAGGGGGTTGCTCAAATTTGGTTTGATCAATGGAAGGGTGAGAAAGGTAATGGCTATGTGGTGTTGTGGGAGGAGTTTAAACTTGCTTTCCTTAATAGGTTCTTCCCTCTTGAGCTTAGGGAGGCAAAGTTGGTGGAGTTCATGAACTTGAAGCAAGGAGCTATGAGTGTGAGGGAGTATGCCCTCAAATTTGTCCAACTCTCCAAGTATGCACCTCACTTGGTGGCCGACTCTAGGTCGAGGATGAACAAATTTGTGATGGGTGTATCCGACTTGGTTAGTGAGGAGTGTCGGTCCGCTATGCTCATTGGAGATATGGATTTGTCTCGGTTGATGACTTATGCCGAGCAAATGGAGGAGGAGAAATTGAGGAAGAGAAGGGGGCACGAGGCCAAGAGGGCCCGATTGGAGAATAGGTTCCCTAAGGGTGCTAGATTTCATCAAGGCCGAGGAAACCCTCATGTCAACCGGGGATTTGCTATCAATGTTCCTAGACCTCAAGGGGGAGGTGAAGTGGGTTCTATGGATGTATGCCCTAAGTGTGGGAGGAAGCATGGTGGTCCTTGCATGAAGGGTTCGGGTGCTTGCTTTGAATGTGGAGAAGTGGGTCATAAGAGGTTTGAATGTCCCAAGATCCGCAACAAGGTCCGAAGTGCTAACACTACTCCTTTGGGTAGAGGTGCTTCTCAAAGTGGTGCCCCAAGGGACAATCGATTTTATGCTTTGCATGGTAGACAAGGTGTTAATGAGACTCCGGATGTGGTGACCGGTATGTTGCAAATCTTTGATCTTGATGTTTATACTTTGATTGATCCGGGTGCCACCCTTTCCTTTGTTACCCCCTTAGTTGCTAGAAAATTTCATGTCGAGTCGGAATTGTTGCATGAGTCATATGAAGTATCCACTCCCATTGGTGTCTCTATTGTTGCTAGAAAAGTGTATAGAAATTGTCCGGTTTGCATATTAAATAAGTTGTTGCCTTGTGATCTTGTTGAGTTGAACATGGTGGATTTTGATGTTATTCTTGGGATGGATTGGTTGCATGCATATTATGCTTCTATTGATTGTAGGACTCGTAAAGTCAAGTTCCGATTTCCTAATGAACCCGTCCTTGAGTGGGAGAGCCGGGATGTTGTGGTGAAGGGGAAATTCATTTCTTGCATTAAAGCCCATAGGTTGATTTCCAAAGGGTGCTTGTACCATATTGTGAGAGTCAATGATGTGGAGTCTAAAGTCCCTCCTATTGAGTCTATTCCGGTTGTTAATGAGTTTCTAGATGTCTTCCCAGAAGACCTTCCCGGTGTCCCTCCCGAAAGGGAGATAGATCTTGGTATAGACCTCCTTCCCGATACTCAACCTATTTCTATCCCCCCTTACCGTATGGCCCCGGCGGAGTTGAAAGAGTTGAAAGAGCAATTAAAAGATTTGTTAGAGAAGGGGTTTATTAGACCTAGTCATTCTCCCTGGGGTGCTCCGGTTTTGTTTGTGAAGAAGAAAGATGGGTCTCTTAGAATGTGTATTGATTATCGACAACTTAATAGGGTCACCGTCAAGAATAGGTATCCTCTTCCAAGGATTGACGATTTATTTGACCAATTGCATGGGGCTAGTCACTTCTCTAAGATTGATCTTCGGTCAGGGTATCATCAAGTGAAGGTGAGGGAGTGTGATATTCTCAAGACGGCCTTTCGTACTAGGTATGGGCACTATGAGTTTGTGGTGATGTCTTTCGGGTTGACTAATGCTCCGGCTCTCTTTATGGATTTGATGAATAGGGTTTTCAAACCCTACCTTGATTCTTTTGTGGTGGTGTTTATAGATGACATCTTGATCTATTCTCGGGGTGAGGAAGAGCACAAGGGTCACTTGAGGGTTGTACTCCAAAGATTGAGGGAAGAGAAGTTGTACGCTAAATATGAAAAGTGTGAGTTTTGGTTGAAGGAAGTTGCTTTCCTAGGCCATGTGGTGTCGGGGGATGGTATTAAGGTGGATCCTAAGAAGACCGATGTTATTAGGAATTGGCCTAGACCTTTGACCCCGTCGGATATAAGGAGTTTCTTGGGTTTAGCGGGTTATTATAGGAGATTTGTGGAAGGGTTTTCTTCTCTTGCTTCTCCTATGACTAAGTTGACTCAAAAGAAGGCTAAATTTGTGTGGTCGGATGAGTGTGAGGAAAGCTTCCAAACTTTGAAAGAAAGGCTTGTGTCCGCTCCTATTTTGTCACTTCCGGATGGGTTAGAAGGTTTTGTTGTTTATTGTGATGCTTCCCGTATTGGTTTGGGTTGTGTGTTGATGCAAAGTGGTAAGGTTATAGCCTATGCTTCTAGGCAACTTAAGGTTCATGAAAAAAATTACCCAACCCATGATCTTGAATTGGCCGCCGTGGTTTTTGCTTTAAAGATTTGGCGTCATTATTTGTATGGGGTGCATGTTGATATCTTCACCGACCATAAGAATCTCCAATATGTGTTCACGCAAAAAGATCTTAACTTGAGACAAAGGAGGTGGTTAGAATTCCTTAAGGATTATGATATGAGTGTTCACTATCATCCGGGGAAAGCTAATGTGGTGGCGGATGCATTGAGTAGAGTGTCCATGGGTAGCTTGGCTCATGTGGAGGAAGGTAGTAAAGAGTTGGCTAAGGAGGTCCATCGGTTGGCCAAATTGGGAGTTAGGTTAGAAGGGGTGGATAGTGGAGGAGTAGTTGTTGTTGATGGTTCAAGGTCTTCCTTGGTTGATGAGGTGATAGTCAAGCAAGATCTTGATCCTTCTTTGGTAGAATTAAAGGCTTCGGTGAGTAGTGGTAAGGTGGAGGTTTTCTCCCAAGGGGGAGATGGTGCCCTTAGGTACCAAGGTAGATTATGTGTTCCTTGTGTGGATGGTGTGAGGGAAAGAATCCTTGATGAGGCTCATAATTCTTTTTATTCTATTCATCCGGGGTCAACAAAGATGTATAGAGACTTGAGGGATGTGTATTGGTGGGGCGGTATGAAGAAGGACATTGCAAAATTTGTTTCGGGTTGCCATAGTTGTCAACAAGTCAAGGCCGAACATCAAAGGCCGGGTGGCCTAACTCAAGACATTGAGATACCTACTTGGAAGTGGGAAGAAATCAACATGGATTTTGTAGTGGGCTTACCCAAGGCTAGAAGAGGCTTTGATTCGGTTTGGGTGGTGGTTGATCGGATGACAAAGTCGGCTCATTTCCTACCGGTTAAAACTACTTACGGGGCTGAAGAGTATGCCAAGTTGTACATTCATGAATTGGTAAGGTTGCATGGGATTCCTTTGTCTATCATCTCGGATCGTGGTGCCCAATTCACTTCTCACTTTTGGAAGTCATTCCAAAGGGGTCTTGGTACAAAGGTAAAGCTTAGCACGGCCTTCCACCCTCAAACGGATGGCCAAGCCGAAAGAACAATTCAAACCTTGGAGGATATGCTTAGAGCTTGTGTATTGGAGTTGAAAGGTAGTTGGGATGATCATCTTCCTTTGATTGAATTTGCATACAACAATAGTTATCATTCTAGTATCGGTATGGCTCCTTTTGAGGCACTTTATGGTAGACGGTGTAGGTCACCGGTTGGGTGGTTTGAAGTTGGAGAGGTGGCCTTGTTGGGTCCGGATCTGGTCATGGATGCTCTTGAGAAGGTAAGGATGATTAGGGAGAGGTTGAAAACAGCCCAAAGTCGTCAAAAGTCTTATGCCGATGTGAGGAGACGGGATCTTGAATTCAAAGTGGGTGATTGGGTTTATTTGAAAGTTTCTCCAATGAAAGGTGTGGTTCGTTTTGGTAAGAAGGGGAAATTAAGTCCTAGGTATGTCGGTCCTTATGAGATAATAAGAAGGGTTGGTAAAGTAGCCTATGAGTTGGGGTTGCCCAAGGAGATGGAATTAGTTCATCCGGTATTCCATGTATCGATGTTGAGGAAATGTGTTGGTGATCCTAACGCTATTGTACCTCTTGAGGTTGTGGGTGTTGTAGAAGATAATTTGACGTATGAAGAAGTCCCGGTTCAGATCTTAGATAGACAAGTTAAAAGGTTGAGGAACAAAGAAGTGGCGTCCGTTAAGGTGCTTTGGAGAAATCAACAAGTGGAGAGTGCTACTTGGGAGGCCGAAGCGGACATGCAAAGACGTTATCCTTATCTATTCAACTCCACTCAAGCCTAAGGTATTAAATCAAGTCCTTTGTACTCCATTGAGTCTTACATTTCAGCCCCTGAATCATTAATGTGCATATATGTTTAAATTGATGAGTTATGGATGCTTTACACTAAGTTTTGAAATCTTGAAGTGATGTTTAAATAAAATTTTTGCATTCATGTTGGGGCTGATATGTTCTTACTAAGTCTTGCCTTGTACGTCTCTTCCACATTCGGGGACGAATGTTCCCAAGGGGGAGATATTGAAATGACCCAAAAGGTTCTTAAAAATGTGCTTCGGAAGTTACCGGAAACTTGTTTAGCTATATCAAAAAAAATCCGTTTCGTTTTTCGAAAATCCGACTTCATATTCTTGTTTAGGGGGTCAAATTGAGTGGGAAATGGGTCTAACCCAAATTTTAGAGCAACCGTATCAAAATCCGAAATTTCCAAGTGAAGCCTTTTTCGAGGGTCTACTTTGGAGGGTCATATCTCCTAGCACACAAATAATTGGGTGGCCCATAACATATCCATGGAAAGCCCTTTGAGTTAGCTACCTAACGCACTTCGTTTCACCTCATTCGGAGTTCGGACGAAGAAGTTATGCCCATTTTCGTAAAATCTGTCCGGCAGGAAATGCAATTTCCAGTGAGCGTTTTTACTGTTCACCCGCCTCATTTTTTTTTCTAAGTGTTGGACCATTTTTCCAAAGGGCATATGTTATTTCCTATATACCATTAGTTCAATTCCCATCTCTAAAACATTTCCCAAAACACCTCTCCCATACTTAGACACATTTTCTCTCAAGTTCTCTCAAGAACCCTAATCCAAAACCTTCCTCAAGATTGAAGAGACTCTTGCTCCAAGTTCCAAGCTTCCATTGAAGACACTCTCAAGACCTTCATAAGAACTCAAGGTATGTGGTGTTGAACTCATGGGTCCTTCCACCCATAGTGCCTAGACTCTATTCTACTCACTAATTCATGGTTTAAGTTAAGATTCATAAATTAGTCTTGTTCTTTGTAATAATTTCCTGCACATTGAATTTTAAACATGAAAAGTGATTGTTTTGAGCATGTTGTGACTCTAGAACTTGAATCTAAATTTGGAATGGATGTGGAGATTTTCATGTGGTATTGTGGGTGTTAAAAGGTGTTGTTGTAGGTTGTTCACTGGTTTGGCTGCATAATTACTACCCTATTTTCCATGCTCTTTGATTCCATTACATGCCTTCAAGGTGTTTGACAAAATGTCCAACTATGGAGAATTGATGAATCGATGCTTTAAAGCTTGAGTTATGAGATGTATGGCAATCCAGAGATGTGTTGATGACAAACTAAGCTTGTGTATATGTTCATTCCATACGTGAGATTGCATTAGAGCCTAATGGGAATTTCCTATATAAAGTGTTGCATGACCATGCCCGGTCCGGGGGAAAAGAACCGGACAACCATGTGAGAGGTTTATATCTCACCACCTAGGATGCTTGGGGTGTGACCAACATCAACCATGTGAGAGGTTTATATCTCACCACCTAGGATGCTTGGGGTGTGACCAACATCAACCATGTGAGGGGTTTATACCTTGCCACCAGGGTGTCCGGGTGTGAACGGCATCCCCCATCCTAAGTTGGGGTTATAGATTGGTTGGATCATGCATACACATATGATATCTACTATTAGTATAGATTTACTTAAACATGTTTTGACTTCACTTTGATCATGCATCCTCATATTGTTATTCATAATGCCTATGAAACTATTTCTTGTATTTCGATTGTGTCCTTGTCTATTGTTGTGTTGCACCCCGCATACTTAGTACATTCCAAGTACTAACGCATATTTTGCCTACATGATGTCACCATGTAGGGACCGGAGCTACTCTTGATCCTTCTCTCCATTCACGTGGCTAGTACGGTGCTTATCCGAGTTTGTTGGTGAGTCCTCAATGATTCGAGGGCTATGTTATGTTTCCTACTCCTATGTTTTGAGACTTTAGCTTGCAATTGTATTTTGACTATGAGGGGAGCCGGTAGTATGTCATGGCCCCCGTCCTATCTATGTATGTAGAGGTGTGCGTTGGACAAGTATTTTGTAAATGAGCTTGACTCTTGTTCTATGATGTCATTTTGAAATGGTTTGCCCTTAGTCCCTATTTCCCGTTAATTAATGTTGATTGTACTTCCGCGACCGATGAAGTGTGATAACAAGCTTGAGAGGCTTGTTTGGGGTTCCTTCGGATTCCTCATTCGCCATGTCACGTCTAGGCCCTAGGCTTGGGTCGTGACAACACCGGTGGCAAAGGTGAAATTGTCCTCTTATCAACATAAGGGTTTTTCTCAAGTGTGGTTCAATAAATGGAATGAAAAAAGAGCAATTAAGGCGGGTCCTCTTGATTGGTAGGAATTCAAAGGGTCTTTTCTTCATCATTTTTCCCCTTGAGATGAGGGAAGTGAAAGTTTTTGAGTTCATTAATCTTCGACAAGGGAACATGAGTGTGATAGAGTATGCATTGAAGTTCACTCAATTGTCAAAGTATACTCCTACTATGGTTGCCAACTCTAGGGTAAGGATGAGTATGTTTTTATCGGGTGTGTCTGCGATGGTAGTTAAAGAATGTCGAAATGTCATGTTGATCAAGGATATGGATATCTCACGTTTGATGACACAACCCCAACAAATAGAAGAAGATAAGCTAAAAGATAAAGCTAAAGATTCAATGATGGAAAGGAAGGGTGATAATGACTTCTCTCATTCTACGTCTAGTGAACATGGACATTTTTAGTTTAGGAAAAATTTCTATAGACAAAACTCATCAAATGTTCCGGCTATAAAGTTCAACATAGATAAGGTGTCTAAACCTAGGCTTTAAGGAGGTGGTGGTAGTTGATCTTCTATTCCTGTTTGCCAAAAATATGGCAAGAGTCACTCAGAAAAATATTTAGCTGGGATGGATATTTGCTTTTTTTGTGGAAAGAGTGGTCACAAGGTGAACGATTATCCTGTGCAAGCTAGCAAAAGTAAGAATGAAATGCAAGCTCATCCTAGTGGTTTTGTTCAGGTGGTGCTCCTTGTTATAATAGGTTTTATGCACTTTAGACTCGACATATTCATAATAGTTCTCCGGATATGGTGACCAGTATGTTGAAAGTCTTTCATCTTGATGTATATGCTTTTCTTAATATGGGTGATATATTTTCTTTTGTGACTCCTTATGTGACTATAAGAGTTGATTTCTATCCTGATATTCTTTTAGAACCTTTTTTCAATTCTACACCTGTTGGAGACTCTATTATAACTGAACGAGTTTATAGAAATTTCTCTATTTATTTTTTTCATAGAGTCAGTCGTGCTGATTCGATAGAGCTTGATATGTTTGACTTTGATGTCATTCTCGGGATGGATTGACTTCACTCTTTTTATACTTCCATAGATTGTAGGACTCAATTGGTCACATGAGGTTTTGAATAAACATATCCTAGAATGGAAAGGGGGGAATTTAGCGTCAAAGGGCCAGTTTATATCTTGCCTAAAATCTAGGAAAATGATTTCTAATGTTTGCATCTATCATCTTGTTAGGGTTAGGGATACTATTTCTGAAACCCCTAATATTGATTCAGTTCCAATTGTAAATGAGTTTCCAAAAGTGTAGCTCGATGATCTTCCTAGTATTCCTCGCGAAAGGGAAATAAACTTTAGTATTGACCTTCTACCAGATACATAACCTATTTCTGTACCTCTTTATTGTATGACACCGAAAGAAATTAATGAATTAAAAGATCAATTAATTAAAGGATTTGTTGGATAAGGGTTTCATTAGACCGAGTATCTCTCCATGGGGTGGTCCGATATTGTTTGTTCGAAAGAAGGATAGTTCACTCCGAATGTCTATTGACTATTGACAACTGCATAAGATCACATTAAAGAATAAGTATCCTATTCCAAAGGTTGATGACTTGTTATATAAACTCCAAGGTGAAAGTTTCTTTTCAAAGATCAATATGCAGTCGGGGTATAATCAATTAAGAGTAAGGGAAAATGACATTTTGAAGATGGATTTTGGACTTAGTAGGATCACTATGACTTCTTGGTGATGTCATTTGGTTTAACTTATTCCCCAACGACTTTAATTGAGCTAATTAATATAAAGTTCAAATAATATGTTGACATGCTCATGATTATTTTTAGTGATGATATATTGATTTATTCTCGAAGTGAGTATGAGCATGTTGATTATTTAAGGATTGTGTTACATATTCTCAAGGATCATTAATTATTTGGAAGTTTAGCAAGTGTGATACGTCCAAACTTACGCCCCAAATAAGGAGTGTAAACGGTCGTTGTCAATTTACAGAACTCAACCAAAGTTGAGGTCAATCCCACAGAGAATTTCTCTACAGATAAAGTTTCACTGTCGCGTTTCTCAATTGTCGTTACTATTTCCTAAACAATTAACAAGAAAAGTAAATTTGGGTCTGATTGAAAAGTATTCTATCAAAACTTAGTTACACAGTTCACAAAAGATCTCGTTGTAAGTTGATTCAATTAATTTAAGGAAACCAGGTTTTGTGTTCAGTATGACATCAATTATAATGCTCTCCCGTAAATTTAGTGTCAGGTAAGCCAATGTTTACAGAACATTTGCGAATTAAATAAATCTAACGCTTCTCAGCCTAATTAGATGATATTCACTCTAATTCTCTCGAACTTAAAGTGTTATCGATATTGGACTTCGCTCAATCAGATATGGTGTTAAAGATCTTTTCTTTCGAAATCCTACTTTAACTCCAATTCGTAAACTTAGTTTAGCTTTTTCCCAACTAATGCTTTTCTCTCGAACAAACACAAGATACAGGCATGTCTTAAGCGTGCACTCAATAGACGGAAATGATAATGAAAGCTGTAAACTACAGATTGTAAACAAAGATTGCCTTTTACTCATTTTATGGAATCGCAACAAGAATGTCATCATATATCCCACACACCCAGTAGTGACTTTTAGCCACTCATGTTTTTACATAAAGAAACAATACTGGATAATGAAAACATGTTATGAGCTACTTACAAAAATAACTGGTAAATCAACAACCACTTGATAATATCAAGATCGAAATGAACAACTTCCAACTGATCACAATAATCTGAATCCCAAAATCCCAAAACTAAAAGTAATCCACCGTCTTTTCTTCTCAAAAATGTCAGATGCCCGATAATGCCTTTGAAAACGACCTAAAGTAATTCCAAAATAGATGTTTAAAATGAGTCCTAATCAAGTTAGGACTGAATTGTTGGGCCTTGTCACGGTCACTACCACGACCCGTCAAGGTCTTCACCGCCCGTGAAGACCTCTGTGGTCTTGCCTTGGAGCTTCCTCAGAGTGGATCTTCAAACTTGGTCACTGGAAAATGTACCACGAGAGTTACCATGGTCCGTAGTGATGACCACGGCTTGTGAAGTCCTCCGTGGTCTTGCCTTTGAGCTTCCACAGAGTGGGTCTTCAAACTTGGTCACTGGAAAATGTACCACGAGAGATACCACAGTCCGTAGTGAGGACCACGGCCCGTGAAGTCACCCATGGTCTTCACTTGGGCTTCAACCTTCTTTCAACTCTTTCCTGCTTTTATACTGGTTCAACTTCACGGTAGGTACCACGGTCCATGGTAAGAACAACGACCCGTATATCCCTCTGTGATCTTCACTTGGTTATTCTTGCTCTTCATCTTCTCAAGGCCCAGTTCTGACCCACTTTCACGAGCTCAATCACGGACCGTTATGAAGTTAACGGTTCGTTACATTGGCCGTGAACTTCACTTGGTCAACATCAGTTCTGCTTCATTTCCTGTACAACCCAGAATTTGCCTACACAATTAACAAACCCATAAAATAATCCCAAAATATCACTTAATTCCACTATTAGTTCATAGTTAATAAGCATCAAATGTGCCACGATTTTGCGGCACATTAAAGTGCGAGTTTTAGTTAAGGTCTATTGCTATTGTTTTCGGTGATGGTATCCAAGTTGATCCTAAGAAGACTGATGCAATTAAGAACTAGCCTAGACTTCTATCAACTTCAGATATACAGAGTTTCTTGGATTTGGTCGGATACTATAGAAGGTTTGTGAAAGTATTTTTTTCTATTGCTCCGCCTTTGATGACGTTGACCCCGAAGAAAATGAAATTTGTATATTCAGAAGCTTGTGGTAAGAGTTTCCAAAAGTTGAAGGATAAACTCACTTCAGCCTCTGTATTTACATTACTAGAAGGATCAAATACTTTTGTGGTTTATTGTGATGCTACATGAATCGGTCTTGGTTGTGTTTTGATTCAATTTGGAAAATTTATTGCGTATCCTTCAAGACAATTGAAGGCGCATGAAAACATTACCCAACTCTTGACTTGGAGTTAGTGGCAGTGGTTTTTTTTTTAAAGATTTGGAGACATTACATATATGGTGTTCATGTGGATGCCTTCACCGATCATAAGAGCTTGAAATATGTGTTCACCCAGAAGTACTTGAATCTTTCCCAAAAGAGATGTCTTGAGTTATCGAAAGATTATGGCATGAGTGTCATTTATCATCCGGGTAAAGTTAATGTGCTGGTGGCTGACACTCTTAGTCGACTATTAATAGGTAGTGTTGTTCATGTTGAGGATGTCAAGAAAAAATTAGTTCATGTTCCTTTTCATAGGCTAGCCCAATTAGGCGTTCACTTGATTGATTTCAATGAGGGTGGTCTGATTGTTCAAAATGGTTCAAAACCATAATCTTCTTTTGGATGTGAAGGCTAGATCTTGGTGTGATTATGGTTGATATGAAGAACTTAGTTTCCAAAAAATCCACTGAGGCTTTCCTAAGGGGGAGATAGTGTACTTCTTTACCAAGGTCGATTATGTGTTTCGAATGTTCATGAGTTAAGAAATCAAATTTTGGTGGAAGCTCATAGTTCTCGATATTCTATTCACTTAGGAGTCACCAAGATGTATTGTGATTTATAGGAAGCCTATCGGGGGAATTAGATGAAGAAGGATATTGTGGAATTTATGGCAAAGTGTGCAAATTGTCAACAAGTGAAAGTTGAACATCAGAAACTAGGTTATTTGGCTCAAGACATTAGCATTCTACTTGGAAGTGGGAAGATTTGAATATGGACTTCATTATGAGTTTACCTCATACTCATTGCCAGTTTACCTCGATTTTGATTATTGTTCGGTGAAGACTTTATTTTCAGCCGGAGACTATGCTAAGCTTTATATTCGAGAAATGGTAAGGTTGCATGGGTTCCTTTATATTTTTTCTCTGATCGTGGTACTCAGTTTATGTCCTAGTTTTGGAGGTCATTACAAGAGGGTCTTGGTACACAAGTGAAGCTTCAGATGATTTTTCATCCACAAACCAATAGAGAAACCGAGCATACTATTCAGACTTTGGAAGATATGTTGAGAGCTTATGTGATTGACTTCGACAGTAATAGGGATGATCATTTCCCTTTGATCGAGTTTGCTTATAATAATAGTTATCACTCAAGTATCTAAAAGACTTCATTTGAGGCTCTCTATGGCAGGAGGTGTAGGTCTCCTATTGTTTGGTTTGAATTTGGCGAGGTCGCTTTAATAGGGCCTAAGTTGGTACATGAGGCAATGGAGAAGATCCGACTTTTTAGAGAAAGAATGAAAACAACTCAAGGTTGACAAAATTCTTATGTTGATGCTAGAAGAATAGAGCTTGAACTAGATGCTAATGATTGAGTTTATTTAAAAATTTCACCTATGAAAGGTGTGATGAGGTTTGGAAAGAAAGAAAAGGTTAGTCCCCGATATGTAGGCCCATATCATAGTTTGAGGTGTATTGACAAAGTTGCCTATGAATTAGGGTTACCTTTCAATTTGGCATCGGTGCATATGGTATTCCATGTGTCTTTGTTGAAAAAGTGTGTTAGAGATTCGACATCTATAGTGTCATTGGAAAGTTCGGGAGTTAAGTAAAATCTTTCTTATAAAGAGGATCTGATTGAAATCTTGGACCAACAAGTACGGAAGTTGAGAAATAAAAAAGTTGCTTCCGTGAAAGTGCTTTGGAGGAATCAATTAGTTGAGGATGATTCTTGGGAAGCCGAAGCCATATGATGTCCAAGTATTCTCATATCTTTCCCTACGCTCCTATATAGCTTGAGATATTAAGTTCCCCATGGTTCATTCTTTTGGATTCATGCATTTTAGTCATTCTCATGTTTCCATGTGTATGCATGTTCATGAAACATGGTTTAAGCTTATGTTTTAGCTTGGAGTCGATTACTCCTTGATTATGTGCATCTTTGAAGTAAATTGCATTCAAGTTGGATTGTTATTTTCCCTCCCCTACTATATTCATTCTAGCTTAAGTCTAATTCAAGGAAAAATGTCCCCAAGGGGGAGATATTGTAAAACATTAGAAATTTGAAGGGGAAGGTTGCATTTTGGCACTGATGCATGTTTCTACGAGCAAACCTATGAACCGTAGGAAATCCTACGGATCGTAAGAAGTTAGTTGTAGGAATCAAGTTGGATTTTGGAAAATGTCAAGTCCAAGATGATGGTTTACGTATGCATTCGACAAAACGTAGGAATCTCTACGGGCCGTAGAAAGTGCCCTTAGGAATGGTTCTAGACTTGGGGAAATATAGACTTTGGATCTCTATGGATCGTAGGAAAGATTATAGGCCATATAAAGGCTTCTATTGAAAAGGATTTGACTTAGAGGATTTTCTGGTACATGGGTTCTACGGGTTGGTTCTATAAGCGGTAGAATATTTAATGATCTGTAGAAAAGTCCCATAGAATTTTTTCAGTATTTTGGTCCCTAGTATTTGAATCTACAGTTGAATTGGACAGTTCGTAGAAATTCTTACAAACCGTAGGATAGAACCATAGAAGTCATCCAACAATTTAAAGTTAAGATTAATTGGGTCTTTTTATATCCTTTCAATACCTAAACTACGCATTTCTAGACTATTCTAATGACCTATAACTGATTTTCTACCCCTAATCCTAACCATTCACTCAAAACCCCTAAATTCCCTTCAAGTTCATCCTCTCCAATTCTCTCTCAAGCTCCAAGGTGAAGATCTAGGGTTTCAAGGGCTTCAATGGTTTTCTCTCTTGCTTTTAGGGCTTTGATCATCAAGTAATATGAGAACTTCACCAATGGATTCCTTTTATCTATGGGTTCCCAAAAGAATCTCAATTCTCCTATTTGATTCTTACCCAAAATTTAGGGTTTCATGCTATTCTCTATGGGTTCAATTAATTATGTTTCAATTGCTAAAATTCAATGTAATTATGCATGAGTTGACTCAATTACATAATTTCCAATTGATTTCATATGGGCCCATGGCTATGCCTATCTAATTAATATGAACTATGATTATGAACTTATGAATTATGATTATGAATCTAGGCATGTTTTATGAAATTGATGACTTATGACTAAAAGTGTTAATAATTTGTGAAAGATTTTCTCACAATTGAAAAGAGATCATGATTTAGATGTTTAGGAAGGTAAGTGTCTTAATATGAAATCATGATTTTGAAAGGAGCTACTCTAATATAAATTTATGATTGGATAGGTAGTCTAAAGTTATTTTCTTTCCAAGTTTTTTGATATGATTATGATTATGTCTTTTTCATTGGAATTTACTTAGCACCGATAGGAATTTGGAATGAAGGCCTTATCGTTGGAATATGTTTTGTCTTTAGTAGCAATTCTCTTGTCCCAAACTATGTGCCCTCATACGATTGTCTTAAATAACCTAGCAAGTGGATCCACTTTAGCAATAATGAATGATACATAGTTCTTACCTAGGCAAGTAGACTCTCTCTTTTCAGTTGAAGGTTACACCGGATTCCATGTTGTAGCTCACATGGTCTTATTGTCAGTTAATGGTAAGTATCCCACAAATGAAATATGTTTTCTTCAAAAAAAAATTTCAAAGCTTTTCTATGGATGCTATGCATTGACCTTCATGATTTATGATTTCTCTTTAAAGATTTTTACTTCATTTTGTTTGGTCATGCATATCATGTTTGAATTCATCATAATACCATGCCTACGTTTTTATGCATTTCTATATTCAGTACATTCAAAGTATTGATGCATATTGTGCCTATATTGTTTCATAATATAGGGTATGACACTTCTCCTCCCAAATGTGGCTAGATCGGGATTGCTCTGCTATTTACTACTTGGATTTGTAAGTCCTCATGGTTCGAGGGCAAGGCCATGGATAGTTTTATTGCTTTGATGTCTTTTTAGTGTTCAGATTTATGTTTGTGACCTAGGGGTTTGTCCTAGTCATGTCTATGATAGTAGAAGGCTTATGTCAGACTTAGTAGTATTCCGTGTATTCTCGTGTGCTCTCTATTGGTATGTTTTATGTCATTTTATTGGTTGAAACTTTTATTGCTTATAATCTCCTTTATTGTATTTCCTTTACATTATGCTTATGTCAAGTGGCTTGTTTAGGATCTGTCAGTGCCTTATTCTCCATATCACATCTAGGGTATACTTCCGATTGTGACATTTAGGGACCATTTAACAGGAATATATTAAACAATTTTTTTAGTTTTTCTGAGTATGTTTATCCCATTAATATTTTGGTGATATAACTTCTAGTTGATTTTAAAAAATATATATCGAACCCTCTATAGGGAGTTGGGGAGAAGTACATGACGCCTCACCATTTTTATGGCTTTATTGGGCATTTAGGAGCCATTTTACAATTATTAAGAGATTTTCTCAACTTTTCCTATGTGTTAATCTATGAATATTTTAGTGATATGGCTTCTAGTCGATTATTTTACAAAAAATTTACTGAATCCTCGATATGGTGTTAGGGGTGCAGTACGTGAAGCCATACCATTTTGGCGGAATTTCATTATGAGATTCAGAACTCCAAATGCTAACTAAAGTCAACCATTTCAGCTTAAAAGCTTCCATAACTTTCAAACTTCAAAAAAATTCAAATTTTCAATCTGATTTCCAATATAACCTTAAAATCTAATCAAACACAGCTCGGAACAACTAGTCGGAGTGTTAAATGATAATTTTCTAGATAATTTCAAAATGACCTTCAGGGTCCATAACATTTGGCAACATTTGAATACAAATGACTCACAAATAAGACAAGATATTTGGCAGATTTTGCACTTGATTATGAGTTCTCCATTTTAATAATGATGAATCACACACTTGAGAGTCCAACTTGAAATGAGAATATTTTTAGAGAGTGATTTATTCTAATTTATCATATCAAAAAAGATGAATCACACACACTCGAGAGTCAAATTTGAAACAAGAGTATGTGTAGAGAGTGATTTATTCTAATTTACCATATCAGAAAAGATCCCCTCTGTCTTTTACTCAATTAAGTTAAATTGTATTTGTATTTTTGTAGGAAAATAACAAAAAATACGATGAATACATCATATAGAAAATAAAAAATATTGTTGCAGATTGCAAATATTGAAAATGAAGTTAATTAGTCTTAATTAATGCCCAGTGTTAGTTGTTTCTGAAAATTTCCCTTTCATATATCACTAAAATGGAAACAATAACATAAATATATTAATAATGAGCAACAAACTTATAACTAGGAGATCTATTAAAATACAAGATGGGAAATTAGGTAATGGTAAAACAAAAAGATTAAATGCCCAATTAACATTCTAATTAGGATGCTCATTATGCTCTTCTCCAGCATTGCTGTCATTTGCACCGATTTCATTTGCATCATTTCCACTGAGTTGCATCTCCATTTGGTCTAGTTTAGCCCTCTTATCGTTAAATAAATTTAACAACCCTTTGATCTCAAAAACATAAAATTCATCGAACCTTTTTCTTCCCTCGGCAAGTTGGTTGAAGAGGTTCTTCATTTCCTTCTCCTCAGCCATTTTCTCTAATTCCCTTATTTCTTTTTTCCGATCATTCAATATAGATTGAAGGTAGGCTTCATGTTCAACTAACTTGTATTGTATTTGTTTCTCTGGGAAACCTAGATAATTATTTACTATTTCATTAGCCTCAGTTAAAGACGGCCAAGTAAAATTATCAGTTTCTCCGGGAGTAGAAGATATTATACTCACCTTTACACCACATAGAATAGAATACTCATATGCTTTCTTACACAATGATGACTATCTTTCCTCAAGATTTTTTTTTTCTCTTTCACTCATCAAGATTTCTAGTGGTCCACATACCCCTTTCCAGTCATATTTTCGTACACAAAAAGTAAAAGAGTAAAACATGTAAGTGGGTATCTATCTCTGAATATAAAATAAGAGTTTTTGACTTATATTTATAGTTGTCTGATATGACCACATAATTAAATAGTTGAAAGTTGATTGATATAATCTGACAAAATTTAAAAATAAATTAATTGCACAATCTAGTCTTTTAGATATTTATTAAAGTTATCACCTAAATAGTTGTAGTTGAAATCCTAAAAGTCAACCTTGAAGTTGAAGTTTAAATATTTGATAAGACCATATAATTAAATAATTGAAAGTTGATTGAGATACTCTAGCCAAGTTTAGAAATAAAATTAGTGCACAATCTAGTCTTTTAGATATTGATTAAAATTATTACCTAAATAGTTGTAGTTAAAATCCTAAAAGTCAATCTTGAAGTTGGAGTTTAAATAATTATACTTCCATATTTAAATGAGTTTATGGAAGGTTAATATTGTTGAAATTTACTTTCCTTCTGTTCTATGATCTAAATTAATGGTAGAATATTTTATTTTATCCTTTTAGTCTAAAAATATTCTATAGTATTTAATTTCCTTTCAAATTTAAATTTACATTAATGGCAAAAAAATTACTTTCCATCTATTAGTTTAGTATCTATAAAGAATATAACATATAATTTTATTTTACTTATAAATATTGATGTACTCTTCTCTTTGAATGAATGCAAATATGGGGGTGTACATGTCAACCCATCAAGCCAAACTGAACTGGCGAACCAAGTCAAATCGACAAACAAACTCGATTTGTGGTTTTATTTGATTGGTTTGACATTGAAATAAAAATTCTGACCATTCTTGGTTTGATTTGGTATTAATAGAAAAAAAGTCAAATAGAATTCAAACCAAACCGACATAATATATTTATAATTTTAATTTTTTGTTTAAAAAAGTATTTATTATAATCTACTTTACAAGTATTTTTCAAATTAGCTTATAGATTTAAATGTTTATATATCTAATTTCATATTTGGGCTTTTAAAATGACTTAAAAAATTGACATGTATTGTGTCTTTTCGTGAGTCTTTTTTATATATTTTCCTAACACGTTGTCTCAGATATTCTGTTGTATACTTATTTTTTCTAATTTTATTTATTCAAGTGTCCTTTAGATTACATTAAACAATATAATCACTCACTCATTTGCCAATGGTATCATATGTCTCTTCAATTGGGAACTTGGGAACTTCACATGTTTAATGAAATACACGGTCAAGAGAATACCCTCATCAATTTGATATCTTTTTCAATCATGGTGTAATTATAAGAAATAAATAAAATACGAAATTGAGAAAATCGGATGAACCGACTACTAAAATAAAAAAAAAACTGACTTTATGTTGGTTTGATTTGGTTTATAGATTTAATAAACCACTATAACTAATTTAGTGATTTGCTTAATGAAAAAAATCAAATCAAACCGACCTAAGTTGTCATGACCAAGGTCTCAACCCTAACTGAGACACAGTGTTTTGAACCACAAATGATCCCAAGCTAACCGTTGGCATAACATATCTAAGCATATCACATGAGAACTAAAGTGGAAGCTATAAATAAATATCGTAACTTAAATAGATTTGAAAAATAAATATATTACAACTAAATACAAATGTCTGAAAGCCACTAAACTAAATGAGATAATTTGCTAGGACAGCAACCTGGGCTGCCTAAAAGATAACACAATTGAAGTGAATAACATATACTGACTCATAGTTGAAGTCCTGTGAATGCGAGGAGGACTCACCGCAGTGCTAAAGTAGATGAACTTAGGGGAACATTTGGCCGCAAATCTGAATCAGGGTGCTGAAATCAACATCATAAAATGAAGTAGCACAAAGTAGCATTAATACATGAAATGTATTGGTATACAAGGTAAGGGATGATATCAACAATTAAACAAACAACTGAAAGAACTCTAAATCTGATATTAGTATGTCACGACCCAACAATGGACGTGATGACACTTGTCTTTTACCACCAAGACAAGTCTGTCTCAACCCAACAAAAATGAAAAAAAAGTGGAATAACATAAAAAATAAGAATAAGATAAAGCGAAAAACTTATTCTTTTGTTAAAACCCCAAAATTTGGTTGTCATGTGTACAAGCCACTAAATACATAAGTACGAAATTAAGAAATAAATACAAGTCTCAGTTTTTATTTCTCAAAAAGAACAAGTGTAAGAAAAGGAAAAAAAGAGGGTTCGTCGAATGACAAGCAACTATCTATTCAAGTCCTTGACAACCCTCGAGATCGATGAAAAGAGGAAGAGATCATGGAGGTCTAGGCTCGGAACCTACACACGTATAGAAGTAAGAGGTGAGTACCAACAACACGGTACCCAACAAGCAACCTACTAAACAAAATACCTAGCTAGAAATCGAGTATCTCTTACACTCCAACCGAACCTCCTCAAACTACAACCTTCATAGAAATCAGCCCAACCTAGAAATTCTATAATACACGGCTCACAAGCTCAATATTCACAGTTCAAACTTCATAATTCAACAATCAAACTAATCAAATAAGTCAATCTCAATGACAAGTAGTTCAGTCACACACAACAAGTACATCAATCTCGAGTATCAAGCAATTCTCGCATAATCATTTATACACTCATTCACAATAATCAATCTCTTGCCGAAACTATTTCCCATCGGCTTTATATCACTATCCGGAACCATTTCCAATCAGCTTTATAACAATTGCCGGAAATGACTTCGGCATATTAACACTCGCCGGTAATGACCTCGGCCAAATCATACTAACACCGACAAAGACCTCGGCATGAAAACACTTGTCGATAAAGACTTTGGCCTCATAATCATTACATGTCTCATCACGGTGTTCAACAATCAATGCACACAAGAAATATCACACCACATAGAAGAGACAATTGTTACACAATTCAAGTCCATTATGCTTTCAAGCATATTATCAATCAATCAATAAGGGTTACATTAAGGAAGAACACATCATCAGGTTCAACACATAGCTTTTTTCATTTCAATCCATTTTTGTTCATTTAGACATAACAAGTGGTCAATTTAACCATTCATTTCATTCCCATTATTCCCAACACACAAGTAACAAAGAAAGCATACGAATTAAATTAAATTACGAGATTTAGGAAGTCAATTTCCTTAAATCAATCATCAATCACTCCAATAGTTGAGTCTTCCCCTTCCGAACAATTTCCAAAGACACAGAATTTATGCACAAGCAAGTATTCACAATAAATTTTCGGAAATAACAATACACACATCAATCTTCTTGAAAGGTGGGTCAATCAACTCAAAACACCATTCTAAAATTAAGGTTTGAATCCAAAATTTAATACTTGAAAATGATGTTTAAGGCTTTACAAACTCATTAGTGAAAATCATTTCGAAAAAGGAATCAACACCCCTTCAAAATCACCATTTTAGCTAAGAACTTGGGTTCTTGAAAAACCTTGACATTAGCCCACAAAAATCTCACATTTTAATGCTAAAACTCATAAATAATTAATAGAAAATAAAGGTTTAAGATCAAGAACACTTATACAAAAGATCTAGCACATAATTTCCTTTCAAAATTGCCACCATGGGTCCCCAAAGCTCAAAAATGGTGAAGTGGGGCTTCAACCCCAAAAATGGCAGCAAAAACCCTATCGATGTCGCAAAACAGACCACCCAGCTAAAAAGGTGGAAGTCGCTTAAGCGACAGGCCCATCGCTTAAGTGATGGTCACTTAAGCGGATGACTTTCGCAAAAGTGAAGCCTGCATACACTAGCAACTTTAGTCAATTCTGAAAACATTGAAAGGACCCTCGGGATTCGTTCAAAATCTCAAATTAACAAACTACATATGCAAATCAATTATACTCGATGTTCCTAATTCAATGAAACCATCAAAGCACGAATCCGATGTCTCTTTGACCCGACATCCATGAAAACCACAAAAAACTAACTCAACGCCTACAAAGGCTAAAAAAGCTTAGGACCTCTCAAAATCAACCAAGACCTCACCTAGGCCTAAAATCATCCCTTAAATCTAGCGGAACTCTGGAAATTCTTATCCGGGTATCCGTACCCCAAATGTTGACTAAAGTCAATTCAAAGACTAAAATTCCACAATTTCACTTGGGACCTCAAATCCTAAAAAGACTCGGAATCTGAAACCAACAACTCTCACGGATAAGATTTCACATTTCGAGACTAATAAAATCGATGAAATTCGATTCCGACACTCGAAACTCCAAAAGACCTCAAAAACTACTTTTTAACAAATTAGCCTTTAAAACTCACGAACTTACCAAATTCTCAACTTTTAAAGCAAAGTTCAAAACCAACTTTTCAACATCAAATAAAAAATCACTTGGGGTCGATAATGGGAGGGGAAAGATGGAAAATTTATGAAACTTTTCAAAAATGTATGACCGGGTCATTACAGAGTAATACATAAAACAATAACTAAAGGATTGAGACTTAAAATTGGGGCATATGTCATAATATTACAGAAACAAAAATGAATATCTGAGATCATATTTTCTAAAATCATATCTGAAAGGATGCATAGTTGTATCTTATAATGATAATATCAAGAAAAATAAAATAAATGAACTAAATCTTTTATGTGGAAGTTACTCTTAATCTACATACACAATGTGAGATCACAATGCGCCAATGAATGCCCTACTTGAGAGGGTGCCCTATATCTTCCTAGAGTATAAACCATGCATGTCTAATGCAGATCCACTAATCTAAGACTCTCAGGGTGAAATGATCAACCAAAAAAAGTGGTGAAAAATTAACCTACATAAGCATTTAGTTCTAGAACTTGGGCTATCTAGAACCCTCATTCAATCGGTGCTAAATACTACTCCAAAAACATACTATTCATATAGCTGATAAATATTTTGTTAAGCTTATCATGAGTATTGTTCAAAATCTCTTTCTAAAATATATCTTGAGACTATTCTAAAATCTATGAGAAACTCAATTCTTTCTTTCTAAAATTAATTGTTGAAATCTCTTTCTAAAACATATCTTTCAAATCACGAGAAACATGCATAACTTGTAGATCCTCAAAATAGCTTTCATAATAATATAAAGGCTTAAAAGCATGTTTTAAAATATAAGCTTCAAGAGTCACACACAAAATCATGTGAAAAATGAATAAGGATGACAATGGAAAACCTTGCTACACTTAAAAGGGAAATATAACCGTTAAAATCCATAATCATGAGTAAGTAAGTTCAAGAAATCATGCAATTGGATATTAAAATTTTTTGAAGAGGGAAGTCAGTTTGTAAACCCTAACTATCAAATTAAATTTATAAAAACTTAGAACTTTGGATATGAGAATGAAAGGAATTTCTCATTGAAGTCCTAAATACCTGAATCTTAGGAATTATCGGAGAAAAGTTGTGAACTTGGAACCTTATATCTTGAACTTGAGAAATCCTTCTATGGATTTCTTGGAGATGAAGGTTGGGGAAGAATCTTGATAGAAAACCATAGGATTCTTGAAGAGAATCTAGAATGTTGAGCCTTTAGATCTTGCAAAATTGAAAAAAAAAACTTTCAATTTTTGATCTTCGGGAAAAGGAGAATTGCAGATTTTGAGAGTTACTCTATGTATAAGGATGTTATTAGGTTATAAGATAGACTTATGAAAGTTAATTGAGGGTAAAAGGTCAAGAATACTTTTCTAAGAATGTAAGAAGACCAAATTTGTTTTTGAAGAAAATCACCTTTCAAAGAATCTCGTCGGTCAAATTGGCGATTTGGAGGTACCATCGCCAAAATGGGGCTTTGGATCGCCAAAATGATCAGTTTGTGCAGGTTTTCGGATCATTTCTACAATGTAATTCAGCAATAGGCAAAACCATTCATCGATTCACCGAATGGATAAATATCATCGTCGAATTTCCCAGTCCAGACATAGAGTAAAACAACCATAACTTTCTACTCTAAACTCTAAGTGATGCAAACTTTATTAGAAACAAGACATAGTATTTTAATTTGATAGGTCATGGGCCACCTAAACCTTTATATGTTGAGAGATATGGTCGTTTTAAGTTTACCCTTATATGAACTCATGTGAAAACTGATTTTTATTCTAATAAATTTTAAGTTTACTTTTGCATGTGATTCAATTATCATGCTCATGTTTCTACCACAAACAACATGAAATGACGGGTAACCCTTAAAAAATCAATTTGTAAATTGATATCAAAGCACACCTGATCACCCCATAAATGCAATTATCAAAATCATATAATTGCAGATGGTCTACATGCCAGGTGAACTGACCCATATTCACCCTTTTTATATGTTTTAAAACTTCAGGAGATACAATTCCAACCTTCGGATAAGGTACAAGTACCCCCTAGATTATGACCGAAATCCAGAGACACACCTTAACTAAACTAATGTCATTTTACTTCCTCGAACTCATTTTTTTGTAATTTTGTACACATTTTGGCTTACGTGGCATACTCTGGGAGATGTTTGGATGCCACATAAGAAAAAAAGGTGTACAAAATTTTTAAAAATGATTTCAAGGGGGTAATTGGACCTTAATTTAGTTAAGATGTGTCTCTGAAATTTCGATCATAGTCTAGGGGCGGTACTTTTGCCTTATCCTTTCCAATATTAGAAAGTACAATGATTATTTTATCTTGAGAACAAGCAACATAGGAGAATTCTTGAAGATTAGTGTCACGCCCCGAAACTACCCCCAAAACTCGGAAATATGACCTAAGATCACGAGTTACCCCAAGCTAACCCTGTTGGCATATCATAAGCATACTTAATGATAACTGAATTAAGAAAGTACTGTATGGAAGCTTAAATCATCATAAAACTGAAATGATGTGAAATACCCATGAAAATCTGAATAAAAGAACTATGAGTTTAATCACAATTGAAATATCAAACTCCAAAGCTCAAACTGAATCTAAAAGCCTCTAACTGACTAGAAATACTGGGACATGCCCCAACTAGATCTAGCAAAAACTGAAACTAAAGACTAAAAGTAGAAAAGATAATCATGTCAATCGTCCTCGAAGAATGAGGACTCACCACTGATGCTACTAAAATAGAGATCAGGAATCGATCTATGCGTGATCTGAAAGTTGAGGACCTGAACCTACATCATGAGAAGATGTAGCCCAGAGTATGCATCAGTACTTGAAAGGTACTAAGCATGCATGATAGAATAAAGTTGAACAATATACATAAATGAACAAAGCATATAACTGAGCAATGATATGAGATTAGCATGATGCTATACTGAAAATACTGGACATGAACTAACTAGATGCAATGATTAAGTTTACAACATGCTGAGACTGAAATCTGACTTTACCTGATAACATGGTCAATGCAGTAGAATCTGATAGTAAGGGAGCTATTAATAACTGACATAAAACGACATGAGCTAAATGTGGAGTCCGATGTATACACTCCATTGAGAGGACCCAATATACCAGGTATAGAGACATGACTGGCGTGATCACTAAATTGATGCCCACAGAGGGGACTTACAACCTACGAGGCACGTAGTTCTGGAACTTGAGGGTGATTGACCCTAGTCCACTTGGTATTAAGCTACTTCTAATTGAATATGTGAAATTTATAACATATTGAAGTAAACTGGATAGCTCAATAATCTGACAAGCAAAATGAAAAGGCAATATTAACGTACTAATAATGAAACATTCAAATGTGATGCATGTATATCTAAAATAACTGGCCTAGTATGTATAATTCATGAACTAAAAGAACTACATAGCTAGGGTTCTGAATTTATGAAAGAATCTACACAAAACGATACAAAAATCATGATAATCTGATTTGGATCATTCTAAAATCCAACAACTTCTAACATTCAAGAAACCCTAGGCCTACATAATATTAAGGGAATCAAAATTCAAACTGAAATCTAGGGACCTAATGGGTGAAAGGAACCCACTAGTGAAATACCACATACCTTGTGAAGAATTCCACAGAGAAATCTTTCGATTACGGGTCTGAAACGGATGAAAACCTATTGCGTTCTTAAACTAGGGGTTGGTAGAGTGTTCTCTTCTCTCTTGCTCAGATTATGCTAAATTTATGTGAATGAATCGCTTAGGGTAGATTTTAATTAAGTTACTAGGCTTAAATTGACCAAAACTACGTAGTTTAGGGGTTAAACGACATAGTTTGGGGGTCTAACGCATAGGGAAAAGACCAAATGACCTATGACTTAAAAGTTGTCGGGGACTCCGACGAACTAGACCGATAGACCGTGGATGGACCGACTGTCCGTTCTGGTCGGCCATTGTTCGCAACTGGAAGCTAGAAATCGGGGTCTAACCTATGGCCCTGGACCACGGACCGTGGTCTAACCCTTAGACGAAACTTTTGGGGTATTTTGGGAAGGGTCGCAGGTGGTGAACCACGGACCACCAGGAGGGACTGTGGGTCACCCTACGGTCCGTGGGTGGTGCCCTTCAGTGCCATCTACAACTTCTGAAATCTGCATTTTGGTAGTTCTAGCATACTAGGTGTTACATTATCTCCCCATTGGGAACATTCGTCCTCGAATGACGACTAAATTGGCTGAATATGGAGGGGAAGAGCTGCAACCCTACCACTAAATACTGGAGTTTGATTTCTGACCGAACTAAGTTCCACGAACATGCAAATATGCTGAAAATGCAAGTACAAACTGAAGGAGCATGATACTAAGACTGAAACTACTCACGAATGACCGAAAAACTGGAGAGGAACTACTACCTCAAGCTGGAGTGGAATCCGAAGGAAAGAGATGAGGATACTTGGCCTTCATGGCTTCTTCTGCTTCCCAAGTAGCTCCCTCTAGCACTGAATCCTCCACAAAACCTTAACTGACATGACATATTTGTTTCTCAACCTTCGAACCTGATGATCAAGAATCTCAACTGGCACATCCTCATAAGTGAGGCTATCCTTCACAGCCACACTTTCTAAGGGTACAATAGATGTTGGATCACCCACACGCTTCTTCAACAGTGAAATCTGAAAAACTGGATGCACTACTGCTAGTTCGGCTAGTAACTCTAATTCGTAAGCCACTTTACCAGCTCTCTTCAGGATCTGGTAAGGGCCTAGATATCTAGGACTAAGCTTCCCTTTCTTGTCAAGTCTCATCACCCCCTTCATAGGTGACACTTTCAGAAAACCCAATTATCAACTTGGAATTAGTCCCTTCTCCTTACATCTACATAGGACTTCTGATGACTCTGAGCTGTCTTCAGTCTATCTCTTATGAGCTGAACTTTTTCCATGGCATCATGAACCGAATATGGCCCTACTAGAGCTGCTTCACCTACTTCAAACCAACTAACTGGAATTGCATCTATGCCCATACAATGCCTCATAAGGGGCAATCTGAATGTAGGAATGATAGTTATTATTGTAGGTGAACTCTATAAGAGGAAGCTGATCATCCCAACCACCCTTGAAATCGATCACGCAAGCTCTCAACATGTCCTTTAAGGTCTAAATGGTACGCTCTGCCTGACCATCCTTCTGTGGATAAAATGTTGTGCTAAGATTAACCTGACTATATCATTAATGTAAAGCTTAGAGTAGTCCTCCGCCGAGTCTGTAGTCTTAACCGCCAAAAAGCGCACAGATTTAGTAACTCTTCACCTAAATGGAGTGATGTTGTCTGCGAGTACCAGGTAAACCTGTAATGAAGTCCATGCTGATCACTTCCCATTCCCAAGTAGGAATGCTGATCTTTTGAGTCATACCTCTTGGTTTCTAATGTTCTACCTTCACTTGTTGACAATTAGGGAACTTAGCCACAAAATCCACTATATCCCTCGTCATACCAGTCCACCAAAGAATTTCCGCAGATCGTGGTACATCTTAGTGGCACCTGGATAAATAGAATACCTGGAGTTATGGGCTTCTGCAAGAATTTGCTGTCTCAACTCACCCACCTTAGGAACACATAATCGACCTTGATAGCAAAGCACACCATCTCCCCCTTGGGAGAAAACCTCAACTCTTTGATGATGGATTACACCCTTTAGTTGAAGAAATATAGGATCATGGTCTTGTTTTTTCCTTAACCACTGCTACCAATGAAGATTCTGAACCATTCTGAACTATTACACCACCATATGATATGCTCATAAGACGAACTCCTACGTGAGAATGTCTGTGAACATCCTTTTCTAGTTCCTGTCTTTCTTCCTCAACATATGCTACACTACCCATAGATAGTCTACTAAGAACATCTGCTACTACATTGGCCTTACCATGATGCTAATGCACACTCATATCATAATCCTTGAGGAACTCAAGCCATCTCCTCTGGCGAAGATTCAACTCTTTCTGGGTGAACACGTAATAAAGGCTCTTATGGTCTGTGAACACATCTACGTGAACACCATACAAGTAATGTCTCCAAATCTTAAGTGCAAACACCACTGCTACAAGCTCGAGGACATGAGTTGGATAATTCTTCTCGTGCACCTTACGCTGTCTAGAAGCTTAATCTATAACCTTACCTCGCTGCATCAACACACAACCTAGGCCGACTCTGGATGCATCACAGTAGATAACATAACTGTCTGAACCCTTGATACGCTCAAATTACACCTCCCTAAAAAAGTATAAGTGATCGTTACCAAGTAAAGAACCCAACTTGGAGGTCGGGGTCGATCCCACTAGGAATATGGTTTAGACTTAAACTTAACTTATGATTATATTCATTTAGTCAACGTACTTCCAAAACAAATAGTTAAAGGGGAGGGGAGATTTGTGAAAAAAATTCTGGAAATTTTGTGAACAATCAGTGAACAAGATTCAAACTTTAGTTATTATCAAGATGAGAGAGAAACTAGGGTGTACGTGTACCCCGTAAGCTCATAACATGGTAATCCTAGTAATAGTAATCCTTTCCTAGTATATTACATGCAAAGTGATAAGTTAGGTATCTCTAATTCATTGGTCCGGCAACTAGAGAACTTCACCCCGCACCTTAGTCCAGCTACGTGTGTATAATTTACTAAATCTTACCTTTACCTCATATTAGACATCACATCAATGTATGGCTTAGTTTTCACCCTCGCACCAATTGATATTAGACTATTAGATAGTATCACACTAAATCTATGTTGATAATTCTTTTCTTATTAACTACCTCCATGGTCTGACAAGTAGCAACAAGGCGAGTTCTAACCCGTGCACTCGTTAAAAAGACTTCTAAACAAAAGAATTATCAATGCATGCAATAACACTATTCAAGAATTACTTAGTTACTATTCATACGTTGTTAATCGCTCATGGTTCCCATAACCCTAGTTGTGGATTTAGTTACCCATAGTAGCAAGAACACAATTCATATTTTTAGATGAAGAAATCAAGAACTTACGTAATGAGAAGAATAAACCCAGAATCTCAACTTGAATTTCAAAGTCAAAATCTTCAAAACGAACTTAGGAAATCAAGAATTGCTAAAATTGCAAGTTAATCTCCAAAGCCAAAAACTAGAATAAAAGTAATAAGGTACAACCCCCAAAAACTAGGTTTACATGCCCTATATATAAAAAAACAAGTCCCAACTAAAAAGGAAACGAAATAAGGAAATAAAGTTTCTGGACGCGGTTGTAGTTGATGACACTGGCCTATAGACCGTGGACTGACCTACGGTCCGTAGGTCCCTTCCGTGATTTGGGACTTAGGCAATTTTTTCAACTCTTCAAATCTCCTCCTCTCAATTGCAATTGACATATCAACAGGATGGACCGTGATTCAATCCACGGTCCGTGGATCCTCCTCCGTGGTTTCAGACTTAGACTTTTGAAATTAGGTAGTGGAACACCCTTCTCTGAATGGTTTGACGGACTTGCAGGACGGCCCGTAGGTCAACCTACGGTCCTTAGTTTGAGGTTGTGGTTCCACACTTGGTCAAGAATTCCCTGATTTCTTCTTCATTCTTTGCCTGTCCATCTACGATCACCATCTACAAAACGTGACTGGACCTACGGTCCGTGAGTCACTTCCGTAGATGCCCTTTTCTGCACAATTCTTTAGCTATGTCTCATACTTCCACGTTCGAACTTTTTTCCTACACCAATACAAAATGGACCTAGACACACACAACTCTTAAGTGAAATGTATTAAAAATACCGTAAATTCACGGTATATCAATACCCTCAACTTAAATTCGTTGTTTGTCCTCAAGCGACGCACTAAGACTCTAAGCGACACTTGCATAGAAGCAAGCATTCAAGCACAAGCTATCACATAGCTCTCTATCCCGACTCTCTTTTTGAGTCCAAATATTTTCTCTTAGACTCAACAAGCTAACTCATGCGTATCAAAATATGACAAAGATCAACCAATCAACATACAACATACAATGTTTTGCTATCACTAAGGTACCAAGTTTTCGACAATGTAACAAGTCCCCTTACTTCAAACGAAATCCATTTTTCACACAATGAATATAATTTTGAGTACAAGGATTCATTCAACACTCATGCTCAAAAGTAATTTCAAGTACAGTTAGTGCTCAATACCATAGGCTTGCCCTTATTTTCACTGCTTAGACTCTCTAAACAAGTTGTTAGGATCACTATAGGACTTTTCTTAGCTTGTAACATAGGCTCGGGGTCAAGTGTGGTATATTTAGGTACTTTTTAGTGACTTTATGCTCTCCTTGACACTACATTGGCTATTTACCTCTCCCTTGACCTATTTTTTGCAACTTTTCATCTAAACTTCTTTCCCTTAACTCTTTTCAACCAAGGATGTGACTTTTGACTTTTTGACTCTTATTTCTCACTTTCTTCTTTTTCTTTTATTTTCTTTGCTTCTTTTGCACAAAGCCACATCCTCTTTCATAATTTTTGCTCTTTTCAACACTAAACTATTTTTATACCCTTTTTCCATTTGGTTTCCTTTTTCATAACCACGCTCAACTTATGCATTTTGCATTAGTTAAGGTGCACAATGTCCGATATCGGACCAGGGCCAAGATCAAGGTAACTTTTGGGCTTATCCACCCTCAACTTAGGCTTTTGGCCTAAGTCAAGGTGCACATGTCCAAGGGGCCAAGACAATGTTCTTAAGGGAAGGTGAGTTAGGTGAATCAAAAGAATTGGTCAATGTTAGGCTCAAATAGTTGGATCAAAGGGAATAATGCTACCATTTGGTTTGATAATTTTAGGCTTAAGTGGACTAATTTGAAGAATGGCCTATGATCACTTCCTAACTTCTAGCCTAGATTATCCTTGTAGGACAAAGATGGCAAGTTCTAGATTGGCACAAAACTGTCTGAACAATCAACCATTCTCACAAACTCTTGGCACATAGTTTCATTATCAAATTACCCAGTTCAAATTTTAGCTTAAATCATGAGATCAACTTGGTTCTTCATCATGTCATACTCTGAGCCAACACATTCAACTCATTCTAGCCTACAGATTTTAGCACATATCAAAAACTTTGGACGGGTATCATTTTTCATTCATAATTATGCCATCATGCCTCATTCTTTCTCATGCTTCTACACATACAATCCTAACACATGCCGGTTTAACAGAAATTAAACAATCTCTTGGGGAAAAAGAACACAGGCAAGAAAACCCCAAGAGAGGATTATGAGTTAGGTTACTAAGACTTCACCCTATCACTCACAATCCATTTACCCCACCCCCAACAAAATAGAGTGCAATTGGTAGTTCTAGCATACGGGGTGTTACAATTAGTTTCTACTTCTTTAATATATAGCAATATGAATTCTCTATTATTTTGCATCACATTTGAACAAGAATGACCAACCGATCATGCAACTGATTTTATCCCAATAAATTTCTAGTCTACTTTTGTATGTGATTTCATCATCATGCTCACGTTTGTACCACAAACAACATGAAAAAATGGGTAACCTTTCATATAAATATTTGTAACCCGCTTTGGTTGTTGTAATATGAAGATCCTAAGTTTTTTCATATTTTATAGTCTCAATATAAAAAAATCAATTTCTTTGAAGCTTAAAAATTTTCTTTTGAGACTTACTACAACCCCAATATAATGATCAATTTGGTTTATCCCAATAGTAACAAATTTGCTCTTCCGAAGCTCTCAAATAATTTTGTGTACTATCACAAATTTTATAACACCATTCATATGATAAACATCTCTTTCGATGAGAAATTATTATTAATATCATGATTAAAATTATTACATTAAGGACTTATTTCTTGCTTTATTTTTGTCTTTCTATAGGTACAAAATCAATAACAAATTAGTGTAGTCACACAACAATATTCATTGTGGTCATGACACAACCTTTATAGGAAAGGATTATTTCTTTCTGTTTTTCTTGAATAGTCCATAATAAAATATACCACAATATTTGTAGTGTAATCAAAGTACGTGGCCAAATAACCATTTATGTCAAAATATTTTTTAATATTCTCTCAAACCTCTCGTAGAGGTGAGTTATGGCATGTATCCAACCCATAATAATTTTATCACATCTTAACTTATTCACTTTATGAATAGCTGAGTATTCAAAATGCTTATCACTATCATATTCTCTTCAAGAAATGAACATATCATTCATATGTACGTTATAAATTTCAATATAAGCTCATTTTCATGCCTTTAAAATTTGTCATTTTAATATGGCATACCTCAACACCACTTTGAATTTCAAATACATCACTTCATATTTTCTTATTTTGAAGAAGAATTTATAAAACTTATCGAATTAGGTCTCACGATAATTGCCTACTCAATATCTTTCAAAACAAATTGATGATAATTATTGTGTTCCCCTTTTGAAGGTCTATTTTGAGAACCCGTGATGTTCTTTCTTTTAATTACCACAATGATGACCATTATCATTTTACCATGCTCATATTCATACATTTAACCACTTGTCATCTTTCTGACATATTATGCTATGCTACCATATCCACATAAGAAAATGTAGCAAATTAGTTGTATAGATTTCACAATTTTTATCAAAAACATATTAAATTATATGACATCTTCCAAGTTATTTGTAAGAAATAATCGGGATAAGGCATAAGTACCCCCCCCTAGATTATGACTGAAATCCCAGAGACACACTTGTCACGCCCCGAGGCTACCCCCTTGACGTAACATGAGACATGGGATCACGAGTGACCCCAAGCTAATCCTGAGTCTAGCATAGATCATAAGCATACTGAAAATAACTAAATAAAGCATGAACTATATGCAAAAGCTAAATCAATAGGTATATGAAGAGGGAAACAAACCCAACTAGTCTGAATGTCTATTATATAAAAAGAGTTTAGTGATGACTGAAACAACCACTTAACAACTCAAGCTGAATCTACTACTATGTCTGAAAAGCCTCTAACTGAGTTGAGTTAGTGGGACATGGCCCCAGCTAACTCTAACAAAACTGAAAACCAAAAATAAAGACTAAAATAGAAATCATGTTTATTGTCCTCGAAGTATGAGGACTCACCACTGAAGTTGCTAAAGCCGGATTAAGAATCAAACTAAGTGTGGCTTGGATGTTGAGTACCTGAACCTACATCATGAAAGGATCTAGCGCAGAGTATGTGTTAGTACTTGGAATGTACTGAGCACGCAGGATATAAATATGCTAAGTTGAACAAAGTATATAAGATAAACAATGCATAACTAACCAATAATATAATCTGAACAAGGATATAGATATGTACTAAAGTATAACTAAAATATAAACTGAATTCAATGACCAAGTACTGATCATGAAGATAACATGCTAAACTGTATACTGAAGTTACTACTGAAAACCTAGTCAATGCACTAAGAGTCTAACTGTGGGAGCTACTATTAACAGGCATAAACCATGTGAGCTAAACGTGGAGTCTGATGTATACGCCACATCGAGAGGACCCAATATACCGAGTCAGGGGCATAAAGGCATGACTGTGGCGTGATCACTAAAAGCTAATGCCAAACTAAGGGGACTTTTGAACCTACGTTGGCATGTAGTTCTAGATTTTGAGGGTACGTTGAACCCTAGTCTAACTCAGTGCTAAGTCTACTCCCAACTGAATATTTATGAAGCTAAAATGCACTAAATACTGAATAGATCAAAATACTGACATGCTAATTGAGAATGCACTATTTATATACTGGGAATGTCACATTCCAAATCTGGAACATGATTTTCTTCTAACTGACCTGGCAAGTATAATTCATGAACTAAGAGAAATTAAACAAACTAGGGTATTGAGTTTTATACAAGGAATTATGCAAAGCTTCCAACAAAACATGATATTTTGATTAAGGATACTACCACAACAAAATCACGATGAATCTCCAAGATTTTATAAGCCATAGGTCTAAACAAGATATGAAGAATGAAGGATCTGACTGAAATTTAGGTACTTAATGGGTGAAAGGAACCCACTAAAGAAATCTCACATACCTTTTGACGAAAGCAACGGAGAAATCCTTTGAATTTCGAGCTGAAACTTGAAGAACAATGTTGCTTGTTCTGGAAAGAAACATATGCCTCTTTCTCTTCTTTTTGTTCTAACTTGGATGCTTTTTGGAGAATTGAGGGTTATGGGTATGTCTGACTAGATTATTAGGCTTAGACTAAGTAAAATGGCATAGTTTAGGCATCAAACGATATAATTTAAGTGCCCAAAGCATAGGGGAAAAGACGAGAATGACCCTGACTTAAAACTGACCAAGTGTCATCTACTATGGCACTGACGGACCGTCATTTCAACCACGGCCTGTCAACTGGGTCATGGTTTGAGGTCTGCCTGACGGCTTCACTAAAACGAGCACAACATTTCATTCTGAGCTTGGATTTTAGCAAATTTGGTGGCTTTGGAAAGAGGATTCAATTATTTTTAATTTGATAGTTCATGGGCCACCTAATTCATTTTGTGCTAAAATATATGACTGTTTGAAGTTCACCCAAAAGCCATTTTCCTCTAATTAGTTGTTGACCCTCACCTACGGTATGTAGGTACAACTACAGACCATACTGGTCGGCCGTGGGTGGGATCCGAGACCACCAATCCTTGACCCCAATGACGAGACCCCACCTATGGATCGTGTGTCATACCACGAACCGCCGGTGGCTTCCGTTGGTTGGCACCAGGTCTTGGAAAGCTGCATTTTTCTACCTTCTCAAATCCGAGGTGTTACAATATCTCCCCCTTGGGAACATTTGTCCTCGAATGAAGTCTAAACAAATTGAGTACGGAGGGAAGGTCTATAATCCCTATTATTGGGTACTAGAAGCTGATATCTAACTGAACTGAGTTCCATGGACATGCATTTCTGCTGAAATGCAAGGATAACTAAGGGAACAAAATTACACAAGAGTAACTAAGAGACCAGAGAGGAAATATTACCTCAAGCTGAAATGGAATCGGAAGGAAAGAGATAAGGGTACTTGGCCATCATTGCTTCTGCTTCCCAAGTAGCTCCCTTTACTGACTGACTCCTCCACAAAACGTTTACTGAAGCAACTTCCTTATTTATCAACCTACGAACCTGACAGTTAAGAATCTCAACTGACACCTCTTCATAATTGAGACTATCTTTCACAACCACACTCTCTAATGGTATTATCGATGCCAGATCACCCACACACTTCTTCAATAAAGAAATATGAAAGACTGGATGAACCGCTGCTAGTTCTGTTGGCAATTCTAACTTATAAGCCACATTACCAATTATTTTCAAGATTTTTTAAAGACTTACATATCTAGGACTGAGCTTCCCTTTCTTTCCAAATCTCATCACCCCTTCATAGGCGACACCTTCAAGAAAATCCAATCATCAATTTCGAAATCTAAGTCCCTTCTCCTCACATCTGCATAAGACTTTTGACGACTCTAAGTTGTCTTTAGTCTATCTCTGGTGAGCTGAAATTTCTCCATAGCCTCATGAACCAAATCTGCCCCAATCTAGGCTGCTTCACCTACTTCAAACCAACTAATCAAAGATCCGCACCTATGCCCATATAGTGCCTCATAAGGGGCTATTTGAATACTGAAATGAAAGTTATTACTATAGGCGAACTGTATGATAGGTAGGTGATCATCTCAACTACCCTTGAAATCGATCACACAAGCTTTCAATATGTCCAGTAAGGTCTAAATGGTACGCTCTGTCTGAGCATCCATCTGTAGATGAAATGTTGTACTGAGATTTACCTTAGTACCGAGACCTTTCTAAAATGATTTCCAAAAATGAGAGGTAAATTGATGACCTCTATCTGAGATATTAGACAAGGGAACCCCATGCAACCTGACTATCTCATTGATGTAGAGTTTGGCATAGTCCTCTGTTGAATCTGTAGTCTTGACAGCCAAGAAGTGAGCGGACTTCGTGACTCTGTCCACTATTACCCAAATGGAGTCATGTTGTCTACGAGTACGAGGTCAACCCATAATGAAGTCCATGTTTATCACTTCCCACTTCCATGTAGGAATGTTAATCTCTTGAGTTATACATCCTGGTTTCTTATGTTCTACCTTAACCTGTTGACAGTTAGGACTTAGCCACAAAGTCTTTTATGTCCCTCTTCATGTCGTTCCACCAAAAGAATTCTCATAGATCACGGAACATCTTAGTGGCACCTGGATGAATGGAATACCTGGAGTTATCATCTTCTGTAAGGATATGCTGCCTCAACTCACCCACATTAGGAACACATAATTGACCTTGGTAACGAAGCACGCCATCTCCCCCTTGGGAGGAAACTTCAACTTTATGCTGATGAACTGCACCTTTCAAATGAGGTAATATAGGATCACTATCCTGCTTTCCCTTAACCTCCGTTATCAATGAAGATTATGATCCATTCTAAAATATCACACCACAATCTTATGTGTCCGTAAGGTAAACTCCTAAGCGAGCAAGACGGCGAACATCTTTTACTAACTCTTTCTTTTCTTCCTCAACATGTGATGCACTACCCATAGACAGTCTGCTGAGAACATCAACCACTACATTGGCCTTACCGGGGTGGTAAAGCACATTCATGTCATAGTCTTTGAGGAATTCAAGCCATCTCCTCAGATGAAGACTCAACTCTCTCTGGGTGAACAAATACTTGAGAATCTTATGATCTGTGAACACATCAACATGAACACCATACAAGTAGTGTCTCCAAATCTTTAGGGAAAATACTACGGCTGCAAGTTTGAGGTCATGAGTCAGGTAATTCTTCTCGTGGACCTTAAGTTGCTAGAAGCATAAACTATGACCTTACTTCACTGCATCAATACATAACCTAGGCTGACTGTGGCTGCATCACAATAAATCACATAACCATCTGAACCATCTGGTAGAGTTAAGGCAGGAGCTGTAGTCAACCTAGTCTTTAGTTCTGAGAAGCTTTTATCATACTCATCTGACCACTGAAATTTGACTTTTTTCTGAATCAACTTGGTCAATGGGGAAGTTATGGATGAAAATCCTTCCAAAAACCTCTGGTAATAACTAGCCAAACCTAAGAAACTTCTGATATCTGTTGGAGAGGTAGGTCTAGGCCAGTGATGTATGGCCTCAATTTTCTGAGAATCTACTCGGATCCCTTCGCTGGATACCATAGGACCAAGGAATGTGACAGACTGTAGCTAGAATTCACGTTTGCTAAACTTAGCGAATAACTGGTGATCTTTGAGAGTTTGCAGAACAACTCTCAGATGAGTCGCATGATTTTCCTCACTCCGAGAATAAATGAGGATATCATCAATAAAGATGATGATGAAAAAGTCCAAATACTATTTGAACACCTTTGCATTAAATCCATGAAAGCTGTAGAAGCATTTGTTACTCCAAAAGACATAACTACAAATTCATAGTGACCATACCAAGTTCTGAAGGTTGTCTTCAAGATGTCACTATCTCTGCCTCTGAGTTGATGATAGGCAAATCTGAGATTTATATTAGAAAAGCAACTAGCACCCTCAAGTTGGTCGAATAAGTCATCAATCCTGGGATGGGATACTTATTATTGATTGTGACTTTGTTTAACTACCGATAGTCAATGCACATTCTAAGAGAACCATCCTTCTTTTTCATGAACAATACTGGAGCACCCCATGGAGAGATACTAGGTCTGATGAAGCACTTATCAAGAAAGTCTTTCAACTGCTCTTTCAATTTCTTAAGCTCGTTGAAGAAATTCTGTAAGGAGGAATCGAAATAGGCTGGGTATCTAGGAGGAGATCTATTCCGAAGTCAATTTCCCTTTTGGGAGGAACTCTGGGAAAATTTTCTAGGAACATTTTTTTAAACTCATTTACTACAGCAACTGACTCAAGAGTTGGGGTTTTTGATTTTGAATCCTTGACCCGAACAATATGATAGATATACATTTGGAAATCATCCTCCTAGCCTTAAGGTAGGAAATAAATTGATCTATAAGCACTGAGCTACCACCCTTTCTCTCTAAGACTGGCTCGTTTGGAAACTGAAACTGAACGATCCTAGTTCTACAATCGACTGAGGCATAATAGGAATGTTACCAATTCATGCCTAGAATGATATCGAAATCTACCATTTCTAACTCTACAAGGTCTGCTGAGGTGACTTTCTTAGAAACTGTGACAGGGAAATTTATGTATACATGTATAGCTATATAACAGGGGCACCAACTGGAGTAGAGACAAAAGGGTTCTGAGAGATTTTCTGGACTGACACCAAAGTTTATTGCTATATAGGGAGTTACAAAAGACAGTGTAGCCCCTAGATCTAACAAAGCATAAACATCTAAATGAAAGACTCGTAACGTACCAGTGACCACATCAGAAGAATCTTCCCGGTATTGGCGAGCTTGGAGATCATACAACATATTCTGGCACTGACTGCCACCTATACAAGACGAGACACCTTGCTGAGTGGAGCGCCCTACTGGCACTACTGAAGTAGTAGACTAAGCCTTGTAACCTTCTTTTCCTTGCTTTCCAGAAGGGAAATCCTTCAACCTATGACCAGATTGGCCACACCCAAAACAACTCTCTCTGCCAGTAATTCACTCACCTAGATGGTTTTTACCACACTTTGGGCAAGTTGGAAATGTTTGATTACTTGAAGCACTCCCTTATGACATAGAGCTTAATGTCCTACCTTTCTCATCTTGTCGATACCTAGGGACGGAGCGCTAGTTGATGAAGGTGATGGGGCTATAGACCTCCGCTGAAACTGTGAGTGATTTCCACTGCCCAACCTTTCCTGAGAGAATTTGTAATTCCCTGTTCTAGCCTTCTTGTTGTCCTCAGCCATTTCCCTAAGCTTATCTCCCTTAACCTGAGCATGAGTGATTAGCCTTGAGATATCCATGTCTCCTATTAGCATAGCATTCCTTCACTCGGTTTTTACTAAATCAGATACTCCAAAAAAGAACTTTCTCATTTGTGCCCTCGAATCAGCTACCATATGTGGAGCATATTTGGTGAGCTGAGTGAACTTCAGCCCATATTCTTGGATTGACATTGAGTCCTACTTCAAGTTTATAAACTCCTGAGCCTTAGCCTCCCTCAACTATCTTTGGAAGAACCTGTCCAGAAAAGCTCTAGTAAAACATTCCCATGTCACTGGAGCTGCATTCTCACCCATGTTTTCCCTCCACTACATGAACCAAATACGAGCTACATCCTTGAGTTGATAGGATCCTAACTCAACACTCTCAGTACCAGTCGCTTGCATTACTCCAAGAATCTTGTTAACATCATCAATGAAGTTATGCGGGTCCTCATCAACCTTCGACCCTTGAAACTCAGGCAGATTCATCCGAAAAAAGTCTCGAACCCGAGTTGCAGCTAATCCACCATTAGTGTTTGAAGGAACTATAGCCTGCTGATTGTTCTTATTAGCTACACTCTGAGCCAAGAGCTGGATCGCATTCCGAAAGTTTGCATTCGTAACCTCATGGTTCGAGACTGAGAAACTGCGTTAACATTGCGTGCATCAGCATTCCGTGAGTTAGCTCTACGAGGAGGCATGATCTGAAACGTATAATGATGTATTACAAGGGAGAAGTTGAATCATACCTCACGCATGATAATAATAGCAAAGAAAGTGATGTTTTTCATAAAACATTTCGTAGCATCCTCCTCATATGTGTGGTGTTCTTCGCACTCATGAAAGGGACTCTACTTAGTGCAGCTTTCAGACACCCTAGGACTCTTTCACCTAATGCTCTGATATAAAGTTTGTCACGCCCCAAGGCTAGCCCCTTGACGTAACACGGGACCTAGGATCATATTGAGCTCGAGAATTACATTTTCGTTGAGCTAAGGTAGAATCATGTTACAAAAACCATAGTGTACCCCACAAAATACATCTATATGAAAAATCTATCAAATCAAGCTACAAGTATCGTGATATGGCCAAATTGCATAAAAACATACACTCTTTTTATCAGTATTTTATTGTTTCAATGGTGTCATAATTAAAAGACATCATTCCATTGCCTGCAGAAAGCATTTCATGACCTGATGACTAAATTTATGATTGTCATTTTCCAAAGGAATCATAGTCTAAAGGCACCATTTTCATGGCCCGCGGACATCATCTCATGACCTAAGGATTTAACTTCTACCAATCATGTTCTAAAGGTGTCATAGTCTAAAGGCATCATTTTCATGGCCTACGGACATTTTTCCATGGCCTAAGAATTAAATTTTTGCGTATCATGGTCCCAAGACATCATCCTTATCATCTTAAGACAAAGTTTCATGGTCTAAATAGGAAACTACATCATGTATATATATTATTTTACCATGTAATTGCTACATATGCCCTAATCACTTTATTTAGTCATATCACAAGTTTCAGGTTTGCAAAGACCGACAGATTGCAGACGCGATCAACTTCTCTTTCACATATGGCTATCTATCAAAATAAAAGCTTTTGCATCTTTCGCACTACTCATATGATCTTTTCCTCTCATAACTTAAGTCGTTCTTATCTTACTTACACTATCCATACCACTTTGAACTCTAATCTTATTTACTCAAGCTACTATCGTTTCTATTCGAATCTCGTACTGTTATTTCATTTTTTAGGAGCTTAGTCTGTTCCTAAATCTAGAACTACACATAACCTCATTCTCTTAATACTAGAGATATGTAAGTGACTTAAGGCCAAAGTGTCGTCCACACCTTTTTCTTTCTTTCTTTTCACAATTGTTTATCGTTTCATTTGATCCCACTAATATATTTTTGTTAGTCAAACAAAATCGGCTACTTAGTCAACGTCTTTGCCCGCTAATTCATTCTTCATTATCGAGCAAAGAGGGACAGATGTTGACACCAAATTTTGACCGACTATAACCCTTTCCGAATTGTTATTTGATTAAATATGTATTTTAGAGAATCGCAACCAAAGTTTGCTAAAGAGTCAGCCACTTTGTTGTTTTCTCTAAATGTATAGACGATTTTGAAATGGCCAGCTGATAATTTGGATGAAATGAAGCTTCACCATGAGTCTAGGTATGGGTAATTTTAGGGGCTTCTTTATTTTCGGAAGGCCAGAAGTAAACAAAGAGTGGTAGAAGAGAATAAAGTGTTGCACCCATTCTTTTCTTTCATAGTTGGAGCAAATGGAAGAAGACGTGGGAGACATGAAGGACAATCAACCTCTCTACCTTAAGACTTCTAACATGGTCTATTCTAGATAGAGCACGGTAACCCACAACCCCCTACTAAACTTATTTCTTTATTATATGTTTAGAATTATGTTTAATTTTTATCTAATTAATCACATACTTTAGTATTCATAATTTACAAAAAAAAATTACTATTTTATCATTTTTGTTGTTGTTGTTGTCTTATTATTATTATTATTATTATTATTATTATTATTATTATTATTATCGATTGCTAAATTTGAGATAATTAATTTACTTGTCTATTTAACCTCTATAATAGTTAAGTGTGTTTATATTATATAAAAATTATGTAATAAGTGTAGTGTAAAAATTTATTGGATAACAATTTATTAAACCTTGCCTCAAATCATTTAAATTGTAGAACCTTTTATTCAATCTATTTAATTTTTCTGCTCAATTTTATCTCAATTCTAGCAAATTTTGAACCAACTAATTCAATCTCAATCTCAAGATCTCATCTTTAATCCCAACCGTCCATTCCATTATTTTAAATCGCAACCCCACATCTCATCTTGATCCAACGGCTAAGATTGAGTCTCTTACCACTTTCCTATATGAATATCCTAACACCCTAACCCTATTTTCCTTTTTTCCCCTCATTCACTTTGAAAACGCCAGGCATTGCTCCCTTAGCTACCAACTTCGTCCATCATCGGTGAATACCACCGGTGAAACCCCTGCTTCACCCTCACTCATGAGGACAACCACCAAGCGAGCCCTTTTGTTTCTTCTCTCTCCTCACAGCGCTTCTTCAACCACCAACAAACATCAGCCGCTTCACCACCCAAACCAGTTGCCCCTCTCCTCCCATTTATGTTTCCCTCTGCCTATCTTCATTTTCCTTCTGGTTGGCGAAGCGGCGTACTATGCAACCTCAACCTGTCTCCTTCTCTTCTTTTCATTGGTTCTGACAAGAAACTCCTGCAGATAGCCGCCGCGAAGGAAAGACAACCACCATCCCTCCCCGACGAGATCGACAACAACAAAAACAAGAGCTTTGTTGCTCCACCACTCTAACCAGTGAGATCTGACAGAGCCTTAAGGGGATTGTTTAACAGATCCGTCCAGGTTCCTTTTGTTTTTATTTCAATTATTATCTCATCTTATAAACAAATTTCTTAAATTGCCTATATTTTTTTAGTATAGTAGTTATTATTACATTATTACGCTACATGAAATTCAATAATGGTCATGAAATCTCTTTTAAGCATGATTTCCTTATGATTTTGAGTTCCTAAACTTGTTCATTTTCTGCCTTGTGTGTTCCTATTTTTGTTTGAACGTAATTTGCCCCTTTTGTAAAAAGGTGTCAGTACGCCATTGAGTGTTTCTTTAAATACATTTATTGAGTTGTTGTTTCTTGATTTAATTGTAGCAAGCCTTAATATGAGAATTTGTTTTATTTTCTTAATGAATTGATTGATTATTCTAAAAATCTTCATGATTCATGTTTCTTTCCATTTTTTGTTCCCTTAATCGAATGGTACACCTTAATATTTATCTATCCTTGGTAAACTTTAACATGATTCTTCTTCTTTATTGACTATTTTATTCTCCGGATTTTCTTTCTTTTAGTTAGTGTGGACAACATTGACTTAATTGTTCTTGGTAAGCTTTTGATAGTTATGGTAAGTAAATATACATATGTGATCTTCAAATATGGCAGTCTTTAAATCATGTTATTTTGGACTGATTTGTTTGACTATATTAACATGGCTCCTTCAAAATTAAAAGATCATTCATGATTCTTGCCTTCTATTTATTATGAAAGATTTATCGATGGTAATCTCTAATTGTCAATTGGTTATTGAAATATTTTAATATCAATTGATTTATGGTAAAATCCATGCATTGATGTTCCCTTTACTTGTTTATTTTAAAAAAAACTTTGACTTAGTATCACTTTTTATTAACTGGATTTTTTAAAGTCGCATGATTATGATAATATTAATCAATTAAATACCAAGAATGAGGGTCTAATTGAGGAGAATAATTTTCTTTCCTTTCCTTTATTTTTGTACTTATTGATGTGCCCTCTATATTTTACTATAAGAACAAGACTCTTTCCATTCTATCCACACGCTTTAACAAGCACAACACTCTCATACACTCTTGAAAGCAATAATATTCTTACGTACTACCTTATAAGTCTTTTGTTGTTCTTGTGGTTGCACGAAGTATGGACTTCAGTTCTAACATCAAGTTTTGTGAGCTTATTTGAATACTATTTAACCGGTTAGTGATCTTTAGTAGAATTATAATATGTGGTATGTTCAAGGTAGTTACTTCATTATCTATTTTGTTATCTTGTATTACTTTAGTGTCCTTATAAGCTTACCTTTTTAAGAGTAGCTTTATTACTTTAGTATTTTATTTTAATGTACTAATAAAAAACATACTCTCACCCCTTTGAATATTCTTTGCACGTATACTATAATGCAACAATATTGCTTGTAATATTATCATGGCAAGTGGAGAACTCAATGCGAGAAGCCAAGCTAAAGTGGAATCATCACCCTAAAAAGGGGATCAGGTACATTTTGGAAAATGATGAAAAACAGATAGGCTATAGTTGACTTCTTGTATAAAGTGCACATATAGCTTTATAAAAATAAGGCAACTCATTATTCTCTCCTGTTTTAATTTTATATGTCACCCTTTTAAAAGTCTTAAAAACTTGATAATTTTTATTATTACGTTAACTTATCAACATACTTTCATATAATCTTAATATAAAAAATATATACTTATATTTTAGCTTCACACAACTTTTTAAATATCAAAATATTTTATTTAGCACACTTGGATAAATGTTTTTTTAAAAAAAAAATCATCTTTTCTGAAGGCATTTAAGAGAGTCGATCATAAAAAATGGAATATAGGGAGTAACACTGTAATGGGACCAATTTAGCCTTGTCATATTCTTATCCCTCTAGCAAACTTTAAATTTATATGTTGTTGATTTATTTAAATTTCTATCTTCATGATATATTTTATTGTTTTGATATGGAAGCAATCAGGTTAGTTCTTTTATCCTTTCTTCTCCTTATGGTTATTTATTTTTATTTGGCTTTTCCTTTTATTTAATATTATCCAAACACTTTAAGCTTTTTATTAGAAGCGATCAAGTCAGCCTCTCCTTCTTTATTTGTTAATAATTCAAGTATCTTATTTCTGTATTTGGTACTCGATAATATTGCTTTGCTTGATTGAATTCATAAACCTGTGTTGCTTCATTAGCTTTGTATGTGCCAATTTTTATAACTCGCATTGATTTAGTTTGCTTGTTTAAAAAAACTAAGGGTGCATGTCTAACTATCTTATTCACCAACGCTTATATCAATTAGATAATAATCTATTCATGCTTAATCTATTCACCCATCTTGAATTCTTTTTTATATATTCTTTATATTATAATGACCTTATTTGTCATGTTAAATCCCCACATAATTCACAAGATTTGACTGGGACCCACATTTGTGGACCTCGAAAGGTGCTTAACACCTTCCTTTTAATTTACCATTACCCAATCTATGGATTCACAAACCCTTTTAATTAATTTTTTTTATAAGTAGGATAGAATGGTTCCCTAACACACCTTTCATTTGTTAGGTGACGACTCTTCTTTTTTACTAATTCTAAAAGAGTTGTCATGTCACACCCCGAGACTACACCCTGGACGTAATTGGCACTCAAAAACCATTGCTGGTTCACAAGCGAACCCTTGGCCTGACTCAATACCCAATGGAAGACTTACTCAACATCATATGAACTTAAAAGTAAATGTTTCTCAAAAGTCTCAAAATAGATAACTCATAATATTTTAAAGAAAACATTCAACTGACCAAAAGGGGCAACTCAAGTCTTAAATATTTAACAATGGAAATGAAAAGACTCCTCAAAACATTATTGTCTATCAATGAAGCCTCTAAAAACTATGATGGAAGTTGGGACAAGACCCATGACATCCTAATACACTGAAAATAATTGTGGGAATCCTCCGGAAGCAAGGAGCCTCACCAAAGCAACTCTAGAACTGCAAGTGGTATCAAGGGAGCGCCTTGTAACATCTTGCCGTAGAACGAATTAAATTTAGAAGGAGTTAATTTGGAAAGAGCCAAAATTGAAAATTTTGTAAGTTATGCTAAGTTATGAGTTTTTGGTCAACTTCAAACGACCATAACTTTCAGTACAAAATGATTTAGGTGGCGCATAAGATATCAAATGAAAGTTCTTGATCTTTCCAACGCCACCGAGTTTGCTAAGGTTCGAGTTCGGAAGAGGGAGATATGCCCTTTTGAAATATGTATGTCCAGTTAAGGAAAGTTACCTGAAAATATAAGGGGTATTTTGGTCTTTTCCTTACACTTTCATATTAAAGCCTTTTAGTAAATATTTTGGGGTCAAATCTGATTTGGATCAATTATACAATTCTAAATAACTCCTAGGGTCTTAGAAGAGAGTTCAAAAAGAGAAAAGAGGAAAGGTTCAAGGCGTTCATCAAGTTTCCTTGCGAATCGAGGATTGTTTTGCCAAGGTTTTAATCCCTAAGAGGTATGTGAGTTCTCATAGTGTTGGGTTCGTTCAACCACACGCCAATCATGCTATTTTAAATGCAATTTTTGTTCTTGAGTTTGAAGAATTTGAGTTCTTGATGAGTTTTCTTGAAATTTCATCATTTATCTTGATTGTTGGGGTTTTGATGAATTCTTGAGATGAGTATCAGTAATTTGAGGATTGTTTGACTAGATTATCGTATACATATGTTGGGTATTCGAATCTAAGTGAGTCGGGAAGAAACCATTGGATTATAGGTGAATTAGGGTCAGAAAATGAGAAACAAAATTTGTTGGGAAGTTCTAGGCAGAGACTAGCGTGCCAGAAAATATGTTTTGTAGTTTAGGGTTTGGTGCCCCGTGCCACTCAGTGAGCCAGGGTCACTTGCTCCCACCCATTTTTCGTCCTTTTGCCTATTTGAGTTCTTTTAAAGTATACCTTTACTCCTTTCTGATTCTAATCACTCTAAACTACATTTAAACATCGAGAGATGATTCATAACATGAATCATAACCTTGAATTCATAATTCAAATTCAAGGTAGAGTTAAGAGTTAAGTCTTGAGAGTTCTTTTGAGTCTTTTGAGAAGTCTTTTACAACTCTTTAAAACATATTTTATGACTTGAGTATGAGGCTGAGTAAAGTTCAGTTCATTTTTCAAAATGAATAGATGGGAACTAAGTATTTCCAAGAGTAAATGTTTTTACATTTAAAAGAGTAGGAAACTATGATTTCCAAAGCAGTTTATGAGGAGTTTTGAGTACTATCTCTTTTTAGAGAAATATTTTGAGTAATAATCACAAAGTTGAGGATGAGGAAATGTTTTTAAACATATGATGATCTAAGTTATATTTTGGGAGTAGTATTGAGCACTGATATGGGGACGTGTTCAGATAACTCAAAGTCCTCATAAACCATGTAGCCAACGTGGCTAGAAAGGGTCATACTTTTTAGATTATTTCTTATTTCTTTTTAAGCATAGCTTAATGGATCCACTTAGTTGAGGAATTCTATACCCCGACAAGGTATAGGATAGTTCTGACAGTGTGGACGAGATGTTGTATCATCACATAGCTCATAGTGATGGTTGTCGGTTAGAGAATATCTCAAATAAGTTTAAAAGAGTTATTATTGATTCTGTAATCAAGAACCATCATTATGAGCTATGTGATGATACAGCGTCTCACCCATGCTGCCAGAATTATCCAATACCTTGCTAGAGTATAAGACATCCTCAACTAAGTGGATCCACTAAGCTATGCTTAAAAAGCAATAAGAAATCATCTAAAAAGTATGATCCTTTTTACCCATGTTGGCATACATGGTTTACGGGGACTTTGAGTTGTCTGAACTCGTCCCAATATTGGTGCTCAATTCTACTCCCAACAATATAACTCATGCTCATAGTTCCCATATATTCATTTTGAAAAATGAAACTCAACTCTCCTCATCCTCATACTCAAGTGCTCAAGTCTTCAAACAAATTTTAAAAGCTTGCAAAAGACTTCTCAAAATGACTCAAAGAACTCCCTCGAACTTTACTTTTAACTCTTATCTTGAATTTGAATTGCGAATTCAAGAATAATGATTTGGATATATAGGATTTCTCATTGATTAGATGTAGTTTGGATGGTTAAAATCAGGTAGAGAGCGAAGATATGTATTAAAAGAACTCAAACGGAACGAACAACGGAAAATGGACGGGGGCAGGCAACCCTGGCGCACTAAGTGGCGCGGGATGCCAACCCCTAAACAACAGAGCATCATTTCTGGCACACCAGCTCCCTGGCGCATCGGTGGCGCATCGCCCCAGGCCCTGCCCAAAAAACCCGATTAATTTTCCTCTTCAATTTTTTTCCCTAATTCATCTAGAATCGATTGATTTCTCCCAAACTCTCTTCGATTCATATACCTGACATAAGTAAACGAAAATCTACTCAAAACAACTCTCAAACTCATAACATTAACCTCAAGAACTCATCAAATCCTATTATTAAAGATTAAAGAACAAAACTTCAAGACACTCATCAAGAACCTCAATACATGGATTGTCATGGACGAAATTAACTCAAAAAACTCACGATTGGTGTGAGGGTGAATGAGCCGACCACTATGAAAGCTTACATAACTTGTAAGGATCAAATCCTTGGCGAAATTCCTTGAAGATCGCAAGAACCTTGAACGAACGCTTGAACTTCTCTTTTTTCTCTTCTCTTGAACCTCTCTCTAAAACCCTAAGGGGTAGTTTGGTAGAGTGTATTAGTAAAAATAATGCATGCATTAATTATATGTATTAGTAATCCCTTGTTTGGTGCATTTTTTCATGCTATGTATAACTAATACTTGCATTATTTATACACTATATTGTGTATTGAGGAGTGTATTACTAATACCATGGATTTATAGGTATTAGTAATGCAAAGGATTTATTACATGCAATAATATGGTTAAAGACCCAATTACCCCTCAAAATTACTTTTACATCTTTTCCACCATAATTGTGAAGGATACTTTTGTAAATAAATATTTTTATACAATGCATACTATTTTTAATACACAAAACCAAAAAATGCATAAAAAATAATTTATGCATAACTAATACAAGTATAATTAATACATGCATTACTAATGCTTGCATTACTAATACACTCTATTGGGTTTTATTTTATACACCCTACCAAACGACCCCTAAGTGTGTTTAGGAATTGTTGAAACTGATCCAAATCATTTTAGACCCCTATTTTGGGTAACCAAAACGTGTAAACATAGTGGGGTAAGGAAAAGACCAAAATACCCCTTCTAATTCTGATAAATTTCCTTAATCGAACAGACTGAACTCAAATCGGCATATATCCCTCATCTGAACTCTGAATTTAGCAAACGCATTGGCATTGGAAAGAAAACTCAAAGATCTTTCATATGATATCTTATGGACCACCTAACTCATCCTTTGCTGAAAGTTATGGTCATTTGAAATTGACCCAAAACTCATAATTTTAAGAATAACTTGCGCAAATATCAAATTAGCTCTTTTCAAATTAGTTCTTTCTAAATTTAGATCTTTCTAATACCAAGGTGTTACATGTCACACCATTGCATAACCCATTTTGAGAAAAATGGGGCAGGATAATAGCCACCATTGTGCATTTGGGTGAAGAGAGTAGTGTTAAAGAGACATTGCCACTATTCATAGAAGAGGTTCTAGGAGAGAACAAAGATGAGATGTTGGAAGAGTTTCCAAGGCACTTACCTCCTAGGCGCAAGTTAGACCATAATATCAAACTAGAGCATGGAGCGAAGCCGCCCACATATTCCCTATATCGCATGATCCATTGAGTTAGAGGAGCCGAGGAAACAATTGGAGGAGTTGCTTGAAGCCAATCACATCCACCGTCTGAAGCACCCTATGGAGTGCTGATCCTATTTCAGAAGAACAAATATGGGTTGTCACGCTTATCATAGACTACTGGGTGGTCAACAAAGTAAAAATAAAGAACAAATACCCTATCCCGCTCATTGCCGACTTGGTCAAGAAACTTTGCCATGCCAAGTACTTCACCAAGGTGGACCTTCGAAAAGGATACTACCAAGTTCACATAGAAGAAGGGGATGAACCGAAGATGATGTGCGTCACTAGATACGGAGCTTTTGAGTGGTTGGTTATACCTTTCAGATTGACCAACACACCTACTACATTTTGAACTCTGATGAACAAGATCTTTCATCCATACTTAGATCAGTTTGTAGTAGTGTACCTAGATGACATAGTCATCTATAGCAATATCTTGGAGGAACATATCGATAACTTTAAAAAAAAAATCCAAGTCCTACGAGAGAATAAGCTTTACATCAAGCAGGAGAAATATTAGTTTGCCCAGCATGAAGTACACTTATTGGGGAAAGTCATTAGCCAAGATCGGTTGTGGATGGATGAGGCTAAGGTACAGGCTATAAAATTCATGGTTAAGACCGATAGTATAGCCACTAGCTATGCAAGTCACATTTGATTATGAGTTAGTGTACAAACAAGGCAAGGCTAGAATGGTGTGGCCGATAATTTAAGTAGAAAGTTCAAGCTTCCTGCCATTACCACTGCCTTCTGTGACATTCAAAACGCTATTAAGGATGGTAAACAACATGATTCAAAACCAAAATGATTTATGGAACTAGTTGCTCAAGGCAAATGAGACATTTCTAGATTGAATATGGACTATACTCAGCGCCAAACGAAGCGTCTATGTGCCCAAGTTTGGAACTATTAGGTGACAAATCCTGAAGAAAATCCACGACATATCGTGGGATGGACACCTGGGGCAACACCACATAAGGGCATTGATCGAGTCTATCTACTATTAGTCCTGCATATGAAAAGACATCGAGTTCTATGTACAGACTTGTTTTGTGTACTAATAAGATAAGGTAGAGAAACGACAACCTAGAGAACATTATACTACCCATAGTGGAGTGCCTATAGGAGAATATTACTATGGACTTTATAACTTGCTTACCAAAGTCTGACATATATAGGACGATCATGGTCGTGCTGGATAGGTTTTTGAAGTATGTTAGCTTCATGCCTGCCACAACAGGCTGCACTGTTAAAGAGACTACCAAAATATTCTTAAAGGTCATGGTAAATATTAGGTTTTTTCGAGCATATCATCCGCGATCGAGACCAGCATTTCACAGGAAACTTTTGGAGAGAGATGTTCAATATGCTTGGCACACAACTGCATTTCTCCATTAGTTTTCACTTGCAGACGGATGGATAGACATAATGGGTCAATACTTTATTGGAATGCTGCCAGAAGTACTTTGTGAGTTTCCCTAAGAAAGATTGGGCAATACTATTAGACATACCCAATTCTCATATAACTTGCAACGAAGCAAATCTATCAGGTAAACGCCATTTGAGTTAGCCACAGGCCAGCAACCACAAACTCCACATTCAGTAACGACCATATTTGATGGAAGGTGTTTGGAGGCTTACCATATGGCCAAAGGAGGAGAAAATTGACATTGTTACCTCCTACTTGGACAAGGCAGCAGTGAAGATGAAGAAGCTTTCCTGCTGCAAGCGTCGTCCCTCATCTTAAGGTCATCCCGTCTTTCCTGCCAATGGGCTCAAACCATACCATGAAGACAAGGATGACGCTAGCCAAAGTTAGTCAATTTGGGAACCAATTACCATTACTACCTTGCATTATCTGGAAATTGAGGCTATTATTGACTACCCAGACAGGTGGAAAAAGGGCAACAAGCCACTGCCATGTTCCTAATCCACTAAAAGGGAAAATCACCTGAATAAGACACATGTGAATGACACAAAGACTTGTGGTGATTCAAATACAAAATTTGAGAGTTCATGCAGCAACAATGCCCCGTGGTCATCACAATATAAGTTGGGGAAGAGTCTGATGACCTAACATGTCATCACGCTACTTAGGCACCACGTGGCATAATGTTGTCCATGTGGAAGGCTTGCATTGGATAAACACTAGTCCTTAGTGGAGTATTCTATAAGTATATGGAGAATTTCTTCGATGACCTTAGAGTCCATGGATTTTCATGGAAGGTCCTTCGAATCTTGTAGTTGTGTAGAATATTCTAGAAATGTGACTTATTTGTAAGTAAGGACTTGTATGAAAACTATTATTTATATATTAGCCCCTAGATGAGTAGTAAAAATAAAGGGACATTCATTTGTAAAAACCATCAAGCAAATCTTCCAAGTCTTGAACAATATTAAAAGTTTAAGCAATTCTCTTGTGTCTTTAATCCAATATTCCCTTAGCGATCTAGTGTTAAAAAGGCTTAATTGAGCTTACAAGATCGGGAAAGATTTGTGAGCGAGTTGTCAAGTGTCACACGCTATGCTTAATTGAAGTCTTAAGTCTATGACACTAGGGTATTTATAATTTGCTAAGTTAAATTCATTCATTTTCCTAAGGGTTAATTTGGTTCCCAGAGAAATACTACAATTATATCATCCAGATAATGTGTTGGATAAGAAACTATAGAGAAAAAAAGTGAGTTTCTTACTAAAATATGGTTGACCCCCTTCCAACAAGTTACAAGAAAATTTATTAATTAACTCTATTTGTTAACTATAATCCAACATTGGTAAAAGTAAATATAGATGTATTTTACATCCTTCTGAAATATGACAGTTCTTTTCATATGATAGAGAGGGATAATTTCAATGAAATAACTACAATTCAAATGCCAGTACAAGTAACTTTAGATATGCATTTACAATTCTTGTTAAATAAGTTTTATTTGAAGATAATGTAAATTTGGAACTGCTTAATTATAGGCTTCTTCCTTCTAAAATGTTTGACCGAAATGGTTATAATATTATCAAATTCACTATTATTTTAGTGGTTTATAGTACAACCTATGCATTTCAGAGCACAGGAAACACCATTAATAATGAACTTTGAATTATTTAGAAAACTGGAAATGTTAGAAACAAGCAAATTCTTTTTGGTCAACCAAATTGGAAATGTTGACTTTTTAAGTGAGGGGGGAAGTGAAAATTTTAAAGGGTCTCTGGATGGTTATGCATCAACTAATATGAGATCAGTTTCCTAATAGCAAACACCTAAATCTTATGTAGTTCATTTCTAGCACTTTTTAGTATTTTACCCATGATTGATATAGTCTTGCATAGCCAAATAGCTAAATTAAGTAAATTTAACTCAATGTTGTCCAGTTTTAATTTAATCTAGTCTTATATGCTTACAGATCATGTGCCCTTATACGGATGAAAACGACTACAATCATAGGCATTTCAAACCCACGATGCATAATGATCTACAAATTCCTGGATGATGCCCCGTACCAAGCATGGTCAACTTTAGGGTTCCATCTAGCTCTGGTCACGTTCTCCAAATTCTCTTGAAAAACCTCAAACCGCACCTTGTCCCCTATCCAACGTAACGAGAGCTAGAGGGAACCCTAAAGTTTAGTATATATGTTTGATACAGGGCATCTGCCAAGAATGTGGAGAGCATTATGCCTCGTGGGTTTGAAATGCCTAGGATTGTAGTCGTTCTCATCCATGTAAGGGCACATCTATAAGCCATATAAAACTAGATTAAATTAAAATTGTATAACATTGACAGGAAGTAGACCATAGCCATATATTAACTTTATTGTCTACTCTAGATATCTAGAATATCTAGATATTTAATCCCTAAGTATCAACAATCACCCTTGATTGTTGAACCCCTCCTTCAAGTTGCCCCCAACTTGAAGAATAGACTAAACTAAGAAACAGAAGATTACAACTCTATAGTCAACTAAACAAATAAACTTGAATCAAAACTAGAAAACTTAATCCTAAAGATCAGGCTATTCAAACTAGTTCTTCGTATCCGCAACACTCGAAATCTTCAATCAAAAGTCTCTCAAATACGAACTCTCTATTAGTTGATTATGTTTTGCTTGTAACTCTCTATGTAAGTGTGCAAAAATCATTAGAAAACTCTACCCTATTCATAAGAATGACACCTTTCCTACTTTAGGTTGAAATCGGTGATCTTTTACTGCTTTATTTTCCTTGTAGCCTTAAACTAACTCCCACGTCTTGTACTTCATTCACTGCTTTGAACTTCTTTCTCCACACTAAAACTTCTCCAAATCCCACTTGGACTTTGTCTGGGAGGAACATGTTTGTGGAACTAGTTTATTACATTTGTTGTCCTATTTTCCACACATCAAAATCTTCCTCGATCCAACACCTTTATTCTATTACAGAATAGGTCCCTAAATATCACTCAATCATTCTATCAAACAGCTTACCATTTTCTGTTACACTTCGATGGAGATATCAAGATTGAATGCTGACATCTTGGCCTTCAATGAAACTCATAATGCTATTAATTCAACCCGTGCTAATATGTCAAAAGATGAAAGTTCTACTGAAAGAAGAGATGGTAGTATCAAAGAACTTGGACATAGTGATTCTGCATGAGTTGAAGCCACTGCTGAATACCTCTCTAATCATGAGGATGTAACCAATATTCTCATGGTAAGGTTTGCTTACTGTGTCCACCGATCGGGAACTGGACGTCGCCCTTCTTGCTTGAAAATACTAATGCTTTCATTTCTGTTAATATTGGCAGTTGTGCAACCCATATATGCAAATCATTATTCCAGATTACAATTTCACTCCTCTACGTGTAAAAACTTAACTGGAAAAGTGACCACATCCATTATTCTCTCTCCACTATTAGTATTAGCAGAAATGAGAAAAAGAGTATTTTCAAGCAAGGAGGTTGATGTCGAGCTCTCAGTCGCTAGATAAAATAACCCAAATTCACCATAATAACAATGGCTTGCATCCTCCTGGTTCAACAGGTATTCAACAGTGTCATCAACTGATGAAAAATCACTGTGTCAAGGTTCTTACATACCACTATCGTTATTGTCATAGAACTTCCATCTCTTGGTATATTAGCAGGAGTTGAATTAGTAGTAGCATTAAGAGTTCCATTGAAGGTCAAGTTGTCAACATTAGATCTTTATTCATCTGAGATGCAGCAAGAAATGATTGCTTGATAGAATGATTGGTTGATATAACCTAAGTTTCAATGTACACGTGCAAATACGACTTTGCAAATGAAATTTGCTGCCTCTTTCTAGTAAAAAAGCTACAGCACAATTGGTATCTTTTATTGACTACTTATTGTGTTCTGGAGAGTTTGCAAAGGAGACACGGACAATTCTATGTTGTTGAATTGGTATCTTTTATTTAAATAATCCTTTGTGAGTCCTTCTCAGGAACTAGTAGATTTAAAAACCAAAAGCATGTCCTTGCCTTAGTTCTAAAATGTCTTCTTATGGTGGCCTTATGGTCTGAAATTGCTCGGAGGTACATGTTAATTAGCATTGTTTTGATGGAATTTAACCTTGAGTCTGTAGAAATTGCTAGGTGCACTGTAGTACTCATTTCTTACAAGGTAATGATGTCCCAATTTGTGGTTCTCTTGCGGGAGTTGCTGCATTAGAAGTTGATGCAATGGTATGATCCATAGTTAAGACCCAAACTTAACCATTAAGAAATATGAACGAATCTTTCCATTGCATCAACTTCTAATGCAGCAACTCCCCTAAGAGCGCCACAAATTGGGCCACCATCGCCTTGTAAGCAATGAAACACTCTGCCATGCACCAAGCAATCTTAGTAGAGCCAAGGTTAAATTGCATGAATAAAAATGCTAATTAATATGTACCTCTGAGCAATTTCAAGCTACCCTATGGTAAGTATAGGAAGGAGAAATATAGTGTCAGGAAGTGTATGGATCAAATCTCTGCCACACTAACACAACTGGTGGTTAGTATGTGATGTTTTAACAGTAGAACTTCTAGAAGTACTTTGATGTTGTAATGTCGTATTTGAAAAGTATCCTTGTAAATGCAGTGGATAACTCTTTATCGCATAGAGTGCATAACTTTGATAGGGATGGCAGTTCGCAAAGATAAATTCTGAGACGAGGCAAACAAGGTTAGTATGAGAATATAAACAAATAAATGATATACTTTCTGCCAATGTTCTCCAGTTTTAATTTAGTCTATAATTTTCTTATTTTATATGGTTGGATGCATTTGTTAGTTCCCTCACGGATGTGTGGCTTCGTTTGTTTTTTCATCCAGATTGGTCCGATTCTCAAAGCATTTTACCATACAGCTTATTCTTGAATTTTGACCAGGTTGGCATCCCTAAATACTTGCATGTTTTAAATGCTATTGAGTTAAATCTTGTATTGCAATTCGAGTGAAACAAATGGCTCTAGAACATGGGAGAACCAGGTTGCTGCCTATGGACTCGGTGTGTGTGCAGAATATGGTCGATCTGCTTACAAGTCTCTAATGGGAGGTATTGTATGGTGTTGAAACCTTTCCTTCTTTTTTTCCTGGAGCATTAGGACGAGGACGGGTGTAATGTATTCCTACTTTAACTTCATTTTATTACCTTTATTCAAAGGCTATGTAAAAGGCATCCAAATGTTGTACTATCTGAGAATGTAATGGCCTATGATAATGATATTTTAGCATTAGCGAAGATTTGTAATTTTCACCATATGAGCATTGACTCGTCCTAGCTACTTCCTACTTTGATGTTCTATTAATGACATGATGTGTAGTTTCTATAATTTTATTCACTTATTTTACACAAATTTCTTTAATTTTGATATAACATGCAACCTTTTCTTGTTGTAGGAGAACCTTGTAATAGCCTTGTTATGATTTCTTCGATTTTCATATCTGAAACCTTGTAATAAACTTAGTACCCCTCCTGCATCGAGTGTGGCGTTTGGAGTCTCCCCGGACACTACCTTATTCCTAAGCTTGTCCAAATTCTCATCCTCAGACTGTTTAGCCTTGATTTCCTCTTTAAATATGGGATTAACCTCAATATTGTCTAAACCCCGCCCTTTTATTAAAACCCTAATTGCATGAACTTAGATGCTAGATTCTGAATCTTTTTAGCTAAGGGTCGCTTAGACATCCCAAGCAAGCCAAAGTTCCCATGCTAACTGTCTTCCGGCTCAATGCATCTGCCACCACATTAGCCTTGCCCAAATGGTACTAGATGGTCACATTATAATCCTTCAAAACCTCCATCCGCCTGCTCTGCCTCAAATTTAAAATCCTTCTGAGTGTACAGATGTTGTAAGTTGTGATGATCTGTGAACACTTCACACTTAACACCTTAAAGATAGTGTTGCAAGATCTTAAGTGCAAACACTATCAGCTCTAAATTATGGTTTGGGTAGTTTCTCTCATAAGTTTTCAATTGTCTTAAAGAATAAGCTATAACATTCTTGTCCTGTATCAATACAACATCCAAACCCGAATGTGAAGTATCACAAAATACAATAAAGTTTTTACCTTCCACCAGCAAACGTAGGATGAGAGTTGTAGTAAAAAGTATATCAAGCCTTTGGAAGCTCTCCTCACACTGTTCAGACCATGCAAAGGGTACCTCATTCTGGGTCAGTCTAGACAGATGTGTAAAATTGGAAGCAAAGCTCTTGACAAAACTGTTGTAGTAACTAGTAAGAACAATAAAGCTCGTAACCTCAGTCACAAAGCTAGGCCTGACCTAATTCTTAACTGCCTCAATTTTTTAGGGATCCACCATCACCCCTTTTTCCAAAACCACATGCCCCAAGAAGACCGTCGAAGTCCACCAAAATTCGTACTTTGAAAACTTGGCATACAACTTTTTTTTGCTTAGGATATCCAGAACAATGAAAAGGTGCTCTACATGCTCCTCCTTACTCTTGGAGTAGATCAGAATATCATCTAACACGATTACAAAGAAATCCAGAAATAGGTTGAAGACAACATTCATCAAACTCATAAAAGATGTCGGTGCATAGTAGATCGAAAGGACATTATCAAGAACTCATAATGGCCGTATCGAGTCCAAAATGTTTTCTTATGTATCTCCTAGGGTTTAATCTTTAATTGATGGTACCCTAACCTCAAATCAATGTTTGTGAACACTGAAGCACCTTACAACTGATCGAAAGATCATATATGCGAAATAAAGGATATTTATTCTAGATAGTAACCTTGTTCAACTTTCTGTAGTCTATGCACATTCTAATACTACCATCTTCCTTTGTCAAAAAAGAGATTGGAGCACCCCCAAGGTGAAGCACTGGAACGAATAAATTCCTTATCTAAGAGTTCCTGAACCTGAGTCTTGAGTTCTCTCAACTTTACTGGAGCCATGTGCTAAGGACCAATGGAGATTTGATGAGTAATCGAATCCAAATCTATGCAGAAATCAATATCTCTATCTAGAGCATACCAGGAGAATCCATAGGAAATGCATCCTGAAATTCTGAAACTACTGGGATTGACTCAAAAGAAGGGGACTCCACACTAACATCCCGAAGGTGAGAGAAGTAGGCCAAACAACCAGTAACCAAAAACACTCCTAGCATGAATAAGAGATATGATCTTTAATGGCTTAGACTTGTACACACCCTCCCACTCTAATCTATCCTTACCCAGGATTTCTCAAGTGACTGTCTTAGAATTACAATTCAATACAATATAATAAGAAGACAACCAAGTCATACCCAAGATCACATCAAAGTCTATCATATCCAAAATCAGTAGATCTACCAAGTCAGACAACCCACTAACATCACAAAACAAGCACGATACACACGGGTTACTACAAAAGACTCCCCAATCAAGGTAGAAACATGAATGGGGGAACAAGGATATCACAAATTAAGTCAAGTCCAAGGTAAATTTAATCGATACGTATGAATAATATAGAAGTCATCCAGTCACAGACAAGAATAGTACCTATTGTCACAGCGTTAAATGTCTCAGCATGGCCTGCTCGAGAAGGTGTAATACTGATCTCTATCATCATCTCAAGCAACCTATCTACCCAGTTACATCGCTCTTCTCCCGGCATTACCATTTCCTCTTCCCCATTGCCTCTCTATTTATCATCTTGACCCCCCTATGGGTGTCCTCTGCCATAACCACCTCCACCTGCTGGTACCACAACCTTTAAAATGTTGTTGTGCTTAGCTGCCCACTTGCTTGTGAGGGCATTCCCTCTTAAAGTGACACATCTCACCACATTTGAAGCATCCTTGATCAAGTGAAGTCCTAATGGCTGATGAATAAGAAGCTCATTGAACACACAGAGCTAGCTATTGTTGTGTGACCTTGAAATGACCACCCATAGAAGCTAGTAAAGTCGGTGAGCTAAATATACATGCTGACCAGGACCCCTGGAATAAGAATTAATGAAGTTGCCTACATTCTTTGACCTTTTAGCCAATGCCTTAGCCTGCCCAACTTACCTAACTCCTTCCAATTTCTTCACATAGTCGGTCACCTCATCGAAGCTCTTCCTTGCAAAAGTCATATGCACAGATAAGACTAGCAAATCAGTGTTAAGTCCCTTCACATAAAGGCAAATCCTCTCCTCATTAGTTCCCACAAGTTGATACCTTAGGGAGACAAGGAATCGAACTTTTCTTTTTTTCTTTAAATACTCAATATACTGAAATAATTAATTGTTACAGATCTGATCCAATGGTTGATATAGCCTTTTCGTATTTTTATTTCATGGCTTTAAGAAAATCCCAGAAGTCAAGTTTCATTCAAATTAGTTAATAATTAATCAATTTGAATGACAGTTTTTACTTAACTGATAAGTAGAAAAGAGGTACGAACTAGAGTAAATAGTTCAGTAGCAACATATAATTCTTGCATTTGTTGCTACTTAACTATTTATCCTAGTTCCTATCCCCTTCCTACTTATTATTTTCATAAAAACAATCAGTCAAAATGATTAATTATTAACTAGTTTGAATGAAACTTGACTTCTGGGATTCTCATAAAGCCACTTAATCGAAAATAAGAAAAAGGCTATATCAAGAGTTCGTTATATGAACAATTGGATCGGATGAGAATGTAAACTCTAAGAGTTAAGTATTTCAATATATTGAATATTTTTATATTAAATAAATAGGTCAATGAAAGCACACCAATAATTCTACAGAACTTATAGTCAGGTGCATCCAAAAGAAAAATAATTGATAGATAAATGTATCAATCATTAAAAGATCATCTTCATCCAATATATACTTATGTTGTAAAGTGAGAAAATTTTGTCATTGAACCATCTCAATTTGTACATAGTTATGACACCATTTTTACGTGTGATGAATGATAGATTCATGTTTATCAAGAGATGATGCTAGACTTCCAAAACTCTTGTCTATTTGATAGTATACTTGTATAAGTTGAGTTATAGATTATATGAGTTCGAAGTAGAGTTAGCTGGAGAGGTCACAGGTACCCCGTGAAATTAGTCGAGGTGCGCTCAACAATTTGATTCATACACCACTTGAATAAAAATGAGTTTTACCGAGGAATTAAAATTCTTGAGTGTAAAGGTCACTAGATGTAGTACCTTGAGTTTCAAGAAGAACTAAAGAGAGTTCATTCAAGTCATTCCTAAGTTCTTTTATGTTTTGGGTCAACCTCAAACGACCATAACTTTCAGTACATGATGAGTTAGGTGGCCCATAAGATATCAAATGAAAGGTCTTTGAATTAGCTTTCCAACGCCACCAAGTATTTAAGTTTTGAGTTCAGATGAGTGAGATATACCCTTTTGAAGTCAGGCTGTCTAATTAAGGAATGTTACCCAAAAATAGTGAGGGGTGTTTTGGTCTTTTCCTTACTCAATCAGATATATTTCATTATTAGTAAGTTTTTAGGGGTCTAAACTGATTTGGTTCAGTTTTATAATTTTAATATACACCTAGGGTTTTAGTTGAGAGTTCAAGAAGAGAAAAGAAGAGAAAAGAGAAGAAAAGAGGAAAACATCAAGGCGTTCATCAAGATTCTTGAGAGTTGTTGCGGATTTTTGCCATGGGTTCAATTCCTAAGAGGTATGTAAGTTTCCATAGTGTTTGGTTCGTTCACCCACACGCCAAACATGATTTTCATATTCCAATTCGTCCAAAAAGATTGAAAGATTTAAGTTCTTGATAGGTGTTCTTGAAGTTTCTTTCTAAATCTTGTTTTGTTGGGGTTTTGATGACTTCTTGAGATGAAAGTGAGTGTTTTGAGGGATGTATTGAGTATATTAGAGTGTACTTATGTTGAGTAATTGAATCTAAGTGACTGGGGAAGAAATTGTTCAATTCTAGGCGAGTTAGGGTGAGAAAAAGACCAAAGAAAGTCATCAGAGTTTTTTGGGTTGGGGCCTGGCACCCTATGCCAGCTAGTGCGCCACAACCACACCTCTATAGGTAGAGAGTTGGCGCCCTGCGCCACTCAGTGCTCCAGGGTCTCCTGCCCCCACCCCTTCTCCATCATTTTACCCGTTTAAGTCCTTTAAAAGGGTGCCTTCAAGCCCTATCGATTCTAAACACTAAAAAATACTAATAAACACTTAGAAATCATTCCTAAAATGATCATAAAATTGAATTCATAATTCAAATTAAAGGTAGATTGAAGAGTTGAGTTGTGAGAGTTTTTTTGAACATTTTGAAACCGTCCTTTTTAGTCTTTTGATGAATCTTCTACAATTTCTAATAACTTGTTTTAAGACTCCAGCAAGTGAGTATGAGAATGAGGAGAATGTATTCATGGGTCTACTTTATCATCACGAGATCCTTCATAACATGAACCATGACTCTTGAATTCATAATTCAAATTAAAGAGAGTTACGAGTAGAGTTCAATTGTGAATCCTTTGAGATCAACTATCAATTTGAACTAGGTTTTAAGAAAGTATGAGAATGATAAGAGTTGTATACATGAGTTCAATATTGTTATTTAGACCCTCGAATCGAGTCGTTCATGCCCATAAATTCTGCATGAACTTTATAAATTAAGCATCTTTGAGAGGAGTAGTATCTTTAAGTTCTAAGTCTTGAGTATTGAATTCCTAACCCTTTTGATATTATATTCCTAATCATGGAACTATTACATGTTACCCATGAGGTCCTTGAGTTGAGTAGTTTATGCCCATAATTTCTCATGAACCTTATGATTTAAGAAGTCTTGAGATGAGAAGTATCATTAAAGTTCTTGAGTTCTGAGTTGTTGAGTTCTGAGTATTGAGTTCTATCTATTGTTATTGAAAACCTTGAATTGAGTCGTTCACGTCCATAATTCAGCATAAACCCTATTTTAAGACGTCTTTTTATAAATTGTTTTAAAACTTGTTTTAAAGACTAGCATTGAGTTTGAGAAAGAGTAGAGTCGAGTTTAGGTTTCTTTTCAAAAGATTATATGGGAACTAAGTATTCCCAAAGAGTAAATGTTTTCACATTTAAACAAGAGAGGAAATATCGATTTCCAAAAGAGCTAGTTTTTTGAGTAATAATCTCAAACCACAGAAAGAGTTATATTTTTTTAAAACATGTGAGCTAGTTACATTTTGGTAGTAGTATTGAGCACTGATATGGGGACGAGTTTGAGTTCAGATAATTCAAAGTCTCCACAAATTGTGTAGCCAGCATGCGTAGAAAATGGTCATGCTTTTTAGATGATTTCTTAATGCTTTTAGCATAGACTAGTGGATTCACTTAATAGTAGGTTCTATACCCCGGCAAAGTATAGGATGGCCCTAGCAACGTGAGACAAGGCATTGTATCATCACATAGCTCATAGTGATGGTTATCGGTTAGAGAAACTCCCACAGAGATATTTTGTATTCTTATATACACAAAATTTACTTTGTATTTTCATATACAAGCAGATTTTATCTTGTATCATTACATACAAACTGAGTTACTATTACACTTTTCAATACATTGAGTTGTTTTCTACTCTTCTAAAAGCTTTCAATATATTGCACTTTTATTGTTGCTTTATATTGAGTTGAGTATCCAAAGTTGAATATCCAGAGTTGAGTACCCAAAGTCGAGTATCTTATTATTGAGTCGAGCCTTATTGCACTGAGTTGAATATCTTATCATTGAGTTGAGCCCTATTTTCTTTGAGTTGAATTGAACTATGTTTCTTTGAGTTTAGTTGAGTTGAGTGAGTTGAGAAGAGGTAAGTATGTTTCTATTCCACCAGTTCAAGCTTATGTTTATGCTTTATAATTCCCCTTACATGCTCGTACATTCCATGTACTGAGTCATTTGGCCTACATCATTTCATGATGCAGATACAGGTACTCAGGATTATCAACAGGCGCTTCGTTGACACCACATGTAGTTCGAGTTAGGTATGGTGGGCCTCCTTGCTTCTGGAGGATTACACTTGTACTTTCAGTTATATCAGTTGTTGGGATGTCGTGAATCTTGTCCCAACTTCCATCTTTGTCAGATAGAGGCTTCATAGATAGACAATAGAGTTTCAGAAGTCTATTCATTCATTTTGTTAAATGTTTTAAAGACTTAAGTATCCTACTTTATGGCGAGTTGAATATATTATTTTTATTCAGTTTTTAAGCTTTGTATTCTTGAGTTAGTCTTCTGCTTGTAGTCAGCCGGGATGAGGGTTCGCTTAAGGGACCAACAATGGTTCTCGAGTGTCGACCACGTCCAGGGTGTAGGCTCGGGTTGTGACAAGCAAGAACACATATTGGGGGACAAGTAATTACTAGAGATACGAATGATTTTTGAACTTGCACTTTAAACCTAATTACATCTTGAAACATATAAAATGATTTTACTATTACTCCTTCTCATGACCTTTAATATTTTAATCATATTATGTATTCTTCTCTGGACTTCAGATATCTAGACTACTCTTGGATGAAGTCTGAAGCATTGTGGAAGAGACTAAGAAGGTCATCACATGTTGTACAAGTCAAACAAACAAACGAGTAGAAAGAGCAAAAGCTAAAGACTTTTGTTCCCATAAAAAGGAATTACTCGGGAAGGAAAATGAGCAAGAAAAAGAAGTGTTTGACCAAGTGTGTTTACATAAGATTGTTTCTCAAGAATGAGTGGTAGATTTGTTTGTCATTAATAATGTCTTTCGCGTTATCACGCTTATCATTTTGAAATCTTTATAAGCTGGTGAAATATTGGGTATAGTAATTAAAACATTCAAGGCAGATTTCTTGCCCCTCTTCGATGAGCTCTTATCATATTTAATGCCTATGTTGGTAAGCGGAAGGATGGGGGGAGGTGTAACGTGTTCCTACTTTAACTTCATTTCATTACCTTACTGAGAGGCTCTGTCAAGGCTCAATGTTGATTTAAGGCATCCACATGTTGTACTACTAAGTGTCAATGGGTTTAGTTCGTAAAGGGTTAAGTAGAAGGGTCCAAAAGACAAACTCATACAAGTACAAGGATCCATCAGACTATTTCGACCAATTATAATAGATGATGACATTGTAGTTCAAATGGTCCACAAAGCACTTCTAAGGAAATTTGGTGTGGAAACTCATGAGGCGAAAAATGGCCAAGAAGCGGTTCTTGCTCATCACAATTCACAATGGTGCATGCTTTGATCTGATTCTGATGAACATAGATATGTCAGTAATGAACGGTCACCAAGTATGTATTTATAAACTCTAATTCGATTTTTTTAAAAACATTTTAATTTTGATGTAATTCAAGTACAAACCTATTAGACATATTTTCTATTATGTAGGCAACTAAGGAACTTCGAGATATGCATGTTGGTAGATTGATAGTGAGAATGACTTCCCACGAAAGAGAAGAAGAGAAGAAATCATTCATGGATGATGGCCTTGATTATTATTATCAGAAGCCACTTATTATTAATGTAGTTCGTGATCTTCTTGAGAAAATTAAAGGAAATGCTTATGTCTATCAAAACTATGTGGTTTGATCCATATGTTAATCTATAGAGAGATTAAGTAAATAAGTCCATGAAAAAAGTATGTATACCATACTTACAATTACTAATATATTAGTTTTGGTAAAATAAAAAACATAATAAACTTTAATTTTGATTAGGGAAAATAACTACATTAATTTCTTCTTAAACAAATAGGCATTTTAGTAGAATGAAAGAGAAGAACAGTGTAATATAAACGCAAGTTACAAATCTTAATTACTCATTGTCTTGTCTCTTGAGAATTTCTTCTCAACTTGGGCTTGACTATGCTTCTTGTTTTCTTACAAACAAATATATGAATATAATTAGGCATATTCTTTCATTAACATTTCAATCTTGTCATCATAAAAATATTTTATAAGGTAACACATTGGTTTGCAAAAGGAAAAATAATGATTTACTATTTTGGGTGAGTTGATCTAGAACAAATCTCACAATTGAAAACAAGCTAAAAATACAATACAATACCAAACATAACATGATCCACATGAGTAGAATTTTCACTAAAAGAAGTCAAAAGATTAAAAAAAAATTACTTAGAATTAAGGAAATAAGAGATACTCTCTTGGGAAAAGAGTAGATTCGCTTATCTAATCTAAATTGACACTAGTAAATATAACACAAGGATCTATATTTTCACATTGTTAATATTTAAATAAATAAAAGGCAAATAAAATGGGAAATAGATGGAAAAAGAAATAGAAACACATAATTATAATGAGCTACAAAATTGAGAAATCAAATACAACTCACAAGAGAATGGGACCCCATTATCCCTTTGGAAACATCGCAGGGGAGGAAGAATGAAAGGTAACCTATGACATCAGGGAATTACGCTTTTTGTCCCGCCTGTATTCATGAACAATATAAAAGGAATAAAGAGAAATAAAACAAAGAAAGGGATATCAATTCTCAAACTCTAATCCATAGTCTTTAAACTTGAGAAGTGTTGTGTTATTAATTCAATCTTCCATTTCAGGATTCAAGTAATTCTTCCAATCACCAACAATCCCTTTTCTGAAATAACTACCATTCGGAACTCCATAAATAACAAAGACATTTTTATTCACTTCCAAGTTCCTCAATCTCTCCAAACTACACCTCTACACTACTTTTTTTCAAATCCTCTTCCTTCTCAAATGGCTTCCCAAGAAACAATCCTAGTTCCCTCACCTGCTCTTTCAGGTCCTTTATCAACTCTTTGTATTTTAAAAATAACATCTTCTCAGGCCTCTTCTGAATTTCTAGCCAATAAACCAACACATTTTCAAAATAAGGACTATATTGATGAAACCCTGTGCAAAACTTCTTAACCGTCTTTACCAAGGGATATGGTTCTTGATTTCCCTTGATGGTTGTGACTACTGTAACACCCTGTATTCGAAAAGAGACAAAAATACAAATTCTTAGAAGTTGCATGTGCCACCAACGGAAGCCACCTACGGACCATAGGTTGACCCACGAATTGTAGGTTGACCCACGGAACGTAGGTGGGATCCGTGGTTGGCCACCTCAGCTCCTTCCCCAGAACCCCCATAATTTCCAGTTAAGTCTAGACCAAAAGCAGGACCTACAGACCGTAGGTCGGACCATAGTTCGTGGTCCAGGGTCCATGGATCGTGACCCTCAACCCCAGTCTTTGAAGCCAATCAACGACTGACAGGACAGACTGTCGGTCAGTCCATTGTCCGTCGATCAGGCCCGTCATTGGCCCCGACAGCTTTTAAGTTAGGGTCATTTTGGTTTTTCCCCTATGCGTTAGACACCTAAACTACATCATTTAATCCCAAAACTATGTAGTTTTGGTCAGTTTTAGCCTAGTGACTTAGTCAGAACTTACCCTAAGCGATTTATTCTCCAAAATTCGCCAAAACTAGAGCAAAAAGAGAAGAGATAGTCGACCAAGCCCTCTCCAAGGACGCAAAAATTTTCTTCAGTTCCAATCCCAAAATTGAAAGATTTCTCCATGGAATTCATCACAGAGTATGTGAGATTTCACTAGTGGATTCCTTCCATCCACTAGGTCCCTAGAATTCAGTCAGACTCTTGATTCTCTATCTCTTGGTTAGACCTAGGGTTTCTAGAACTTTAGAGAATTGTTGTGATTTAGCCGTTATAGTATTCTTAATTTGATTATCAGGTTTTTGTAACATTGTTGCTTAGCTTCTTGCATGAAACTCAGAACCCTAGTTGTGTAGATTCGTTTAGTTCATGAATTACACTAGCTAGTACAGATATACAGATATTGCCTCAGATTTCAAATGTTTCATTATCAGTATTTAAATGTTGCATTTTCAGTTAGCATGTCAGAATATTGAGCTATCCATATATTTCAGTTGTGTTGTAGTGTATTTATAGTTGGGAGTAGGCTTAACACTGAGTTGGAATAGGGTTCAGTTACCCTCATAGTCCCAGAACTATGTGCCCTCATAGGTTGATAAATCCCTCTATGGGCATCAGATTTTAGTGATCACACCAGTCATGCTTTTATACCCTTGGCAAGGTATATTGGGTTCTCTCGATGGGGCATATACATCGGACTCCATGTCTAGCTCACGTGGTTTTATGATGGTCAATAGTAGCTCCCACAGTTAGACTCTAGTGCATTTAACCAGGCTTTTAGATATATTTCAGTATTCAATCTTAGCATGTTATGTACTTGGTAATTGCATATAGTTTAGTTCATATTCAGTATATTTCAGCATATTCATCATGTTCAGATTATATCATTGCTCAGTACACTTGTTCAGTTATATGTTTGTTTAGCTTTTGCATGCTTAGTAACTTTCAAGTACTGACGCATACTCTACACTACATCTTTTTGTGATACAGGTTCAGGTCCTCAGCATTCAGATCACGTGTAGATCGATTCCCGGTCTGTATTCAGCAGCATCACTGGTGAGTCCTCATACTTCAAGGAAAATAGACATGTTTTCTATTTCAGTCTTTCACTTTAGTTTCAGTTTTACTAGAGTTAGCTGGGACAATGTCCGAGCATCTCTAGTCAGTTAAAGGCTTATTTCAAACATAGATAGATTCAGCTTTAGTATTTTGACTTATAGTCTAGTATCATTAACTCTTGTTCAGTATTTATATATTCATACCTATTTTGGTTATTCCCCATTATTCAGTTTATCTCATGTTTTAAGCTTCCGCATAGTATCTTTTGTTTTGTTGTTTAAGTATGCTTTTGATATGCCAACACAGGGTTAGCTTGGGATCACTCGTGATCTTAGGTCCCGTGTTTACCTCAAGGGGGTAGCCTCGAGGCTTGAAAAACTTGGTATCAGAGCCTTAGGTTTAAGAGATCTAGGATGTATGAAAAATCGCACTAAGTAGAATCCATTTCATGAGTGTGAAGCGCTCCACACCTATGAGGGGGAGGCTATGAAGTGTTTTAGGAAAAACTTCACTGTCTTGTTATTCTTATCGTGCGTGGATATGATCTCCTTTCAAATTTGATGTTATGTGTTTCAGATCATGCCTCCTCGTAGAGCTTACGCAAGGAATGCTAATGCCCACAACGCTAACGCAGTTCCTCCAGTCCCAAACTATGAGGTTTCGAATGCAAAATTTCAGAATGTTATCCAACTTTTGGCTCAGAATGTGGCCAATCAAAAAAATGAGCAGGTTCAATTTCTACAAATACTAGTGGTGGATCAGTGGCAACTAGGTTCTAAGATTTTGTTCGGATGAATCCGCCTGAGTTTTTAGGGTCACAAGTTGCTGAAAACCCCTAGAATTTCATTGATGAGGTCAAGAATATCTTTGGAGTGATACAAGTGACTGGAAAAGATAGGGTAGAGTTGGCATCCTGCCAGCTTAAGAATGTGGCTCACATTTGGTTCGCATAGTGGAAGGAAAATAGGGGTGAGAATGTAACTCCTATGACTTGGGAGTGTTTTATCGGAGTTTTTTTGGACAGGTTCTTCCCAAGAGAATTGAGGGAGGCTAAGTTATAGGAATTTATGAATTTGAGGCAAGGTTCAATGTCAGTCCAGGAGTACGGACTCAAGTTCACCCATCTCTCCAGGTATGCTCCATATATGGTTGCCGATCCCAGGGCACAAATGAGTAAGTTCCTATTTGAGGTATCTGACTTGGTAAACACAAAGTGCAGAAATGCTATGTTGTTAGAGGACATGAATATCTCTAGGCTCATGACTCATGCTCAGTAGGTTGAAGGAGATAAGCTTAGAGAACTAGCTAAGGACAACAAAAAGGCCAGAATAGGGAACTATGAATACTCTCAGCAGAAATGGGGTGGTGGAAATCGCTCACATTTTTAGCAAAGGTCTTCCACTCCAGCACCTTCATCAGCTAGTGCTCCGTCCCCCAAGTTTAGACAGGATCAAAATGGTAGAGCATCAACCTATAAGTCTCAAGGCAGTGTTTCAGGTAACAAGACCTACCCAACTTGTCTAAAGTGTGGTAAGAACCATCCAGGCGAGTGTCTTACAAGCAAGGAATGATGTTTTGGTTGTGGTCAGACTGGTCACAGGTTGAGAGATTGCCCTTTTTCTAAATAAAGACAAGGAGGTAACAATAGTAGGGCTCAGTCTACAGTCCCAACAGCACCAGCAGGTTGCCCAACTCAACAGGGTGTTTCATCTGGTACAGGTGGAGGTCAGCGCCAGAACAAGTTGTATACTCTTCAGGCATGCCAGGATCAGGAAGATTCTCCTGATGTGGTTATTAGTACTTTACGAGTCTTTCATTAAGATGTTTATGCTTTGTTAGATCTAGTGGCTACTGTCCTTTGTAAATCTGTATATAGCAGTGAACTTTGGTGTCAATCCAGAAACTCTCTCAAAATCCTTCTCAGTCTCTACTCCACTTGGTGACCCAGTTATAGCTAGACGGGTATACAAAAATTAACTTGTCACAGTCTCTCAGAAAGTCACCTCAGCAAATCTTGTAGAGTTAGAAATGGTAGACTTTGATATCATCCTAGACATGGATTGGTTACATTCCTTTTATGCCTCAATCGATTATCGAACTAGGATCGTTCGTTTTCACTTTCCAAGCGAACTAGTCTTAGAGTGGAAGGGTAGTAGCTCAACGCCTATGGGTTGATTTATCTCGTACCTTAAGGCCAAAAAGATGATCTCTAAAGGGTACATATATCATCTTGTTTGGGTTAAGGATTCAAGCTCTGAAACCCCAACTATTGAGTCACTTCCAGTAGTAAATGAGTTTCCAAAGTGTTTTCAGAAGATCTTCCTAGAGTTCCTCCCGAAAGGGAAAAAGACTTCAGAATAGATCTCCTTCCAGATACCCAGCCTATTTCAATTCCTCCTTAAAGAATGGCTCTAGCTGAGCTTAAGGATTTGAAGGAACAATTAAAAGACCTTCTAGATAAGGGTTTCATCTTGCTTAGTATTTCTCCATGGGGTGCTCTGGTGTTGTTCGTGAAAAAGAAAGATGGTTCTCTCAGCATGTGCATTGACTATCGACAATTGAACAGTCACATTCAGGAATAAGTACCCTATCCCCAGGATTGATGACTCTTTGTAACACTCTGGAAACTTGTAGGCTAAACTAGAGCTTAGCATAAGGGTTAGAGTCGTAATTGTACCTCCCCGTACTTAGAAATTAAGGTTTTCATGTTAGAAAGTCAATGTACGACCCCCAAGGACCTACCATGGGTCCTTGAGAAAGACCCTAGAAAATGGCATGGACAGTGACCCACGAAGGGGACCTACGCCCCGTAGGTCCATCCAAGCCCATGGGTGAGGATCCATGGGTGGTAATCCTAGGAACCAAGCCCCATAATCAAACCATGGTTCACCAGCATGGGCTATGGGTCCAACCATGGTCCGTCAGTGGTGGATCGTAGGTGAGGCTTGGAACTGCTTTTTGGCAGTTAAATTTAAGGGCACTTTGGGGTTTTCCAATTTTAGTTAATATTAAGTGACGTCAATTTATACTAATTTAGACTAACTATATAAGAATTTTAAACCCCTAAATTAAATTATTTAACTCATTCTTCCAATTCCCAAAAGAAAGACCAAAATCCTCTCCAAATATTCTCTCTCTAAAACTTCAAGGAAGAAGAAGTAGAAGAAAGAAGTTGGAGCTAGGGTTCAAGGAGCAAGGTTTTGTTCTCAAATTCATTGGATTTCATTCCTAAGTTATGGTAGCTCTTCATCCATGGATAGAATTCATCCATGGAGCCCCTTCAAAACCTAATTTCAAAGATAGAAATTCCCCAAAATCTAGGGTTTGACTCCAAGTCATGGATTCCTTTCAAAAATGATTCTAATGATTGAATTACATTATATTATGATTAAATTGATGATTTATTATGGTTATTATGTTGAAATCCCCAAGAATCCATGAAATCCCCATATTTCGAATTTATGACCTTGTGATGTGGGTGAATTGATGAAAGAAGGATATTATGAGATTATGCTTGTAGTAATTGAGTTATTTGAATTATGTTATTATCCATGTCTAATATAGTGAATTCTAGATATGTTGATTGAATATGATCTTTGATCCTTAAAGGGAAAAGTATGAGAATTATGAATGATTATGAGATTTATGTATATGCTTTAAGAACACTTTTAGAGTAAAGTGATTATGATTATGATCTAGTTGTTGTGTTGCTGAAAGTTTATCCTCATATACACACTTATATATGATTATGATATGATGTGACAGGTTTTCCCATAATAGGATGATTCTAGGGTTGAAAGGATTTCTCACCTATTGAATTTATATGTAGACATAGATGGTGAAAGGTTATTCTCACGCATGATCTAATGAGCTATCTTCTGAATTATGTTGAATTGAGTGTCAAGACATTCTTCCATGAATATGAACTTAAGTTAAGACTTAATATGTAATCAGTGGGAATCAATGCTTAACATCGAGTGAATATTGAATATGAAATGGAAGCTTTTACGCTAGTTGAGTCCGGCTTCCTAATGAAAGATTCTACACTAGTTGAGTCCGGCTTTCCAAATGGTTTCCTTCTACCTTAGTTGAGTCTGGGTTCCCAAAGTATGTATCTCATGAGATGGAAACCTTCTACGTTAGTTGAGTTCAGTTTTCTATTACCAATCTCCTTATCCCATAAACAATGTGCCCTCATAGATTATTTAGCTAGTGGATCCACCTAAGCTAAGAGTATGGTTCTACCTTAGGCAAGTAGGACAACCCCTTTTCGATGTGGGGTAGCCATCGAATTCCATGTTAAGCTCGCATGGTCTATGTTGGTTAAGGCTTATCCCTACTATGACAACAATATGAATAAGAATATGAATTATGAACTATGGTTACTCAAGAAGTGTTACATAGTGTGGGTGAGATTTATGGGATCTTATTCATGCATTGCACAAGAATTCTTTGAGGGTATTTATGATATGTTCCTCTTATGTTATGATGATCTATGTAATGAATATGCTTATGACTTATTCTTTTCCACTATCTTCATAATGATGTTGTAAGTTAGTAAATTACATGCATGCAACTAAGATGTCCCTTTTAGCATGTTTTCATGGTTTTTATGCATGGCTATCATACTTAGTGCATTTTTGTACTAACCCATGTTTTTCCTACATTTTCCACAAGTGTAGGGTCCGGTTCTCAAGGTGGTCATCATTGTTGCCAAATCTTGGATATGCTTATTCTCCTAGCTTGTGGGTGAGTCCTCATGATTCAAGGATGGATGTTATATTTGTAGTTCTTTTCTTGTATTTCCTTTTCGGATTATGTTGTATGGGCTATGTCCCTATTTGATTCAGGTATTGTAATAGATGGCTATGTTGAGACAAGTCTAGATTTCTACTTTCCTTTATGAAAATTTTGGACTTGAAATGCTTTTATCGTTCTATGCTTATGTTATGATATGCTAAGTCGCTTACATGGTGCCTTTCAGGATTCTATATGTCTTGTTACATCTAGGAGGTACCCATAGGTCGTGACAAACTTGGTATCAGAGCACGAGGTTTAGAATAATTCTAGGATGATGTATCATAAGCCACGTCTAGTAGAGTCTCCCTCATAAGTGTGAAGCACTCCAGATTTATGAATGAGAGGCTACAAGATGATTAGAAAACTACACTTCTTTCATTATTCTTAAGTCATTCCATAGAGTTTAACTCTATAAATTCCCTCTCCTAATCATTCTCTTGTGTCTTCGGGACATGAATACACGAAGGGCTAATGCTAAAAGGATGGAGGATGACAATGTGAATCAAGGAGCTCCTCTTCAAGCTAATCAAGATCTGGTTGATCATTTGGTTGAGAATGTGACCCACGCGGAGTTTAGGTCTACTATCCAAATGTTGGCTCAAGTCGTGACAGCTCAAGCCAATAGAGAAGTTGTGGCTCCGGTGAATCTTAATGTGAATTCGATTGCTTCAAGGGTTAGGGATTTTGCTCAAATGAACCCTCCCAAATTTTATGGCTCCAAAGTGGAAGAGGATCCCCAAAGGTTTATTGATAAGGTTTATAAAGCTCTTGCTATTATGGGGGTGTCTTCGAAATAAAAGGCAAAGTTAGCCGCCTACCAACTAAAAGATGTTGCTCAAGTATGGTATGATCAGTGGAAGGGTGGAAGACATGTAGGAGCGGGCTCGGTAGGATGGGAATTGTTCAACTATAGTTGAGAGAATCTAAGGTGGAAGAGTTCATTAACCTTCATGAAGGAAGTATGAGCGTGAAAGAGTATGCCCTAAAATTCACTCAATTGTCCAAGTATGCTCCAACTATGGTGCGGATTGAGGGATAAGATGAGTAGGTTTTTGACGGGTGTGTTCGACTTGGTTGAAAAACAATGTCGTACAGCAATGCTCCATCATGACATGGATATCTCAAGGCTTATGGTGTATGCTCAACAAATTGAGGAGTCAAAACTCAAGGAAAAGAATAGGGAAGTGAAAAGATGTAGAATCGGTGATGGGAACTTCTCCAGTGATAGGTCTGATGGATAAGGTCGACCAAGGTTTAGGCAAAGGTTTTCCAACCAAGGATCATCTAGTGCTCCAAGGGTCAACAAGGATAGGGTTTCCAACCCCAAACCTCAAGGAGGTAATAGTGGTGGTTCTTATGTGGCTATGCCTAATTGTACAAAATATGGAAGAAAGCATGATGGTAAGCTCCTAGTTGGCACCGATAGGTGTTTCAGTTGTGGGAAGATTGGCCACAAGATGAGAGATTGCCCGATGCTCAATGTTAAGGGAAGATAAGATAAACAAGCTCCTCCAAGTGGTTCGAACTCAAATGCGCCAAAGCAAAACCGCTTTTATGCTCTTTAATCCCGAGGTGACCAAGAGAGCTCTCTGAATATGGTGAGCGGTATATTAAAAGTATTTTCTATTGATGTATATTCCTTGTTAGATCTCGGTGCTACTTTGTCCTTTGTGACACCTTTTGTGGCAATGAAGTTTGATATACTCCCCGAAGTCTTAGTAGAACCTTTTTCGGTCTCTACCCCGTTTGGTGATTCTGTGGTGGCAAGGAGGGTTTATAGAAGTTGTCCCATTTACTTATCCCATAGAGTTACTTTGGTGTATTAGGTAGAGTTAGACATGTTATACTTTGATGTGATTTTGGGTATGGATTGGTTGCATGCATGTTATGCCTCTATAGGACTCGGGTGGTTAGATTCCAATTTTCAAATGAGCCTATCTTAGAGTGGAAGGGGCAAAATTCTATACCTAGGCATAAATTTGTCTCTTATCTTAAAGCTAGGAAGATAATCTCCAAAGGGTGTATTTACCATCTTGTTAGGGTGCGGGATGTTGAATTCGAAACCACTTCTCTAGAGTTGGTTGAGCTAGTAAATGAGTTCTCAAAAGTTTTTCTGTATGATTTACCTGGTATTTCTCCCGAGCGGGAAATAGATTTTGGTATTGACCTTTTATCGGATACGCAACCTATCTTTATTCCTCCTTATTGAATGGCTCCAATGGAGTTAAAAGAGTTGAAAGAGCAATTAAAGGATTTGCTAGATAAGGATTTTATCTGACCGAGTATCTCTCCATGGGGTGCTCCTGTGTTGTTTGTTAGAAAGAAAGATGGGTCTCTTACAATGTGCATTGATTATCATCAATTGAAAAAAGTGGCCATCAAGAACAACTATCCTCTTCCGAGAATTGATGATTTGCTTGACCAACTTCAAGGGGATAGTTGTTTTTCTATGATTGATCTTCGTTCGAGTTATCACCAATTGAGGGTGAGAGGGGTTGATATTCCCAAGATGGCTTTCCGAACTTGATATGGTCATTATGAATTTCTTGTAATATTATTTGGGTTGACTAATGCTCCGGCGGCTTTTATAGATTTGATGAATAGAGTGTTCATTCAATACCTAGACATGTTTGTGATTATGTTTATCGATAATATTTTTATCTATTCAAGGAGTGAGAATTAACATGTGGGCCTTTTGAGAATTGTGTTGCAAGTTCTTAAGGACCAACAACTTTTTGCAAAGCTTAGCAAGTTTGAATTTTGGTTAAGGTCTGTAGCTTTCCTTGGTCAAATTGTGTCAAGCAAGGGTATTGAGGTAGATCCTAAGAAGACGGATACGGTCAAAAGTTGGCCTAGACCTCTAACTCCTTCCGACATTATAAGTTTTTTGGGTTTGGCTGGTTACTATAGGAGGTTTGTTGAGGGGTTTTCCTCCATTGCTTCTCCGTTGATGGCTTTGACTCAAAAGAAAGCTAAGTTTGTGTGGTCGGAAGCTTGTGAGAAAAGTTTCCAAAAGTTGAAAGATAGACTTACTTCCGCTCCGATTTTGACCTTACCGGAGGGTACGAATGGTTTTGTGGTATACTGTTATGCCTCTAGAGTGGGGTTGGGATGTGTCCTCATGCAAAACGGTAAAGTGATTGCCTATGCTTCAAGACAATTTGAAATCCTTGAAAAGAACTATCCTACCCATGATCTTGAATTAGCGGTGATTGTGTTTTCCTTAGAAATATGGAGGCATTATTTGTATGGGGTCCATGTGGATATTTTTACCGATTACAAGAGTCTTCAATATGTATTTAGTCAAAAGGACTTGAATCTTTGACAACAAAGATGGTAAGAACTTTTGAAGGATTATGATATGAGTGTCCTTTATCACCCCGGCAAAGCTAACGTGGTGGCGGATGCACTTAGTAGATTGTCCATGGTAGTGTGGCTCATGTAGAGGATGAAAAGAAAGAATTGTTCTATGATGTGCATAGGTTGGCCCGACTATGTGTCCAACTAGTGGATTCCGCTAAATGTGGTGTCATGGTCCATAATGGTTTTGAATCATCCTTTGTGATGGATGTGAAGCCTAAGCAAGGCCTTGATCCTATATTAGTTGAGTTGAAAGAGTCGGTACTTAAGAAGTCCATTGAGGCTTTCTCCCAAGGGGGATATGGGGTGCTTAGGTACCAAGGTCGGTTATGTGTTACGGATGTTGATGGTTTGAGGGAACAACTTTTAGAGAAAGATATTGCGGGATTTGTAGACAAATTTCCTAATTGTCAACAAGTTAAGGTTGAGCATCAAAGGTCGGGAGGCTTGTCCCAAGATATAAGTATTCCCACTTAAAAGTGGGAAGATGTAAATATGGACTTTATTGTGGGTTTGCCTCGCACCCGAAGGCAACATGATTATATTTGGGTCATTGTAGATTGGATGAAAAAATCAACCCACTTTATTCCCTTCAAGGCTTTTTCGGCGAAAGACTATGCTAAGTTGTATATAAGGCAAATAGTGAAATTGCATGGAATTTGTCTATCTATTATTTCCGATCGGGGTAATCAATTTACTTTTCACTTTTGGAAGTCATTCCAAAAAGGGCTTGTTACTAAGGTTAAGCTTAGCACGGCTTTTCATCCCCAAACCGATGGGAAAGCGAAGCGTACTGATGAGTCCACAAATTGGACTCATTTAGGGCTATATTTTGATAAAATTAGTCTCCTCAAATGCATATTTTATCTCAATATCTGATGCAAACCCTTAAGTTTCAGGTATTTGGAGTTTGAGGTAAAGCATGGACACTACTTAGCAAAAAAGGAACAAAGGCAGCTGAAAGAAAGAAGAAATGAAGATCTGAGAATCGCCGAACTCATTCAGCGAATCGCCAAAAGGTCTTATCCTCGCCTTTTATTCCAGTGTGCTAAGCCCTGAAAGAAGGGATCAAATCGGTGGTGAAAAGGAGTAGTCGACATATCACCAAGCAGTTCCGTGAAGCAGTACTATGTTGCCCAATGATCCAAAACACGACAATGTTGAAAGATAAAGCAAGATGGCAATGAAACCTACCAAGGGCGGATCGCCGAGTTGATCGGCGATCTCAACTAACGACGCTGAATGATTAGCTACAACACAGATTTTTGAAAATTATAAATACTCATTGAGAGTTGTAGCTTAATATCAAATTTTTAATATAGAATTTTTAACATAGAATTTTGAGCTCTAAGTTTGGAGAGCGTTTTGAAGAACTTGAAGGTTCAAAGGGTTTCAACTCCAAGAATTTGGACTTGGGTCTTGTGGATTCTTCACTCTTTTCTTGTTTTAAGACTTAAATCTTCATACCCATTTGAATGCAAACTCATATTGGTATAAATTTCTATCTCTTTTACATGTGTAGCTAAAACCCCAATTCTTGGGGTGTGATTTTGTGAATATGGTTAGATTAATTGTTGGGTCTTGCTTGCTGATGGTTTATTTGTGCTGAAAATTTGATTTTGTTTAGTAGTTGTGGTGGAACTTAATGAAATTGTAGTTGCAAATACGATTTCACCTTTGTGTTTTTGGCTTGCTCGAGAGAGAGGTCATAAAACTAAGACTACTAAATTGATGGTCAGTGGGAGTGGGTTGACATGAGGTTCAGCTCGAGAGAGTGAACCCTAGTCCTTCTCCTACACACTTAGCTCGAGAGAGTGAGTGGGCTAAGGTGGAGGTTGTTCTTCATGCGGCAAGTGGGTGTCCGAGAGGAGCCTATTTGATTTGGGATAAGTTGCTCGAGAGAGAACTTACCCCCACTATAGTCTAGCCTAGTCACAAATACTCAACGGATTTACTATCAAAACCATGTACCAAATAGTCTAGTCTAACCCATATTCCTATCGCATCTCAAAAATCCCGTCTCCTTGATTAGTACTCCTTTAATTTTTGTTGTTTTTGCTTACTTGTCACAAACCCCCATTGATAATTGACGCTTGCGTCACCCCTTAGATTTAGCATGTTTATATTCGACAATGTTTTTAGCTATGACTAATTAGAAATTAATTTTATTTTTCTATTAATTCTCAAGCCCACTCCCTTGGGACTCGACCCCAACCCTTAGTTGGGATACTTTACTATTGTACGATCGTAGACCGATTAGCCAGGATCCCCTCTTTACCTCCCTCTCTGTCTTTCTTTATTTTACATTTTGGATTTTGTGTTATTTGCATTTGAAGACAAATGTTTTTATTTGTGGTGGGGTGAGGCCCACCTTTGTTTATATTTGCGCTTTGTGCTTAAATTGTGATTACACTTGTTTCTGTGGATGTTTGAGCTTGTGGCTCCTTTTATTTTAAATTGCAAAATGATTTTGACCCGTCCAAAAATTTTTGCCACCTCTTGTGTGTTGAATGTGGCTGTTCTTTTGTAAAATTTGAGTCTTGATTCCGATCAATATTGATGACTTGAATAGTGCTCTCAATCGAACGAACATAATGCGCAGCTACGATGAGGCCAAATGAAGTTGCATAGACAATATGTGAACTCCTTGCATCTCATTATAACTAGCCTAGTATCGAATTGAGTCTCTTGTGATGATCATTGCACACTAGCAAAAGTGTGGAGTCTTGTTTGACTTATAGAGTCAATGCCTAGTGTGATGAGCTTACCTGTGAACTATGCATGATGGATCCTAGAATTTACCCCGTTGGTCCGGTCAACTAAGTGATGCTTTCTTTTGATATGATCTTAGGCAACTTCTAAGAGTGTGAGCAAATCTGACATATACCTATTTTGTGACCTACCTTGTAAATGTGTGAACCGCTTTTGAACACCCCTTGAGCTTTCCCTTTCTTTGGAAGAAACTTGATGAAAACAATGACCTTTCTTTATCCATCACCCATAATCCTCGTGAAGTTGTGGTTAGTTGAATAGCCAACTTAGGCCAAAAGCCTAAGTTGGGGGTGTGGTGAAAAGATAAGGGCAAGTCAAGAAGTGGAAGGAAAGTCTCCTTTAAACCATGGTGTTGAGAAAAATGGAACCCTTCATATAAGAAAAAAAAGAGGAAAAAGAAAAAGAAAAAGAAAAAGAATGAAAAAGAAAGTTGTGGAATAAAGTACAAAAGAAATGGGGTTTCCAAACAATTCATGGAAAGTGAATAATAGGATGACTTATGAATACTAAAGAAAATGATGAAGGAAGAGGAAAGGAAGTGTTGTGAGTACCACATTTCATGAGGATGAAAGTCACTGAGCCTAAATGACCATACCTTTGCACTCATCCCCATTAGAAGCCTTTAAAAGACATTTTTGATCTTGAGTGAGCTGAAGCAAGTGTGATCGGAAAATACGGGCAAACCTATGAGTGAAATTATGCATTGTGTTCTTCTTAGTGAGTGTGAGTGTTGCCTCTGATTCCGAATCTTTAAACTGTGAACCATTGTGTGAATATGGAATCATTCTTTGTGTGAGGGCATTTCAACACTATAGTTGACCTTGAACTTGCATTTGAAGGAAGTATTGTGAGCTCGAGATTCTTTGATATTGGTGAGTCACAACTTGAATCTTTGAGTGCACATTTGATCTTTGCATAAGTAAATTGAGTCTTGTTGTGTGCATTCATGATTCATTCTTGTGTATCACTATTCGAGACACCCTTTTTGAACGGTTGAACTTGAGTTTGCTTGAGGACAAGCAAAAGTTTAAGTTGAGGTGTTGATGAGTCCACAAATTAGACTCATTTAAGGCTATATTTTGATAGAATTAGTGTCCTCAAATGCATATTTTACTCAATGTCTTATGAAAACCCTTAAGTTTCAGGTATTTGGAGTTTGAGGGAAAGCATGGACACTACTTAGCAAAAAAGGAACAAAGGCAGCTGAAAGAATGAAGAAATGAAGATCTGAGATTCAGCGAATCACCAAAAGATCTTATCCTCGCCTTTTGTTCCAGTGTGTTGAGCCCTGAAAGAAAGGATCAAATCGGCGGTGAAAAGGAGCAGACGGCGTGTCGACGAGCAGTTCCGCGAAGCAATACTATGTCGCCCAATGATCCAAAACACGACGATGTTGAAGGATAGAGCAACACGAAGATGAAACCTACCAAAGGAAGGATCGCCGAGTTGATCAGCGATCTCGACTAACGACGCCGAATCATCCGCTGCAGCACAGATTTTTCAAAAGTATAAATACTATTTGAGAGTTGTAGCTTAATATCAGATTTTTAATATATAATTTTTAACATAGAATTTTGAGTTCTAAGTTTGGAGAGGGTTTTGAAGAACTTGAAGATTCAAAGGGTTTCAACTCCAAGAATTTGGACTTGGGTCTTGTGGATTCTTCACTCTTTGCTTGTTTTAAGTCTTAAATATTCATACTCATTTGAATGCAAACTCATATTGGTATAAATTTCTATCTCTTTTACATGTGTAGCTAAAACCCCAATTCTTGGGGTGTGATTTTGTGAATATGGGTTAGATTAATTGTTGGGTCTTGCTTGTTGATGGTTTATTTATGCTGAAAATTTGATTTTGTTTAGTAGTTGTGGTGGAACTTAATGAAATTGTAGTTGCAAAAACGATTTCACCTTTGTGTTTTTGGCTTGCTCGAGAAAGAGGTCGTAAAACTAAGACTACTAAATTGATGGTCGGTGGGAATGGGTTGACATGAGGTTCAGCTCGAGAGAGTGAACCCTAGTCCTTCTCCCACACACTCATCTCCAGAGAGTGAGTGGGCTAAGGCAGAGGTTGTTCTTCATGCGGCAAGTGGGTATCCGAGAGGAACCCATTTGATTCGGGGTAAGTTGCTCGAGAGAGAATTTACCCCCACTATAGTCTAGCGTAGTCACAAATACTCAACGGATTTACTATCAAAAGCATGTACCAAATAGTCTAGTCTAACTCATATTCCTATCACATCTCAAGAATCATGTCTCCTTGATTAGTACTCCTTTTATTTTTGTTATTTTTGCTTACTTGTCACAAACCCCCATTGATAATTGGCGCTTGTTTCACCCCTTAGATTTAGCATGTTTATATTCAATAATGTTTTTGGCTATGACTAATTAGAACTTAATTTTATTTTTCTATTAATTCTCAAGCCCACTCCCTTGGGACTCGACCCCAACCCTTGGTTAGGATACTTTACTATTGTACGATCATAGACACTTGTATTGGAAGTTGTGTCTTGATTATGCAAACATCACATACCATCCAAACATTGGAAGATATGTTAAGGGAATGTGTAATAGACTTCAAGGGTAATTGGGATGACCACTTGCCATTAATAGAGTTTGCCTACAATAATAGCTATCACTCAAGTATCGGTATGGATTTTTTTGAAGCCTTGTATGGTAGGATATGTAGGTCTACAGTTGGTTGGTTTGAGTTGGGTGAAGTTTCTTTGATAGGTCCCGAGCTAGTGTATGAAACCATTGAGAAAGCTCGTCTTATTAGAGAGAGGTTGAGAATGGCTCAAAGTAGACAAAAGTCTTATGCCGATGTGAGAAGAATGGATTTAGAATTTTAAGTTAATGATTGGGTCTATTTGAAAATCTCACCCATGAAGGGTGTGGTGAGATTTGGCAAGAAAGGGAAACTTAGTCCCCGATATGTAGGCCCATACCAAATTTTTAAACGTATTGGGAAAGTTTCCTATGAGTTGGATTTGTCAAATAAGTTGGCCCCGGTTCATCCGTATTTCATGTTTCTATGCTTAAGAAGTGTATTGGGGATTCGGCATCCATTATTCCCCTAGAAGGGTTGGGAGTTGACGAAAGTCTTTCATATGAAGAGGTTCCGGTAAAGATCATAGACCGGCAAGTCAAGAGATTGAGAAACAAGGAAATAGCTTCCGTGAAAGTTTTATGGAGAAATCACTTAGTTGAGGGTGCTACTTGGGAGGTCGAGGCCGATATGAAGTGCCGATATCCTCATCTCTTTCCTTCTACTCCTATTCAAGCTTGAGGTAAGTAGTTCCTCTTGAGTTTTAGTGTTTTGGGAGTAATGTGTGTTATATGTGTTTTTCCATGATTTCCTTATGTTATGTATGTTCTTGAGAAATTCATGTTTAGTAAGAAAATGAGTTTTTATGATTGATTTTCCTCATGTTGTTGTGCATTGAGTAAGAGTTGCCTATTTGACTTCATGAGATAAATTGATGAACATGCTTTAGTATGTTTTTTACAGTAATTGCATATTGGCTCCATGATATTTTGTTGAGCATACTTTTAGTTGGAGAAGGTAGTTCCTCCTATGAATATGATTAATAGTAGATGGTCATCCCAATTACCTTTGAAGTCTATAACACATGCCCTCCACAGATACTCTAAGGTTTGGATGGTACATTCCGCTTGACCATTGGTTTGGGGATGAAAAGTCATACTAAGCTTAACCTTATTACCAAGCCCTTTTTGGAATGCCTTCCAAAAGTGTGAAGTAAATTGAGTACCCCGATCTGAAATAATAGATAAAGGAACCCCATGCAACTTCATTATTTCCTTGATGTACAATTTGGCATAGTCTTCCACCGAAAATAAAACCTTGACGGGAATAAAGTGGGTTGATTTTGTCATTCTATCCACAATGACCCAAATAAAATCATGTTACCTTCGAGTACGAGGCAATCCCACTATAAAGTTTATATTCACCTCTTCCCACTTCCAAGTGGAAATTGGTATATCTTGCAAAAGGCCTCCCGGCCTTAGGTGATCGACCTTAACTTGTTGACAATTCGGACACTTGGTAACAAAACCCGATATATCCTTCTTCATACCATTCCACCAATAGACTTCCCGTAGATTACGGTACATCTTGGTGGCTCCCGGATGAATAGAATACCGTGAACCATGAGCTTCTTCTAGAATTTTCTCTCTCAAGCCATCAATGGACTTGTTGAGTACCAATTTTTTCAACTCAACTAATATAGGATCAAGGTCTTGCTTAGACTTCACGTCCATCACAAAGGATAATTCTGAACCATTATGGACCATGACATCACCCTTGGTGGAATCCACTAGTTGACACCTAGCCGGGCCAACCTATGCACATCACGAACCAATTCTCTCTATACATCCTCTACATGAGCCACACTACCCATGGACAATCTACTAAGGGCATCCGCAACTGCATTGGCTTTGTCGGGGTGGTAAAGGTCACTCATGTCATAATCCTTCAACAGTTCTAACCACCTTCTTTGTCGGAGATTCTAGTCCTTTTGACTAAACACATATTGAAGACTCTTGTGATCGGTGAACACATCAACATGCACCTCATAAAGAAAATGCCTCCATACTTTTTAGGCAAATACTATCGCCGCTAATTCGAGATCATGGGTTGGGTGATTCTTCTCATGGATCTTGAGTTGACTTGAAGCATAGGCAATCACTTTACCATGTTGCATAAGCACACATCTCAAACCCACTCAAGAGGCGTCACAATATACAACAAAACCATCGGTACCCTCCAGTAAGTCAGCACCGGAGTGGAAGTAAGTTTATCTTTCAACTCTTGGAAGCTTTTATCACAAGCTCCCGACCACTCAAACTTAGCTTTCTTTTGAGTCAAAGCCGTCAACAGAGAAGAAATGGAGGAAAAACCCTCAACAAACCTCCTATAGTAACCGGACAAACCCAAAAAGTTTCTAATATTGGTAAGAGTTAGAGGTCTAGGCAAACTCTTGACTGCATCCGTCTTCTTAGGATCTACCTCAATACTCTTGCTCGACATAATATGACCAAGGAAGGCTACGAACCTTAGCCAAAACTCACACTTACTAAACTTCGCATATGATTGGTGGTCTTTAAGGACTTGCAATACAATCCTCAAATGATTCATATGATCATTTTCACTCTTTGATTATGTAATACCCCGAAAACTAGTAGACCTAACTAGAGCCTTGAACTAGGGTTCTAGAGTTTGATGTTAAGGATTAGAGTCGTAGACAAGACTTCCCATGCTTAGAATTAAGGCGCTTAGTGGTTAAACATCAAGGTACGTGTTAGATCCTGTAATTTAGAAGACCATCTAAGGTTTAGGTGAGGGACACAAAGGCAAAGTGGCAAAGCCTAAGACAAAGGCCAAGGCTGCCCCAACCTTGGCCGTGCACTGCCTAAGGTTCACACCCACCTTCACGACCACTGGTCTTGACCACGGTCCGTGAAAGGGCTCTTGAAGTTGATATACCATGAGTTTATAGTATTTTTAATACATTTCACTTAAGAGTTGTGTGTGTCTAGCAACATTTTGTATTGGTATTAATGTGTTTTTATCATAGTTGCGGGAAATAAGTTTGGACGTGAAAGTGGAGAGACACAGTTGAAGAATTGTGCAGTAAAGGGCATCTACGGACTTGACCTATGGACCGTAGGTCTAGTCACATTCCGTAGGTGGTAGGCGTAGATAGACAGGCAACGCTTGAAGGAAAAATAGGGAATTCTTGACCAAGTTTGGAACCATGGTTACAAATAATGACCATAGGTCGACCTACGAGCCATCCTGCAGTTCCATCAAATGATTCACACAAGGGGGTTCCGGTACCTGATTTTGAAAGTTTAAGTATGGAGCTACGAAGAATGATCTACGGATCGTGGATCGAGCCACAGTCCATCCTGTTGATCCGTCAATTGTTACTGAGAGTTCGAGATTTTGAGTTTTGGAAAATTGTCTAAGTCCCAAACCACGGAAGAGACCTACGGACCGTAGGTCAGGGTCATAGATTGAAATCGCATCCAGAAACATTATTTCCTTATTTCATTTTCTTTTTAGTTAGGACATGTTTTTCTATATATAGAGCATGTAAACCTCATTTTTTGAGGTTAGACATTATTATTCTAGTTCTAGTTTTTAGCTTGGGAGATTAATTTTGCAACTTGAGCAATTCTTGATTTCCTAAGTTCATTTTAAAGATTTTAACTTTGCAATTCAAGTTGGGTTTTTGCATTTCTTCTACTCTAATAGTAAGTTCTTGAATTCTTCTTCTACAACTATGAATTGTGTTCTTTCTAGCATGAGTAACTAAATCCACAACTAGGGTTGTGGGAACCATGAGAGATTAACAAAGTATAAATAGTAACAAAGTAATTCTTGAATAGTATTGTTCCATGCATTGATAATTCTTTCGTTTAGAAGTCTTTTTAATGGTTGCAAACATTAGAACTCGCCTTGTTGCTACTTGCCGGACCAAGGAGGTAGTTAGTAAGAAAAGAATTATCAACATAGATTTAGTGGGATACTATCTAATAGTCTATGTCAATTGGTGCGAGGGTGAAAACTAAGTCATACATTGATGTGATGTCTAATATGAGGTAAAGGTAAGGGTTAGTAAATTATACACACGTAGCCGGACGAAAGTGTGGGATGCAATTCTCTATTTTCCGGACCAAGGACTTAGAGATACATAACTTGCCACTTTGCATGTAATACACTAGGAAAAGATTACTATTACTAGGATTACTGCGTTATAAGCTTATGGGGAACACTTACACCCTAGTTTCTTTCTCCCATTGATAACAACTAAAGTTTGAATCTTGCTCACTTGCTCTCTAAAGAACAATTAGTTATTTGTTACACAACCCCCCCCCCCTTTACTTTCTTATCTTGGAAATACGTTGACTAAACGAATATAATTGTAAGTTAAAGTTAATTCTAATCCATATTCCTCATGAGATCGATCCCAACCTATAATTTGGGTTATTTACTTGATAACGATCGCTTATACTTCTTTAGGGAGGTGTAATTTGAGCGTATCAAATTTTGGCGCTGCTGCCAGGGAATAAGGATTTTAGATTAAGTTTAACTACATTATTAAACTTTAGTCAATTATTTCCTAATTTTTGTTTTTGTTTCTCTCAGGTTCCTACTCTAGTGTATGCCAAGTACACGGAGTCAAAGTGAACCACTAACTCCTTAAGATCCAAAATTGAACAGAACTTTGCGAAGGATGAATAATCAAGGGGTCCCAGCCAATCCTATCAGAGGAAATCTAGGTGATGGAGTTGAGTTTCAGCCTCCTAGGTTTGTTAATGAGAATGTTTAGGTTCAGGATGAAAATCTGCTTGGAGATGCATCGAGGGTGCAGAATCCACCACCAGAACCAAGGTTGCGTGATAACTATAGGGTCAACTTCAATATCGCTAAATCTGAAGGACCTATTTTTCTACCTCATATATCTCTGGGACATACATTCGTGGTGACTAGCAGTCTGATGCAGATGCTTACAAGGAGGGGTTTGTTCTCTGGTTTGGCATCAGAAGATCCACATGGACACATGGCTAAGTTGAGAAGTGTTTGCAAGAGTTGTGTGGGTCGACCAGAATTGGACATCGATGTCATTGGGTTGAGAGTATTCCCTCTATCATTGATCGGTGATGCTGCTGTGTGGTTTACTAAGCTCTCATATAACTCGATTCGCACATGGGATCAATTACAGAAGGCGTTCTTGGCAAAGTACTTCCCAGTGTCAAAGAAGTTGAACCACAAAGATAAACTCAACAACTTCGTGGCACTACCTGATGAGTCTGTGAGTAGTTCGTGGGATAGGTTCACTGCATTCATAAGAGGTGTTCTGAATCATCGTATTGATGATGAGTCACTGAAGGAATACTTCTACAGAGGCCAGGATGACAATAGCAAGGTTGTGCTTGATACTATCGTTGGGGTTCCTATGGTGAGTGCACCTTTGAGCAGATTGCTGAGAAATTAGAGAAAATATCCCAAAATAACAAAGCTTGGAGCACTAGAAAGTCAAACACTGGGAGGAGCACGTTTGTAGTCCAATCCACACCTAACCAATCTACTGATGACATTCGTGAGGAGATGGCTCAGATGAGAACCGAATTGCGGTTGGTGTTGAAGCATATGAGTGGAGGTGCCGAAAAGGTAAATGTTGTGAATTATTTGACTAGAAATCCACCACCGATTGAGGAGTGCTACTATGAAGTGGATACTTATGCAGTGAATAATCAGACGGGGGATTTTCAAGCCAATTCCCAAGATTTCGATTCAGATAATTGACGCCAAGGTCAATGAAACCAAGGTCAGAACTATGGCAACTACAACCGAGAAGGTTAATATGTCCGGGATGGGAATTACAACCGTGACAATAACTACAACTGGAACAACTATGGCAACATAAACAATAGGGCTGGACCTTATGTTCCTCCTTAAAATTGGGAATCTGGTAATAGGGAAGCTGGGGGTAGTATGTCACAAATTGTGGATATGATGCAGAAGATGACGAAGAGGTTTGATTTGACTAATGAAAATGTGAAGGAGATGTGAAAGACTTGTCTGGAATCGGTCAAAAAGTTGATGCCCATACAATGTCGATCAAGCAACTTGAGAAGTAGATGAATCAGTTGTCCACTACAGTTAATCCACATCAGCGTGGCACACTTCCTAGCAACACTATCCAAAATCCAAAGAATGATGGGCATTGTATGGCAGTCACTACTCGAGAAGGGTAAGCAGATCATTGATCCACCCATGCCATCTGAGGTTGAAGTTGAGGTTAGTAAAGATGATGATGAGATCGAGGCTACTGGAGAGTCTGAGAATGCTACAGAGAAGGAAGTAGATATAACCCAGAAAGTTGTTCCCTTGCCTAGACCTCCACCTCCATTCCCACAGAGGTTAGTGAAGAAGATGGAAGAAGGGAAATACCTTAGGTTTATTAGTATGTTGAAACAACTTTCCATCAATGTTACGTTGATAGAAGCCTTGGATCAAATGCCTCGGTATGTGAAGTTTATGAAAGATTTGGTGACTAAGAAGCGGGAAGTGATTTTGAAGATGATGATAGGTTGCAACATTGTAGTGCTAGTGCTACAAGGTCCCTTGTGCAGAAAAAAGATGATCCTGGTGCCTTCACTATTCTATGTACCATTAGGTTATTGCATTTTTCTAAGGGGTTGTGTGATTTGGGTGCTAATATTAATCGGATGCCAGTGTCCATTTACAGGAAGTTTGGTTTGGGAGATCCTAAACCGATTGTGATGTGATTGCTCATGGACAATAGAGTTGTGAAGAGGCCCATTGGTGTGCTCCAAGATGTACTAGTGAAAGTGGAGTCTTTTATCTTTTCGGAGGATTTTGTGATACTTGATTGTGAGGTTGATTTTGAGGTTCCCATCTTCCTTGGGAGACCATTCCTTGCCACTGGGCGCGCCTTGGTCGATAAAAAGAAAGGGTAGATGAACTTTCGATTGAATATTGAAGAGGTAACTTTCAACATTTGTAGATCCATGAAGCAGAGAAGTGAGCTCAAGTCGGTATCAGTGGTGAATCATATTGTATAGAGTGGTTCTGAGGTGCCTATTGAAGAGATTGGGTGATGATGCACTAGCAGTGGTAATGATGAATTTTGAGGGTGATGGTATTGAAGACTATGATGAATTGGTCGCTGCACTTGATAGGTTCGAATTATGTTCAAAACCAAAGAGGTTGGAGTTAGACATGAAGAATCGCGACTCTCCTCCCGCAAGACCGTCAGTTAAAGAGGCTCCAAAATTGGAGCTTAAGGCTCTACCATCACATTTGAGGTATGTATTCTTGGGTAGAGACGGTACTCTACTAGTTATCATTGCGGCATATTCGAATGTGACACAAGTTGAGGCATTGGTTTTCGTGTTGAAGAGGTTCAAGCGGGCTATTGGGTGGACTATTGCAGACATTATTGGGATCCCTCCTGGCATTTGTTCTCATAAAATCCAACTAATGTCGGATCACAAGCCTAGTATTGAGCATCAAAGAAGACTAAATACGCCTATGCAAGAGATAGTGAAAAAGGAAATCATCAAGTGGTTGGATGTTGGGGTTATTTATCCCATTGCAGATAGTAGTTGGGTTTGTCCTGTTCAGTGTGTGCCCAAGAAAGGTGGGATGATTGTGGTTCCAAATGTGAAAAATAAGCTTGTTCCGATGCGGCCCGTAACTAGATCGAGAGTCTGCATGGACTACCGAAAATTAAATGCCTGGACAGAAAAAGACCATTTCCCTATGTCGTTCATGGATCAGATATTGGACCGACTTGCGGGAAAGGGTTGTTATTATTTTCTTGATGATTATTCGGGCTACATTAAGATTTTTATAACTCTGGAAGACCAAGAGAAGACCATTTTCAATTGCCCTTATGGGACTTTCTCATTTAAACGAATGCCATTTGGGTTGTGTAATGCTTTAGCGATCTTTCAACGTTGTATGATGTCGATATTTTCTAATATGGTGGAGGACACTATTGAGGTATTTATGGATGATTTCTTTGCAGTAGGTGCCTCTTTTGATCGTTGTTTAGACAATTTGGCTGAAGTACTAAAACGGTGTGAAGAGTGCAATCATGTGCTCAATTGGGAAAAGTGCCACTTCATGGTGAAAGAGGGATAGTTCTGGGTCATTGGATTTCTGAGAAGGGTATTGAGGTTGATAGAGCGAAAGTCGAGGTAATAGAAAAGCCTCCACCACCTATCTATGTTAAAGGCGTTAGAAGTTTTCTTGGGCATGTAGGTTTCTATAGAAGGTTCTTCAAGGATTTCTACAAAATTGCACATCCATTGTGCAAATTGCTCGAAAAAGAGTGTAGGTTTGAGTATGATGCTTGTCTGAGAGCATTTGGGGAATTGATGGAAAAACTAGTTTCTACACCTATCATTATTTCACCGAATTAGGGGCAACCATTTGAGGTAATGTGTGATGCGAGTGCAGTGGTGCTTGGTGTGGTATTGAGACAAAGGCGAGAGAAGATTCTTCATCCTATTTACTATGCCAGTAAATCTCTAAATGTGGCTAAAAAGAACTATACAATGACTGAACAACAGCTTCTTGAGGTGGTTTTCGCATTCGAGAAATTTCGATCCTACTTGCTTGGTATTAAGGTCATAGTGCATACTGACCATTATGCATTGAGGTATTTGATGGCTAAAAAGGATGCAAAACCGAGGTTGATTAGATGGGTGTTGTTGCTGCAAGAGTTCGACTTTGTGGTGAAAGATAAAAAGGGGAAAGAAAATAAGGTTGCCGATCACTTGTCCAGATTGGAGGAAGAAGCTATGCTTAAGCTAGGTGATAGGGCTGAAATTAATGATGTTTTTCAAGATGAACATGTATTGGCTGCTTCCCATGATTTGATCCCTTGGTTCGCAGACTTTGCTAACTACTTGGCAAGTGATCTGGTGTCATAGGATTTGTCGTTTCACCAAAGGAAAAAGTTTGTGCATGATTTGAAGAAGTTCTTTTGGGATGAGCCTTATTTGTACCGTAGTTGTGCTGATGGGATTATTCGTCAATGTGTGCCGGAGGTTGAGATGTTGAGTATACTAGAGGCGTGTCACTCATCGCCTGTTGGTGGCATCATAGTGGTATTCAGACTGCACATAAAATTTTGCAGTGTGGGTATTACTGGCCTACCATCCACCAAGATGCTCATGATTTCGCCAAGTCTTGTGACCGTTGCCAAAGAGAAGGAAGAATTTCAAAGAGGCAAGAGCTTCCTATGAATCCGATATTGGTGATAGAGTTATTCGATGTAAGTGGCATTGATTTTATGGGTCCATTTGTGAGCTCACATGGGATGAAGTATATTCCTGTTACGGTTGATTATGTGTCGAAGTGGGTGGAAGCAATTGCGTTTTATAAAAATGAACGTAAAAGTGTCACCGCATTCCTGAAAAAGAATATTTTCTCCAGATTTGGTACACCTAGGGCGATTATCAGCAATGGATGTTCCCACTTCTGTAATAAGTTGTTCAAGGCGATACTTGAGAAATATGGCATCCGCCACAATGTAGCCACTCCTTACCATCCGCAGTCTAGTGGGAAAGTTGAAGTGTCCAACAGAGATATCAAGCAGATTCTGGCTAAGACTGTGAATGTGAATAGAACCGATTAGTCAAGGAAGCTTGATGATGCTCTATGGGCCTATCGTACCGCAATCAAGACTCCCATAGGTATGTCCCCCTACCAACTCGTATATGAGAAGTCTTGCCATTTGCCGGTAGAGCTAGAGCATAAGGCTATGCGGGCGCTAAAGAAGCTAAATTTGGATTGGGACCCTGCATCGAATCATAGAGTAAGTGACATGAATGCGCTTGATGAGTTTCTCTTAAAAGCTTATGAAAGTTCAGCCTTGTACAAGGAGAAGATGAAGAAGTATCATGATCAAAGGATTGAAAAGCGAGAATTTGTTGTGGGTGATCTGGTGCTTCTATTCAACTTTAAGTTGCGTTTGTTTCCTGGCAAGCTAAAGTCCAAGTGGACCGGGCCATTCATAGTCACGCAAGTGTTCCCACATGGAGCGGTCGAGCTCGAAAACAATGAGGGGACAAGGTTCAAGGTGAACGGGCAAAGGATCAAGGTCTATCTGGGAAAAGATGAGAATGTGCAAGAGGTGGTTGAGGCCTACTATCTTGATGAAGTCTGAGTAATCAAGAGGCTTGCGTCGTGCTGCGGCATTAAATCAAGCGCTGCTTATGAGGAAACCAAGATGTACAATTTAGCCAACTATAGGTTTTTCTTTTCAGTTTAGTAGTTTTCTTTGTTTATTTGCATTTCTGTATTCCTTTAGACAGGTGCTTTATTTTTGTTTTAGTGTTGGCTAGATATAGCATAGGGTCCCTATCGAAAAAGTGTCCAAAAAATGTAAAAAGAAAGGCCTAACGTTGCTACACAAAAAGCAAAATCTGCAGAAAATGTCTGTTGCAGAGGTCTACGAATCTCATCGATGGTCTGTAGGTCAATCCACGAACCGTGAATGGTGTCCATAGACCCCACGTAAGTCCTCTGATTTTTTCTAAGCGTTGAGTGACCTACAGTCCGTAGGTCGACCCACGGCCCATCGATGAGGTTTCGTGGGTCCAAACCTAGGGTTTGCCCGACCCAACCCGGACAACTTTTAATTTAAAACCCCTTCATTTCACGTTCATCCCCCACATTCAAAACTCCCTCCCAGTTAACCCCTTCATCTCCTAAAATCCCTCCATTAATCCCACAAATCACTCCCCATTCACTTCCCCATATTTCCATCTCCCTTATCTCCCTTCCCAAATCATCACCTCCATTTCCAAACGATTCCATTGTACGGGTTCGGCATCGAAAGGCTAGCGAAAGGTTTAAGGAATTCATTGTCGTAACACAATCACCCATTTACTTGTAAGGTAACTGACTTCACTTTAACTTTGAATTTCTGTATTCATTGTTCCATACATGAAGTCACGAAGTGGTCTTGACCTTGAGTTGTTTTTATATGAAATTTCTTGTTGAACTACTATTAGAAACACCGATGGGACGACAGAATGTGATTGTGTAGTCTTAGTAATTGAATAACTCAGTGAAAAGTTGGTCTAAATGAAAGTTTCGACTTAGGGTTCCTAGTTTTTATGCAATAAAAGGTAAACACTAAGTAATCTAAACCCTAGGGATGACGAACTACCATAAATTGTGTTGAAATGCATGATTAGACTTAGGTTGAATGTTCAAATTGTCGAAAAATGGTTTAAACAGGAGGCATGTCTGATACCTGGCACATACTTGACCCACGAGACCTCATCTACGGACTGTAGGTCAATCTACGGACCGTAGATCAGGTCTATGGGTCTGCACACAACCAATAAATGCTAAGTGTGGAACCATGGAAGTGGACTACGGTCTGTAGTTTGATCTACGGACTGTTCTGCACATCCGTGGTTCACATCAGAAACCCCTCTTTTGGGTACTCTAATCTACGGAGGGGACCTACGGACCATGGATCCATCCACGAACAGTAGGAACCCACCGTGGGTCAGCAGTTCAGTTGTTGCCCAGATATTTTTTCCATATTTATTTTGGTTCAGTCTTAGTTCTAAAAAAATTTTGAGTATGTTATTAGTTTATTTTGGTGCTAATTATGCCTCCACAGGTACCATGGCTCCGAAGAAAACTCTGATCGTCATCGTAAAGGGTAGATCCAAATCAACAGCACCAACCCGTCGGCTAATTGACGAAGATACTGATGTGGAGAATGACCCCGCATATGTCCCCCCCACTGGAAGGACATCCCCCATAACACCCCGGACTACCCAGAATCAATCCAAGCAGCTGGTTCCCGATGTAGTCACTGCCTCCCAGTCTGATGAGGGGGATACACTAATCAGATCACCGGCTGGGTCTGCTTCTAGCTCTGAGTCCGCCTCTGCTTCTGGGTCTGCTTCTGGCTCCGCAATCGGCTCAAGTTCACATGGTAGGGCTGTCTCATCTGATTAGGCTACTAGTGTAAGGGATATTCCAGTGCCACCGAACACCAACCCTGCCCCAATTGTGGAAGAGCCAAATAGGTGGTGTGTAGATGGTCAGTGGCAGATATACAAGGATGCTAGTATGATGACTGAGAAGAATATGATGGCCCGGACGATTATCGAGGAGCATCGGGTACTCACAGGCAGCCTGCATACCATGCCCGACATCCACCGGCTCTTCTAACAGCATAAGTGTGAGTGGATGCCCCGGGAACCAGGGACATATAGCGAGGAGATCATGAGAGAGTTATATGCTTCCTACGCAGCCACTCTCTGAGGCTCTATTCATTAAAATGCCAAGCCCAGAGCCCAGGCACCACTCACGGCTACACTAGTGCGAGTTTTCTGTGGATAAATTTGAGACCGCCATCCGCCAATTCTTCTATGGTCCAGCCTGCACTTGGGCACTCAACACGGCCGAGTTTGACTACAAATGGGACATCGTGCATAGCGAGGAGTTCCAGCAGAGTGCAGAGGAAAGGGAGACTGTACTTCACTGGCGGGAGAGTTACATTGCTACAGACGGAGAGCGAGCTGAGTGGGTCAGCACCCCGACCTTAAGGATCAAGAAGGCCACACTAAATTTTGTGGCCAAGTTCTTCTAGCTATTAGTGCGGAATCGGACGTCTCCAACGCAGGCATACAATGTACTTACATGGGACCGTGCTGTAGTTGACACCCAATTTTGGACCTCCACAATATAAATTAATCATCAAGCTTCTTAAATTCCAAACGATTTGAAATAATTAGTTTTATAAAGTTCAAAATAGTTTTTCAAGTATTTGAAGTAATTTTGTTTTCTTTTTAATTTTTAATAATAAATATGTTTTTATATAATTATGTACACTTTATGAATATTCGAAAATCGTCTCAAAAATATTTTGCATTTTAGTCAAATATTTTATAATTTAGTTTAGTGTAAATTATAGTTATAATTTTGAGTTAATCAAATCGGTTAGTTTATAATTAAGTTAATTATTTTATTTTTTTAAGAGTAAGAAGTTCATTAATTAATTTGTATTAATTCGTCTTGTTTAAGTTTTGACCAAATTCATCGATTGAATTCGATTTGGTTACCATTGAAATTTGTTTGGGCTATTACTCCTAATCAATTTATTTCAACCCTTTGCATGAAACCAAATTGGGCCCTACTTCTAAATTTTCAGTATCCCATAATTGCCTCAAATTTCTAGCAACCAGTTCCCGGTCCCAATTCTTATTTACACCAGCAGCCAATTTCAAAACAAAAGAAAAACCCATTCCAGCAAACACCAAATAATTCCCAGCCAAACCCGACCGACCCCACTCTGCTTCTTCTTCCTCACCACACGAGAACAGCAAGCAGAAGGCTGCGAACAGCGACCCCATTTTTTCTTCATCACAGCGAAAATCACGGACAGCAGCAGAAAATCGTGAGAAACCAATACCCTCATCCAACTACCCTGCAAACCCATAACCCTAGCAACCTAATCGATCAAATCGTTGTTCCCTTTCCCCCATTTTCAAGATTTTCCAAATGCCTTTCACTGTTCCCTTGGAAACGAAGAAAGAAATTCAAATTTTGTGTGAATTTTTTCCAACGGATTTCCGCCCCCCCCCCCCCCAATCACCCCAATTTTCCCTATAAATAGCCCACTACTCTTAGTGATGAAGGGATATGTTTTAGAGCTTATTTCTTTGACAATACTCATTTTACACTCAAGAATTTTAGAACGATTCTCTAATATTAAATGTCAAGAAGTTTGCCGCTTAGATTCTACCTGGGGATTCTTGGTTTGATGTTCGTATTCAAATTGCATGGTAAAAGAATCGCCGCTCTCAAAGCTCGTTATCGTCCCGCTCGCTGCTCCGGAAAAGGTAATATTTCTTCCAATTTTTTTTAGTTTAATATGTTGTATATTCTGCATATAAAGTAGATGTAGTTTTATTCTAGCAGTCTTCTTCCTTCACTGACCATTTAGTCTACTAGGATTTTTCTTTATTCTATTTGTTTTAGTTCATCACGAATGTTGTCGAGTTAATACAAATGAGCATGATGCGTTGAAATAGCTACTAGGTATGCCGTTCTGAATTTTAAATTGAGAAAAGTGTGAATTAGATTCTTCGATTTGGCGCGTCTTTATTCCGATTAAAAGCCCTGTTTCGTTTACATTGATTAATAAAAAAAAATAGGAGATGTTGTTTTCTTTTGGTATAATTTTAAAGTTTGGGATTATTTGAAGTGTTCTATCTTGTATGAAATCTGGTTGGGTGTCCTCATGGCTTACGGGATTTCACAACTAGATAATGACTAATTCTATTTTGTTAGATCCTCTGTTCTAGCATAATTTGAGCTAGTTATTATAGAATCTTTGTTAAAATCTAATTTTTAATGTAACCCAACGTTCTATTTTCTGGATTTTCCTTTGATTAACCAAAAATTTGATTTGGTTCTATCTTAGAACGAGTATTAGATTGTAGTTTGTCTTGAAGTCATTTTTTTAAAATTCTACACTAGTCTAAGCCTTGATTAACCAACTTCGTCCAGTATAGATTGTCATATCCCAGATGCTATGATGTTTTCAAATTCAATTTATATTCGTTTAGCTTTGTCTTGCTTTAAACTTGCCGTTTTAGATATCCTCAAGCCATTTCTGTCATAATTTATTTCCAGTTGCTTTCTTGTTCAAAACAAATTGCTTTGATTTTCAAGGAACCATGTTGCTATCTTAAAGTTTAACTTTATTTTCTCTACATGGCATACTCACTGGAAACTTAGTTTTTTCACATGCCTTAGCTAGTTTGCTGCCTTGGTTTTTGCTAGGCTTTATTTTGGAGTTTATTTACTATTTTCTATAGTACTATCGATTAATTTCGCCTTAAAATGAACAAGTTTAGCTAAGATGTTGAAAATAGTAAGCAGTTGGTTTCCTTGTTTAGATAATATATAGTTTGTTGAATTCTTAGTGAGTCAGCTGCTTTAGAGTTTGTTTCGGTTGGTTTATCGGTCCCTTTCCCGTCTTTAGTTTCTATTTAGTTAAGATTATAATTCACATGCTTTCTGCTGCACCTCTAAATCTCTTATTTAATAATATCGGATAATTCGAGTTAACTTGAATCAATAAACTGGTCATTTCCGAGCTGTTGGAACCTTTTTTTTGCGCTAAGCTCTCCTTGTTAAAGTGTTCTGCTATGCTGATTAGGTTTTCACTTAAATACCTTTATCATCTCCACCCTTAAAACATGCTAAAAATGAAATTTTATTGTCGGTATCTAAGTTAGCTTCAACTTAATTGGTATTTGGTTGTCCTTTCTTCCATTCTTCATACTACTTAAGGTGATTATCTCGTTGCCTAGCATACCTTGTTTGACTCGAGTTTATGTCTCCATTTTGCTTAAAATCTAGTCAAAAATGCCTACCATGTGAAATAGAGTTTCCTTTTAAAGTGTGAGTTCCATCAATGCTCCATTAGTTTTATTTTCTTGATGCATGATCCTTTGCATATTTATACCAATTCTCTTGGGTTGTTTTAACTTGATTGCTTTATAAAAATTAATGTTTGGGTACGTATTCTATTAATACCCTTGCTGCCATCTCCCTTTAAATCATGGTTCTTATTAACTATTAATTGAAATATCCTTCTTTTCATTAACCAAAATCCTTTACAATGTGGGTTTATTAAGTTTGCCATTTGTTTAATGAAAAGAGTTATTTTGAAATAATAGCATATTATTGTCTTGTTTAGCAGATTGGGTGTCTCTCTTAATACTACTTTGGCTCTTTAAATTTTGGTATTAAGTATTTGTTGGCAGTGAGTTAGTTTATAATTTTATTTGCCTCAACTTTAAAATAAACTCATCAAAATTGAACCTATTATTTAAGTTTGGTCGTCAGAATTTCTTCTTATTTTTTCGTGATGCCATTCTACCTTGCATCTTATTTTTACATTAATTTATAGTTCATGGCTGACTTATTTAACTATTGATTTTAACGATCCTAATTCCTTGTTACCCTTTGTTTGCATGAAACTTGCCTCCGAGTCCTCATGGACTCCTTCCTCCCTTCACATTTCGAGAGGGCCATAAGGCCCAAAATTCTTTTATCGAGTCAGCCAACCTTGAGAAATTGAAGAACAAAACTTTGGAGTTGATGTACATGTCTCGGAAAGAAAAAAAATGGGCAGTATACAATCGATATACACTGATATACAGAAAGTGTATTCAAAAACGGGTTTTGGATTTAAACATAAAAAATGCTAGCGAAATAGGCCCAAAAGGAGTCCCAAATTCAATTTCTCTCATATTCTTTAATTATTTCATTGTGATTATTTATTGTTGTTGTTTAACTCTAACCTTATAATTGTTAATTAACTTAGTTGATTTCCCCAAAAGATGAACTATTTCTCTCTGTTGTTTTGTTTTTAACAAATCTCATTTTATCAACTCTTGTATTTTCATTTATAATCTTTAGTCAAAACTTTTTTTTATTAGTTTAAAATAGTTTTCATATTTTGATTAACCAAAAAATGATTCGAATAAAAACCAATTAATCTAGTTTTGTTAAAATTCTAATTACTTGTCTCTAATTCAAATATTTCAATTAAGATCCCATTTTCTTAAAAAATAAAAATTGCTCTTCGTTTAATTATTTTCTCAAAGTTAATCGAATATTGTAATTATTATATATTTTTTATGTTAAATCATATTCCTAAAAAATAGTCAATAGTATTTTAACCAAGTCATAGGATAACCGCGTGTTAGCGGGCGCTTCAAATGTCTTAAAAACCTTCTTGAAGCATAAATAAGAACATCTTACCTATTTTCTCTAAATTTATAAAGACTTAATCTGTTAGAGTCTTTTTAAATTAAGTTTTCTTAATTTCTTTAAAAAAATAAGTGGCGACTCTTTCTAAGTATTTTTCTCAAATTGTTTTATACTTAGAACATTTCAAAAGGTGATTTTTCTAAAGGTTAGTAAAATTACGACATAACAAAAATGGCGACTCTGCTGAGGATTTAATATGTTCTAACCATAACAGACTTAGGTTAATTATTAAGGTTTTTAACATATGCTTACTTGTTTGCTTATTTTACATGCCTAATGTTTTATTTTTCATGCTTATGTGATATAAACTGCTTATTTGTTATTATTTTTATAAATTGTATATTTGTTACTGCTTTATAAACTGCCATTCCGTTCATATTTCTTCACTTCTTGGAAATTCACACAATCACACGTACACGCGAGGTGTGTTTTGCGCACCCGCAAATTTCTTTCAAAATTCCAAAAATTAGGAGAGTTGGCATATGCGCGGGATGTCCGGATCTTTTTCCATGTGACCGCGTAGTCTCTTCATTCGAGTTGTCCGCTCAGGAACTTTGTGTCTAGTAAGCCAAATTTTAGAAAACATAAGATAGAGCTAAGTCACCCCTCAATTTAAGTCATGCATGTATATACCTTAGGTGGATCGATCCCGAGTATCGATTCCACATTTAAGAAATCCATCCTTATGTCAATCCAACGACCAACAAGCATGTTTTGTGCAACGTGATAATGATAGACGGATCCAAGCATAATTTTGACATAGTGAGTTTGGAAATTATGTTGTTCATTCTTTTTATTTTGATTTATACGATGGATTCAATCCCTCAACTGCCCAAAACTAGATGGTCGAGGGTTTCCCGCGTAAATTGAAGACCTGGTGGGAAAATTTCACTCCAAGTGAAAAACTAGCAATTGCAAGAAGGTTGGGTTGCCTCACTATGCTATTCAAGGTTAATCCGGACAAACATGTGATTAGAGCGTTGATTCAGTTTTGGGATCCAGAGTGTATTGTGTTCGCATTCAAAGACTTTGAACTAACACCTACGTTGGAGGAAATATGTTATTTCACTAGTTTGAAGTATCGAGGAAGAGGTCAAATTATTCCACACAGTCAATCAGGGAAGAAATTTCTTCGCTACTTAGGACTGAAAAACAAAAAGAAACTTTCATGCTTCTAACATAATTGGGTTTCTCTGGATTACTTATACGAAAGGTATGGACGCTCGGATAGTTACAAAGTGTTCAGGAAAGAATTCTATTGCACTTATGTTCATTGGCAAGCTAGACGTCCTATTGCATTTGTTGTGGCTTTACTAGGGACTTTAGTGTTTCCACGAGAACATGGTCATATTAGCACCTGCATATGTTCTGTGGCTCGTGTATTTTTTGAAGGTGTTAATGGGGAAGAGCTCACTCTAGTTCCTATGATTTTAGCGGAAATATTTTGAGATCTTGGAAAATGTAAAAGAGGGGAAGCAAACTTCTTTGAAGGTTGCAATTTTCTTTTATAAATGTGGGAAATGGAACATTTTCACCAGTGTAAGAATATGGATGACATATGCTTTAGTAACGTAAATCATATTAACAGTTTTTATGATAGGACAAGAAGGTTTGTGTCTCCGGTTGGTACTAATGACTGGTATGGATATCTGGCCTCCCGCACCTGTAACCAAATTCAATGGAAATATCCATTAATCTCACATTCCCCGGCCTATATAAGATGAATGAGGTTTTACTATATCGAGCTTATTGGGTTGAAAGGTCTCCAGCCATATGCTCCAGTGCGCGTACTTTAACAGTTTGGTCAAGCACAAGTAATCCCTCTTCGAGCAAATATGAGGGTTTCTGAAATTTCCTTTGGACCAAACTTTGAAGTCCCTAGATTCAGAGAGATTCTTCATGAATGGAACAATATTCTCACGATAGACATAGGAAATGGGCCAAAAGAGAAATTCCAGAATATCAGGTGTGGCTTCGATAAGATCACCATAGCATAAGTCCAGAAGGTGAACAAGGTTTTAAGGATATTGAGACGACGATCTGGATAAGAAATTCTCATCTTAGAACCAGACTGATCACTCCTGAAATGTGGGGTCAAATGGAAATTGTAATGCAATATTTGGACAATGCAGGAGAAGGGACTAGAAACATGGGAGCGTCATCTTCACTTCCTCCACCAGCATGATTGTTAACAAATTTAGGCATGTCTTTATATTGTGTCATCTTTTATGTATTTTTAGTTTATTCTCTCTTTGTTGTACCATTTTATTTGGTATTTAATGAATATTTGGTTTTTGTTTTCCAAACTCGAGTTGTCACAAGTTAATGACTTGGATCAATCTATCATAATCACGTTATGTTTGACGTTTAGGCCTACCTTTGGCATAAAAAGGTCACAATTCTAGGACGCGATATAAACTGTTTGTGTGTTGCTTGATATAATTGTTTTGTGTTGTGATGTGTCATTTTGTCTAAAGCAGAATTAATCCACTCTTGTTTCTTAGAATCCACAAAAACAAAGTCCGTCCAAATTACTTCTGAAGTGTTGCCCAAGTTTCTCAGAAATATATAATCGTCTATTATAAAAATCTCCTAAGTTTTTATTCGTCCATCACAAGAAGGTCGATTTGCTAGAATGTCTGGAAAAAGTGTCAACGCACCAATCCCACCCATTGCTTTGGTTAGTAATGAAGAAACTGAAGAATCAATGTTCAAAAATTTTATCGAGACTAAAGAGAGGATAGTTGCAGGCAAAAGGAGACTTGGAATACTGGACCAAACTGAATGAATGCTACGAGAAAGAGTTATTGAGGTTGACATAGAAACAACCTCGGTGAAAAGAAAGATTGCAAAAATTGATCAAGAGATAATTAATATCACTAAAGTGTCTGCAAGGATCCCCGAAATTGAACAGGACATTAAGAAACTAAATTTTGGGAATGCTTCCTCCATGAGGGGGAATGGTAAAACAAAAGAAGGTTCAGATGAAGAGAGCACTGGATCGTCACCCTACAGTTGAAGAGGAAGGAAAGAAGCCTTTGGGTAGATTTAGGTTCATGTAATGCATTTCCCATGTTCGTCATTTTTTTTAAAAATTTTTATTGTAATCAAGAACTATGCGAGACTTGAGCCCATATGGGGTACGTAGGAAGCTCTTTTCGAGCCTAGTCTCTCTACCAATTTCGGGAAGGGTACGTTTAGGTTATCTTATGTAATTTGAACTATGTCGGACCTGATTTCCTTGGTGGATACGTAGGTAGCCTACTTAAGGCTCAGTCCCTATGTTTTCAATTTTTATTCTCCCTTATTAGTGAAAAATTCTGAAGAATTTCACCTACAAATGCATATGAGTGGAAGAAATTAGCAAGATTCTATGCAAGTTGACCTTCCCAATTCAATTACAAAGAGATTTCTTTCCATTTGAGTCCTCCCTTTCAGCCGAAATATTTCCGTGGATTAATCTGCTTGAAGCAAAATGACACTTGTGTTTTTATTTTTATGTCACCCCACTAGCTTGTTGTTTGTTATAAACCAGCAGAGTTGGTCAATAGGTGGAAAAAAAACTAAGTAAAGAACTAATGAAGAAATAGAGAAACTGGAAATAACTTCACAAAAGCTGGAAATAAACTTCACAAAAGCTGGACATAAACTAAGTAAAGAACTAATGAAGAAATCCATTACCAAACATTAAGTAAAAACTGAAAATAAACATCACAAAATCTGACAAAAATGAAACTTCATTGAGGGAGAAGGGGTGAAATCGTTCCTGGAAAATAATGAAATAAGGAGGAAAAAAGAGTAATTATGATTTAGGGATTTAGTTTATGTGGCAGTCGAAAAAAAGAGTAATTAGTATTGGAATGCAATATGGTATCCACATGGCATTTAACAACTTCCGTTAATAAGAAGGGTACTTTTGACCCAATAGTTTGATGGGAAGGGTAGTTTTGAGCCAAAATATAGTTTAAGGGTATATATGAGCTATTTTGAATAGTTTAAGGATATTTTTATATTGTTATATAACTTGGTTATTATAATATTCTCATTTATATGATAGTATTGAATTTATGTTTATTATCATATGCATGTGATATTTTGTTAGAAATAAAGTGTGTCGAACAAGTCTCGAGATTGACTCTCTCACATGAGCAATTGTCGCTTACGTCAGAGAATGTATGAGATGATTTTCACTACCATGTTATGATTTATTTTATAAACCAGACAAGAGTCTCTCTGAAAAAATGGTTTTGAGGATCAGTAAAGAGAGAAATTGGGGTTAAACATCAGTAGGTGCTTAAACCAAGGTCTGTACGATGTTGGATAATCGAAAGAATAAGACACATGCACAAGTATAACGTGAAAACATCGTAGTACGTGTTTCATACCACGTGTGTCAAGTGATCAACGGGTTAGTGAAAGAATGGTTCCCTGCTTCTTCATTGTGTGAGACCCCAAAAAGTTAAAATGACTTTTCAATGGAATACCCTTTGACATTTTGTTGTTTCTTAAAGTTTCAATCGATGTTGCTACTCTAGCATATCACTAATAGCCATGAATCATCCGACAATACAGTGCATCTCAAGGAAAGTAGTTGAATTGGTACAGTAGATTCAAGTAAAAAGAAAAGATAATTAATTTAATAATAATAATAATGTAACTTGTATACACAAGTCGACTATTACCCTAACCATATTGGTATCCAATGTAATTTTGTACATAAATTTAAACATGAACTCGAGTTAACCTCTTTAGAAGGATGAGGATGCTACAACAGAAGTAGTGAATGAAGTTTGGGATATTGTGAGTAATAGTATCCTTATAATAGTAATGATTTTTTCCACATGTGATTGAATTCCTATGTATGACTTGTAAAACCTTAAAGGTAAGCTCTTGATGCTCGCAGGTCTCACAAACTATTTGTTGTATGAAGTGTGTTCAGGAGGTGTTTAGACCAAGGTATGTACGATGTTGGATAATCAAAAGAATGAGACACATGCACTAGTATAAGGTGAAAACGTCGTAGCACGTGTTTCATACCACGTGTGTCAAGCGATCAATGAGTTAGTGAAAGAACGGTTCCCTGCTTCTTCATTGTGTGAGACCCCAAAAAGTTAAAATGACTTTTAAATGGAATACCTTTTGACCTTTTGTTGTTTCTTGAAGTTTCAATCGATGTTACTACTTTAGCATATCACTAATAACCATGAATGATTCGGCAATGCAGTGCATGTCTAGGAAAGAAGTTGAATTGGAACAGATAGATTCGAATAAAAAGGAAAGTAAAATTAATTTAATAATAATAATAATGTAAATTGTATACACAAGTTGGCTATTACCCTAACCATATTGGTATTGTAACCCCGAGCCTACACCCTGGGTGGGACTGGCACTTGAGAACCACTGTTGGCCCCAAGCGAACCCTGGTTTGGCTTACTTACTCAACGGAAGACTTAACCATAAGAAATAGTCTCAAAACATAACTCATGCAATAACTTAAGAGATAATAACTTAACCAAAATGGCAACTCAAGTCTTAACGTATACAAATGAAAACGGAAAGACAGATGAACTATAACTACTCGTCATTGAAGCCTCAAAAACAAGAGGGATTTCGGGACAAGACCCCCGATCATCCTAAAAACTAAAGTACTAATCAAAACAAGATAATAAGGGATCCTCCGAAAAGCAAGAAGGCTCAACAACTGACTCTGAGTGCTCAACTGGATCAACGAGGCGCTGCATGCTAATCCTGGTTGCCTGTGTCTGCATCATAAAATGATGTAGGCCAAATGGCATTAGTACATTTAATGTACGAGTATGCGAGGGGAATAATAAACAAGACATAAGCTTGAAAGGAATCTGAAAAGAACACTAACCTTGGCTTTACTCAACTCATGAATAACTCAACTCAAATGCAAAGTAAACAACAATAATGGTGCAGTTATACAAAGCATTTAAAACAGGAGGTAGTAACTCAATTTGTTAAAGAAATGCAATAACAACTCAGTTTACATGTAAAGTAATATAATAATGTGGGAGTTTTTTAACCGACAACTACCACTATGAGCCTAAGTGATGATACATCGTCTTTCCCACACTGCCAGAACTATCCTATACTTTGCCGTCATATACAACGCCTTAACTAAGTGGATCCACTAGTGTATGGTAAAAAGCACTATGGAATCATCTAAAAAGTATGATCCTTTCTACCCATGATGGCTACATGGTTTATGGAGACTCGAGTAATTATGAACTCGCGTCCCCATATCGATGCTCAATACTACTCCCAAAATATACTCAGCTCATATGTTTTTAAAACAAAACTCTTTCTTTGGTTTGAGATAATTACTCAAAACTTACCTTAAAAGCTCTCTTGGAAATCGGTGTTTCCTTTCTTGCTCAAATGTGAAAACATTTTAACTCTTGGAAATACTTAGTTCCCGTATAATGTTTGAAGAAATGAACTCTACTCTTACTCTTTACTCAACTCAAAACATAAATCTTAAAACAAATTTAAAAAGTTTGTAAAAGACTTCTGAAAAACTCTATGAACTTCTCTTGACTTGAATCTTAACTTTCCTTGAATTGAATTTATGGATTCAAGGATTGTGATTTCTGATAGGAAAGATCTCATGATGTTTAGAAGTGTTTTTAGATAGTTAAAGATAAGAAACGATCAAGAAATCATTGTATGGAAACAAGTCCGCGACACAGAGATAGATTAAAATATTTGATCGCGAAATTTATTTTTAAAACAGAGGAGTTCGCGTCTTCTCCGCGATGTGGAGGTAATTTTTGTGCACTGGGGGAGCAAGTCCGCGACGTGGACTTGCGTGCCAAAATCTGCTCGACTTTTTCCTTCTTCGTTTTCTCACCCCAATTCGCCTAAATTTGATTTTTTTTCTCAATCCCTTTATAGATTCAAATACCCAGTATATATACACAAGAATCTAACTCAAAACAACTCTTGAATCAACACGATTCAATCAAAAACTCCACAATCCCATCAAATCTCAAGAATTAAAGAAAACTTCAAGAACATCATACTATCAAATTTCTAGAAACGAATTTCGTTGAAACAAATATGATTGGCGCGTGGGTGAATGAACCCAATGCTATGAAAGTCTCACATACCTCGTGGGAGCAAATCCTTGACGAAATCTGCAATCAATTCCTTATGAAGACGACAAATCCTTGCTTCTTCTCCTTTTTTCTCCTCTTCTTTTCTCTTCTCTCAAATCCCTAACTCTCTTTTCAAAAGCGTAAACTGAACGTTCAGTTTAGACCCCAAATAATTACCAAAAAACAAAATTAAAATAATAGGGTATGGAAAAGACCAAACTACCCTTCCAAAATCCGGATTAGACTTTCCTTATTTGAACAACCCAACTTCGAATAGGCATATTTCACTCATACAAACTCGAAATCGTGCAAACTCGGTGGAGTTAGAAAGATAATTCCAAGATCTTTCCTATGGTATCTGGAAGCACACCTAACTCATCCTGAGCTGGGAGTTATGGTTGTTTGAAGTTGACCAAAAACTCAAACTTAACTTAACCAATTTTCCAGAATTTTCATTCTTTCCTAAATTGACTATTTCCAATTCTATCTCTTTCTAGTTCTTTCAAGTAGCGAGATGTTACAAAATCTCCTCCTTGGGAACAATCGTCCTCGAATGAGATTACTCTTACTAGGCTAAGGGTGTAACATCTAACATTCAGCTCACACACCCAACAAGTAAATCTAACACATCAAGTATATAAATTAAAGAGTACTAGGATGAGTTTTTAGTACCTTGGTCTGGAATTTCTCCGGGCTCAAAGAGATGTGGATATCTCTTTTTCATATCTTCATCAGCTTCCCAAGTAGCTTCCTCAACAAACTCGTTCCTCCAAAGAAGTTTGACTGATGATACTTCCTTAGTCATCAACTTGTGAACTTGGCGATCTAGAATCTGAACAGGAATCTCCTCATATGATAAGCTATCATTGATACCAATATCTTCAGTTGGTATGATAAGTGAAGGATCGCCCATGCACTTTTTCAACATGGCGATGTGAAATACCGAATGAACCACTGCTAACTCTTGGGGTAGCTCTAGCTCATACGCTACATTACCAACCCTTTTGGATATTCTATAAGGGTCAATATACCGGGGGCTAAGTTTTCCCTTCTTACCAAACCTCATAACACCCTTCATGGGTGAAACTTTCAAGTAGACCCAATCATCTACTTCGAACTCTAACTCCCTTCTCCTAACATCAGTGTAGGATTTCTGACGACTCTGCACTGTTTTCAACCTTTCTTGAATCACTTTCACTTTCTCCATATCTTAATGAACTAAGTCTGGTCCTATCAACCCTGCTTTACCCACTTCAAACCATCCAATAGGAGATCTACATCTTCTCTCATAAAGAGCTTTATAAAGAGCCATTTGGATGCTAGAGTGGTAACTATTGTTGTAAGCAAATTCAATAAGAGGTAGGTGATCATCCCAATTACCTTTGAAGTTAATCACACAAGCCCTTAACATAGCCTCTAAGGTCTAAATAGTGCGCTCTGCTTGACTATATGTATGAGGATGAAAAGCAGTACTTAAGTTCACCTTTGAACCCAAGTCTTTCTGAAAAGATTTCCAGAAATGTGCAGTAAATTGCGCACCTCTGTCTGGAATAATCAAAAAGGGCACCCCATGAAGTCTAACTACCTCTTGAATATACAATTTAGCATAATCCTCTGTTATATAGGTAGTCTTTACCGGCAAAAAGTGGGCTGATTTGGTCATTTGATCCACAATCACCCAAATAGAATCATGTTGCCTGCGAGACCTTGGTAAACCTGTTATGAAGTCCATATTGATCATCTCCCACTTCCATTCTGGAAGTTCTATATTCTGAGTCATACCACCAGGCCTTTGATGCTCTACCTTAACTTGTTGGCAATTCGGACACTTAGCAACAAACTCTCCAATGCCCTTCTTCATACTACTCCACCAATAAACTTCTTTATAGTCACATAGATTTTTGTGGAACCCAGATGGATAGAATATTTGGAGCTATGAGCTTCCTCTATGATCCTCTCTTGATGTTCATCCACCCTGGGTACACATAATCTACCTTGATACCTCAATACGCCATCTCCCTTTTGTTCAAAAGTCAATACTTTTTGCTTATGAACATTTGCATTCAATTCAAGCAAAATAGAGTATTGGTCTTGCTTCTCTTTTAATTTTGACACTATTGATGATTCAGCCCTATTCATCACCACTACTCATCCTTCTGTGGAATCCATTAGTCGGACTCCCAAGCGTGCAAGTATGTGCACATCTTTTGCTAGCTCTTTCTTATCTTCCTCAAAATGGGCGGTACTACCCATAGATAACTGCTCAAGGCATCAGCAACAACATTAGCCTTACTTGGGTGATAAAAAATACTCATGTCGTAATCCTTAAGTAATTCTAACCACCTCTTTTGTCTAATATTAAGCTCTTTCTAAGTAAACACATATTGAAGACTCTTGTGCTCAGTGAACATATCCACATGAACACCATAAAGATAATAGCCCCATATTTTTAAAGAAAAAGCTCCGGCAGCCAATTCTAGATCATGGGTTGGGTACTTCTTCTCATGAATTTTCAACTGTCTGGAGGCATAAGCTATAACCTTGCCCTTCTGCATTAACACACAACTCAAAACAACCCTAGACGCATCACAATAAACAACAAAGCCTTGCATGCCTTCTAGTAAGGTCAATATTGGGGCAGTAGTCAATCTCATTTTCAATTCCTGAAAGTTTTTCTCACAAGTTTCAGACCATTGAAATTTCACTATTTTCTGAGTTAACTTGGTCAAAAGGGATGAAATAGACGAGAACACATCTACGAACCTTCTATAATAGTCAGCCAAACCCAAGAAACTCGTAATGTCAGTTGGAGATGTGGGTCTAGGCCAATTCTACACTGCCTCTATTTTCTGGGTATCAACTTTAATTCCCTCTCTAGACACAATGTGGCCTAAGAATGCCATAGACTCAATCCAAAACTCACACTTAGAGAACTTGGCATACAACTCTCTATCCTTTAGAGTTTGGAGAACTATTTTGAGATGACTAGCATGATCTTCTTCATTCCTCGAATAGATTAGTATGTCATCAATGAATACAATGACAAACATATCTAAATACGGTTTGAATACTCTATTCATAAGGTCCATGAATGTTGCAGGCGCATTGGTCAAACCAAAGGACATAACTAGGAACTCATAATGACCATAACGGGTCCTGAATGTTGTCTTTGGAATATCACATTCCCTTACCCTCAACTGATGGTAGCTTGATCTGAGGTCTGTCTTAGAGAAACAGGTGGCACATTGAAGTTGATCGAAGAGATCATATTCTTGGAAGAGGATACTTATTCTTGATGGTAACCTTGTTCAACTGGCGGTAATCTATATACATCCTAAGGGAACCATCCTTCTTCCTTACAAATAAGACCGGAAGGTCGAATAAAACCCTTATCAAGGAGATCTTTCAATTGCTATTTTAGCTCTTTCAACTCTGCTGGAGCTATTTTATATGGCGGAATAGATATAAGACGAGTATGTGGGAGAATGTCTATATTGAAGTCTATTTCTCTCTCAGGAGGGACTCCGGGAAGATCATCAGGAAAGACTTCTAGAAACTCTTTTACTACTGAAACTGACTGAATAAGAGGTATCTCAACACTAGAGTCATTAACTCGGACTAAGTGATAGAAACAACCCTTGGAAACTAACTTTCTTGCCTTAAGGTATGAAATTAAACAACCTTTAGGCACTGTTGAACTGCTACTCCACTCTATAACTGGCTCATTAGGAATTTGGAACCTAACAACTCGAGTTCTACAATCAATGGAGGCATAACAGGAATAAAGCCATTTCGTACCAAGAATGACATTGAAATCTACCATGTCTAACTCAACTAAATCAGCCATGGTGTTCTTGTGATTGATGGAGATGACACAATCACGATATACTCGCTCAGCTAGAATAGACTTTCCATCGGTGTAGAAACACAAAAGAGTTCACGAAGTTTCTCAGGAAGAACATCAAAATTATTTGCAACATAAGGAGTCACAAAATATACACTTGCTCCTGGGTCTAGCAAAGCATAAACATCAAGAGTACAAACTTTGATCATACCAGTGACAACATCTGGAGAATTCTCTTGCTCTTGACGACTAGTGATCGCATAAAGGCAGTTTGCTCCTCTGCCAGTACCGGAAGTAGCTCCTCTAGGTGCAGCCCTGTCTGGTGGAGCAACTGCTGAAGATTGGGCTCTATTGCCCTGATTCCCATTACCTTGCCGGTTCTTAGGGGCACTCTTTCATGAAGTGACCCTCTTGTCCACACTTGAAACAACCTGTGGAGCCATCACGACATTTACCTGGGTGGGTCCTACCACACTTAGCACATGCAGGAGCCCAGTTACCTCTTTGTACAACACTACCCTGAGACTGTGCAAGTCTAGCTCTGAAGTTTTGTGAATTTTGACCATTGTACTCGTCTTTGTTTCTGGGTGCAGGTGCACTAGTAAATGATGGAGCAGGTCCTTTTGCTTTTGTTGGAAAGAAGATCGGTTCACCTTATTCCTCTGCTGCCCAGACTCATTCCCTGTCTTCGCTTTCTTGTTTCTAAACTCCTCCATATCCCTCAGCTTCTCTTCCTGAACCTGCTGCACATAGACCATCAACATTGCTATATCCATGTCCTCAATTATCATGGCTACCTTTCCCCCTTTACTTGATAGATGGGACAACCCAGCAACAAAAAAAATATCCACAACTATCTTTGAAGCATATCAGAAAAGTTGGGTGAACTTCAAGTTGTACTCATGAACACTTAGTGAATCATGCTTAAGAGTGAGAAACTCTCGTACCTTGGCCTCTTTCAGTTCTTAGGGAATGAAATGCCCCAAGAAGGCCTCCTCAAAACAAGCCCAACTCGCAGGTAGTGCTCCGTTCCCTCATCTCTACCCTTCTTCCACTGGTCAAACCAAGTCCTAACAACATTCTTCAGTTGATATGCAGCTAGTTCTACTCGCTCAACATCGACAACGTGCATAACTTCAAATACCTTTTACAGTTCCTCAATAAAATTCTCTGGATCCTCAGTAGTGCTTGAACCAGTGAAACTTAGAGGATTCATCCTCAAGAATTCTCGGATCCTTGAAGTATCAACCACTTCTTGTCTAGCTCATCTTTGTTGCCCAACCGGGTTAGTCACGGCTTGGCTTAACATTTGAATCGCTTCCCTGAACTCAGCATTCGTGACTTCTTCGTGGGGTGGCACTTCAGGTGCATTAGGTACCCATTGCTCCTCAACGTTCCTCCTAGTAGGATGACCTCGGACAGCTCTTCGTGGAGGCATGATTAACTGAAAAACATGCGCAATCACGAATTAGAAAGAGACTTTATAGAGATGAACTCTATCGCATGAAATGGGTATGAAAGAAGTAAAGGAAATTCCTAAATGTTGTCGCCTTCTAATTATAGATGTGGTGCGCTTCATACCGATAACTAGGACTCTAGGGCTTCATAGACCCCCTAGGACTCTTGAACTTTGGGCTCTGATACCAAGTTTGTCACTCCCCAAGCCTACACCCTAGGTGGGACTGGCACTCGAGAACCATTGTTGGCCCCAAGCGAACCCTTGGCATGGCTTACTTACTTAGCGAAAGACTTAAACATAAGAAATAGTCTCAAAACATAACTCATGCAATAACTTAAGAGATAATAACTTAGCCAAAATGGCAACTCAAGTCTTAACGTATACACCTGAAAACGGAAAGACTAAAGAACTATAACTACTCATCTATGAAGCCTCTAAAAAAAGAGGAATGTTGGGACAAGACCCCCGATCATCCTAACAACTAAAGTACTAGATCAAAACAAGATAATAAGGGATCCTCCAGAAATCAAGGAGGCTCGCCAACTGACTCTGAGTGCTCAACTGGATCAACGAGACGTTGGATGCTAATCCTGGTTACATGTGTCTGCATCATAAAACAATGCATGCCAAATGGCATCAGTACATTTAATGTACGAGTATGCAAGGGAAATACTGAACAAGACATAAGCTTGAAAGAAATCTAAAAAGAACACTTACCTTGGTTTTACTCAACTCAAATGCAAAGTAAACAACAATAATGGTGCAGTTATACAAAGCATTTAAAACAGGAGGTAGTAACTCAATTTGTTAAAGAAATGCAATAACAACTCAGTTTACATGTAAAGTAATATAATACTGTGGGAGTTTCTTTAACCGACAACCACCACTATGAGCCTAAGTGATGATACATCGTCTTGCCCACGCTGCCAGAACTGTCCTATATATTGCCATCATATAGAACGCCTTAACTAAGTGGATCCACTAGTCTATGCTAAAAAAGCACTAAGGAATCATCTAAAAAGTATGATTCGTTCTACCCATTATGGCTACATGGTTTATGGAGACTTAAGTTATTATGAACTCGCGTAACCATATCGGTGTTCAATACTACTCCCAAAATATACTCAGCTCATATGTTTTTAAAACAAAACTCTTTATTTGGTTTGAGATAATTACTCAAAACTTAGCTTAAAAGCTCCCTTGGAAATCGGTGTTTCCTTTCTTACTCAAATATGAAAACATTTTAACTCTTTGGAATACTTAGTTCCCGTATAATCTTTGAAGAAATTAACTCTACTCTTACTATTTACTCAACTCAAAACTTAAGTCTTAAAACAAAGTTAAAACGCTTGTAAAAGACTTTTGAAAAACTCTATAAACTTCTCTTGACTTGACTCTTAACTTTCCTTGAATTATATTTATGGCTTCAAGGATTGTGATTTGTGATAAGAAAGATCTCATGATGTTTAGGAGTGTTTTTAGATAGTTAAACATGGAAACAATCAAGAAATCACTGTCTAGACACAAGTCCGCGATGCAGAGATGCATTTAAATATTTGATCATGAAATTTATTTTTAAAACAGAGGAGTCTGCATTTTCTCCGCGACGCGGAGGTAATTTTTGTGCACTGGGGGAGCAAGTCCGCGACGCGGACTGGCGTGCCAAAACCTGCTCGACTTTTTCCTTCTTCATTTTCTCACCCCAATTCGTCTAAATCCAATTTTTTTTCTCAATCCCTTTATAGATTCAAATACCCAGTATGTATATACAAGAATCTAACTCAAAACGACTCTTAAATTGACACGATTCCATCAAGAACTCCACAATCCCATCAAATCTCAAGAACTAAAGAAAACTTCAAGAACATAATTCAAGAACATCATAATATCAACTTTCTAGAAACGGATTTTGCTGAAACAAACATGATTGCCGTGTGGGTGAACGAACCCAATGCTATGAAAGTCTCGCATACCTTGTGGGATCAAATCATTGACGAAATCCGCAATCAATTCCTTACGAAGACGACGAATCCTTGCTTTTTCTCCTATTTTCTCCTCTTCTCTTCTCTTCTCTCAAAACCCTAACTTTTTTTTCAAAAGCGTAAACTGACCAAGTTCAGTTTAGACCCCAACTAATTATCAAATAAACGAAATTAAAATAATAGGGTATGGAAAAGACCAAACTACCCTTCCAAAATTCGGATTAGAATTCCCTTATTTGAACAACTCAACTTTGAATGGGTGTATCTCACTCATACGAACTCGGAATCGCGCAAACTCGGCGACGTTGGAAAGATAATTCCAAGTTATTTCCTACGGTATCTGGAAGAACACCTAAATTGTCCTGAGCTAGGAGTTATGGTCGTTTAAAGTTAACCAAAAATTCAAACTTAACTTACCTTAACCAATTTTCCAGATTTTTCATTCTTTCCTAAAATGACTATTTCCAATTCTATCTCTTTCTAGTTCTTTCAAGTAGCGAGATGTTACAGGTATCGATTGTAATTTTGTACATAAAGTTAAACATGAACTCGATTTAACCTCTTTAAGAGGATGAGGAAGCAACAACAGAAGTAGTGAATGAAGTCTGGGATATTGTGAGTAATAGTATCCTTATAATAGTAATGACTTCTTGCAACATATGATTGAATTCCTATGTAGGGCTTGTAAAACCTTAAAGGTAAGCTCTTGATGCTCACAGGTCACACAAACTATTTGTCGTATGAATTGTGTGTTTAGTTGATGTTGCGTTTGCTTGGATCTTGTCCACCATGTGCGAAGTGGGAGATGTAAGTTTTGGGTCATGGGTCGCCCATGTGGACCAACCCGATCCAATCCGAAATTATTTTCTGAAAGAAAAAGATAAGTACAAATTTAAAAGGGGTGGAAACAGTTACATAGTAACTGCTCCAACATAAGCATATTCCCCTTTATTAATTCACAATTCTGAGAAGTGCAAGAACAGAAAACAAATAATAGAGAAAACACATTTCTTTCTTCCCAAGAACATCAACAACAAATTGATATTTAGTTTGTGAATCATAACTTTGATTCCTTGAGACTCAAAGTCAGACTTGAAGTAATTATTTCACAAGATTCAATTATCAATCCATTGTTGTTAACATGTACACAATTATCTTGTTCAAGTCACGTAAATCTAACAGTAACTTCCTAGACAAAAACAATTTTTCATAACATTTAAATAACAATATCTAAAGTACGTTCCTACTGTAATGTTCTGCTATATTTGATTGTTTGTGTAAGAAAATATATAAATTGAATCTCTTACATTAAATCCTTGCAGCAAAAATATATAAAGTAGTAGAATATAGAACATCTTAATTCTAGAAACTTGTGATATTTTTTTATTTTTCTGATCAAATTCATCCCATATTTATATTATTACATGATATGGTTTGGATAGATTCAAATTCTTATAAGTGAAAATCATAATTGTTTTGCACGTACATTCTTAGTCGTTTAAAATAACTTAGTGCATTTTGTGTTACTACATAATAGTCAATTGGCAATATAATTTCAATTAAGGAAATAATTAAATTTCTTTGACGCCTTTCAGCATAGTGATAATTAAAGGAAGAAATGTATAGTACATTGATACAATCAAATCTTAATATTACATGATTATTATAGTGAATTGTTATATATGTATATTAATATTTGATGTTTAATTCTCATATAGCTATTATAAATAAAATTATGCAAAAAAATAGTTTGATGATTTTGTGTACCAAATAAAAATTAATAAAATACAATCATTATTTTTTCTTAAAAGAAACATATATGATCCATCTTTTTAAAATAAAAATAAAAATGTAGGCATTTTTTGGATTCTTGATTCAATTCTTATCAAAGAAAATGAACTTATAAAGGACCTTGCAATATTATATTCTTTGTTGGAGACTTTGGAGGCACAATTCAACACTAATTGATTGTTCTTCTATAGCTAAATCATTATATTCCATGTTATGTTGCATTTTAAAAAAAGTTCCCAAGTTATAGAAAAAAATAGAATTTGAGTAAAATTTTAGTATTCGAGAATTTTAAAAAATTTAAAAATTATCCTAAATTTTTATATTTTATAAAACACCCAACATTTATAATTTTAGACTAAATTCCTAGTTTGTTGTACAAAATTTATACCGTTATATACATATTTTATACAATTTTTATCCGAGCTCACTCTCCGAAGTCACTTCCAATTACAAGTAGTAATAGTAGTTTTTCGTATACAAATCAATGGTATTTTCGTTTTGTTTTCTTTCTTTTTTTTCGAATTCATATTAATTATGTTCGTTGTCATTGCTTTTCACAAAACATTTTCATTATAAAATGAAAATACAAACTTATGAGTATTTTTAATAAATTTTTAGAACTTATAGGCATAAATCATATTATTTTTTTTAAAGTCAAATATATCTCCCAAAAAAATCTATGGCCGAACGCATGACAAAAGTTCACACAATAATGACTTGCCAAAAATATTTGTAAATTTGTAGCCAAACACATGGCAAAACTTCACCCATAAATGACTTGACAAAAAGATTTAGAAATTTGTGATCAAACTCATGGTAAAATTTTACCAAAAAATAATTCGCCCAAAATATTTGGAAATATATGATCTAACGCTAACCTAGCATTAGGTAAGTTGATCAGTAATATTTTACTTATTTAAATTTAAAGTTCATATCTCATTACAAATATCATATCAATTTCATTTTGCTTCTATAATTTTTTTCATGAAAAAGATTTGATTTCATTACAATATTAGGTTAGAAAGTTAATGCTTCGTCGTAAAAAAAAATTGTGATGCTTACAAATGATTGTGATATTTCATTTCTTCTAAACATCCTTTCTTCGAAAATATTGATCAATACTTTATATAAATGAAGGTGTTAATATGTCACATTTCAAAACTCGTTCATGCTTATACAAAACTTATACAAAAGGCTAGTGAATTTGATGTTTATGATGGAATAATGTTATTTTCATCAAATAGTATTATTTATAAGTAGTTATTGATCAATTTTTTGAATCTTGATATAATACTAAGTGAAAGTACTCATTTTATTATCGGTTATTTCAAAATTCTTAAGATTGTTGTTGATCTTGCTCACTTTGTTTCAAGTAAACAAGATGAGTACTTTTATTTAGCATTATATTAGGTTTTGAAAAAATCGATAATTTCAAATTGTTTGATGAAAATAATATTATTCAGATATCAACATTACATTCTAATTTACTAGCTTTTTTGTATAAGCCTGAATGATGTTTTGAAAATGTGACTTATTGATCATCTTCTATCAACAGGGTTGTTGGCGTCCTTTCATCTATATCCAGGTATGGATTTACTTCTTGTTAACAATAAAAATTTCTTGGAATTTTGATAATATCCAATTAGTTGGGTATGAGAACTTTCACCTTGTTGGTGAGGGTTCTAGCCATTCTCCACCTTGTAATTATCCCCTCCCCAATTTCCTCTTCCCTATTGCCTAATGTAATAAAAAACAATTATTGGGATAAAGAAAATCATTAAAAAAAAAGTATCTCATTAGTCACGTGAATTAATCATCAAATTAGAACACCGATTAGGTGAGTTTAAAGGGCGCATATCCATGATTAGTTTAATTTGTTCAAGAAAATTCAAACGTTTAGTATTTTTTACTGCTCACAACGAAATTAGATCTTAGTATCGCACAAAAAATATTAATAGACATATATATATATATATATATATTAGTTTTTCGACACATACGTTGCACATGACTATCAATTTAGAAATTTTACGCGAAGATTTGAATAATAAGTTTTGCACAAAATAATATTGCAGATTCTTTTGTGAATGTTCAATGTGGATCGTCATATACGTCTCTTATTCACACGAACCTATGAAGATGGTCAATGAAAATTTTTATTAGTTAAGTGCAATAATATATATATATATATATTTCAATTTGATGAGATTCAATCATGTAATTAGTCGTACCTCACTAATATTACCTTATAGACGATATTTGTTGTGTTTTTTTCTTGTCATCTAGCAAGATGTGCTTTCCACGTTAATCTGTTTAGATGTCATATGAACATGTGGAGAATAACTACATTTTATATTTTAAAACTATTTTTGTATATTAAATTTTATTTTATAAGTTATAACATAATAAATGGCGTTCTTGTTGTTGGCTCTCATATTTGACTTCTTGATTGACTGTGTACATAAATTAAAGATAGTTATCTGGTTGTTCATAGTTAACTCAGAAATGTTTCCTTTTTTTTACCAGAGAAACTAAAAATTAAAATTAAAAAATATATTTTATCTATGAAATCATATATATAATCACCTATTTATCTTACACCCAAAAAGATATAGTTCATATACTTGTAAACGATTTTCAAGTCATTCAACCAAGCATGATTCGTCCAAGGAAAAATAACAACACCGTGTTATCACATATATAGGGGCGGTATAATAATATGAAAAATTATTGATAAAAAGTTAATATAAAGAAAGATGAAAGATAGAAATAATTAATGTAATAACTATGAGAATTTACAATATTATAACTAGAAAATGTAAAAGAGTGTGAATAATGTTTGCAATAATTAGTAATAACTAAGAGAATTTATAATGTTATAACTAAAGAATTAATGTGCAATAGATGAATTTCTAATAAATTTTATACTTACATAAATAAATAGGACTTTAAATTAACTATCTTTTTTATAGTTATTAGATTTAAATTTAAGTGTAGGGACAAAATGAAAATGTTTATTCCATATTACAAAATATAAAGTTTATTTTGTTAATGATAAATTTTAAATGATTCATATATTTTCACATTTGTTGTGAGTTTTTTTTTTTTTTTAAAAGAACACGGAACATTTTAAAATAATATATTTTGAAGTTAGAAGATCTTGTTAACTTGATAACACATTCGTAATATATATATATATATATATATATATTAAAGTAATACAAACTTCAATATGAACTTTTCTTCGTTGAAAATACTGAAATATTAAGAAATAGTAAATTCAGTAAAACAAAAGGTCAATGTTTATATAGTAATAACTATTTTGATGCAAATTTCCTAACAATCTAAATCACATAAGAAGCATTGATAAATAAAGGCATTCTTTTGTCTTGCGCGTCAAAAAATAAATTGTGACAATTCTCTAACTCTTGAGAAGTTTAATAATTTTGGAAAAAGATATTCATAAGCATATATCTACATCACAAGAGAAATTTTTAACAAAAACAAATCATCATGTTCACTTCATATATTGGAGCATTACATACTAATGTATATACTAAGCAAAAAAATAATTATTTTGTATCATCAGAATTATTTTTCTTAAGTACTCGAGGTTAAGAAATATATCCTCTTAGGATAGAACAACTTACTTAATCAAAATAGTGGTACCTCATATTCCGTTGAACTTCGAACTCACTCAACGACAATAAATCACATGAATTTTTTTAAAATGCAAGAAGAAGTAGAAGAGTAGAAGATAAAAAAAAAAAATTGTGGTTGAAAAATGAAAGGAAACCCCTCTATTTATAGTCAACAAAGGGTAGTATGAACAACCGGTTTTTGTGTCTTATCTGGAAAGTCATGACCGTTTCGAGAAGTCACAACCCTTTGGAAAATTCACCACTTATTGAAAAAGTCACAACTCTTTGAAAAAGTCACAACTCATCGAAAAATCACAACCCTTTGAAAAAAGTCACAACTTATCAGAAAAGTCACAACTCATCGAAAAAGTCACAACCTAAGTTAGAGATATTATAGAAATTTAACATTTAAGTTAAGAGTTCATGTTTTTAAGGTAATATATATATATATATATATATATATATTCCTCATGAAATATGACCATAACTAATGTCACCAATTAAATACAATTTCTTATTTTATATATTTGTATTTGAAATATATTATGTACATGACACTAATGATAATAATCATAAATATTTTAATATTATATTTTTACATAATATATTTCTTACAAAATATAATATTTGAGTATGACTCTATAGAAGGATAATTTTATAAACAGCGTAAGCTATAACAAATGTCATTGTTATTATATGTAGAATATTATTATACAAAAATTAAATATGATATAAAAAATTGATTATGGAGAAAAAATTATAACGGATGATTGTTATGACGAAGTTTGACCGTAACTATTATGTGATTAAGAAAAAGTAAAATGAAACAATTTTATTATATGTAAAGAAAGGATAATTTTATGGTGGCCAACTCTCACTACCACTTTTATTACTATCACAATTTTAGGGTGGGCAACTCTCATTGCCATAGCTATAACTATTTTCTTAATTAGGTCTCCACCAAAGTTGAGTAACTGATCCACTTTTGTTTAATTTATTTTAAAATTACTATAAATGTTTTCCATCAATAAAGCTTTGGTTTAAAGGATATATATCATTTTGACTAAAGTTGAGTATTTGATCCCCTCTTATTTAGAATATTACTACAAATGTTTTATGTCTAATTCTTAATCAAAACTTTATTTATTTCTATTTGAAGAATAGCTTTATTTATAATCAAGGTTGAATATTTGATTAGTTCTTATTTTAAATTATTACTTTAAACGTATTTTATTTAATTCTTAGTCAATAAATATTCTTTTTTTATTTAAAGGATAACTATTATTTATGACTAATATTGAGTATTTGATCCGTTCTTGTTTAGAATTACTATAAACGTTTTAATTCTTAGTCAATAAGTTTTTTTTTCGATTTAGAGGATAACTATTATTTATAACTAAGGTTGAGTATTTGATCCATTCAAGTTTATTATTACTAGAAACTTCTTTTTTATCTAGTTCTTAGTCAGTAAAGTTATTTCTTTTGGTTTATAGGAGTGCCTATTATTTTTAGCAAAGGTTGATATTTGATCCACTTTTGTTTAGAATTAGTATAAATGCTTTCTTCTAATTTTGAATCAATAAAGTTATTATTTTGGGTTTAAGGGATAGCTGTTATTTATAACTAAAGTTGAGTATTTGATCCACTTTTATTTAGAATTATTATTAATGTTTTCTGTTTAATTCTTAGTCAATAAAATTATTAAATGTCTATAAGATTAGGAGATAGTAGGCATTCGAAAAGTAATATATGCTATTAATTGTAACTTTTTTGAATAAATATCTCAAAAAATTACTCAACTATAAAAAAAAAATATCTTGTAAAGTCATTTAATTTTGTTTTGTATTAATAAAACGACTCAAATTAGGATATTCATCTTATAAAATCTGTCTTTCAAATTTGTCATATTTTTTAAATATAAGGATATAAATTAATTTTATGTCAAGTAAATATGAACCGCATAAATAAAACAAAATATAAAAGACTAATATCTTTGTGCCCGACTTACCGACCTATAATTTTAATTTTTTTGAAAGGAAATTAATTTTTTTTGGAATAATCGTAGAAAAGAAAAGACGAAAAACATATTAAAAGAAGGGATAAGGGTCTGAAAAATACCCTAATTTTGGTCGGATTGCTGTTGCAATACTAAACTTTCATGAGGACCTATTACCTCCCTAGACTATTTAATACCGTATTTTTTACCCCCTGAACTATTTAATAGTGTATTTTAAAGGTATATATGTGCCCACGTGGACACATTACTATTTATAATTTTGCATTATTTCTTATGTCCACGTGGGCAAATATATATGTTTAAAATACGGTATTAAATAGTTTAGGGAGGTAATAGGTCCTCATGAAAATTTAGTATCGCAATAAAAAATTCGATCAAAGTTAAGGTATTTTTCAAACCTTTATCCCTTAAAAGGATAAAGGATTGACATTTCAGGGAAAATAATGCATTTCCACAATCGTGAGAGGAAAAAAAAAATCAATAAAGAAAAAAATTGAAGAGGTAAATTCAACAAGAAATAGATGAATTAAAAAGCAATTTAGTTCCCCCTTTTTTGTGTTTATTTTCTTTATTCATCAGTTAATGTTTTCTTTTATTTGAACAGAGAAAAAGCTATAGTTTATTTAATTAATATATTTTTTGAAAAAAAAATCAAGTTTCTATACATACTTTCTAATAATATACATACTTTAATTATTATTTTTAAAATAACATCAACATTCAAAGGTCGATATATCTTTAGCGCAAAAAAATTGAGAAGTGCAAACTGACACTTTGGAGGTTGATTTTTTTTGCAAAAAACAAATTGAATTTGAAGAGTATTATAAAATTATATAAATTTTCTTGACTAATAATTATAATAAGTACGATATTGTGGGTGAGTCGGGTGTAAAATATAAATTTTCTTTAATTTATTTTTTTGTGAGGTCCATGTCTACGTGACAGAAAAAATTATTTTATATTTATCATATAGATTTGTTTTACTAAATTGAGTGATTTTATTAATATAAAATAAAGATAAATGACTTTATAAGATAATTTTTCGATTAACCTTTCAAAAATTTACTCTATTTTCAATAGATAGAAGATATTGTAAGAAAGACAAAGCATGTACAATTACTCAATTACTACCAAATAATAAGAAAAATAAAATAAAAGAGGTTTCAAATAAAAAGGACAAAACTTTAGGTAATTGATTACTTTTGGTAGTTGAACTAGTAAACCATACCAGCTATTTGTATAGAATTTCACATTTAAATCATTTAACACTAACATTTTGCAAAACTGATTAAAGCCAACTCCAAAATCATTTCAAAATGATGGATATTCCTATGATAGAATATCACATTCACTACAACAAAAACAATCTTTAGCAGCAATAAATATACACTTTAACAAAATCTGCTAAAGTTTTTACCGACATTAGTTAATTGTCATTGGATCCAGTGTCGCTAAAAGCTTTAGGAACATTAACAAAGAGTACTAAATGCCGCTAAAAATATAATTTTAGTGACAATTAAGCTATTGTCATTAATTAATTGCCGCTAAAGATCATTTTTGATGTAGTGATTCCAAAAAGGAATAGTTGGGCCGGGACATCATTCCTTTCTCCTCCTCTAGCTGCTGGTGATTGCTTATCACTAGTTTAACTTGCTCTAAATAAGTTGGAAGTACTTAGACCGTGTTTGAGATTGTTGTTGGAAGGCCGGAAATATTTAGTTTGAAAAAAAAGAGTTTTTTTTTTTTTGAAAAAATAAGACGTTTGGCAAATTTTTAATGTTTTTAAATGGAAGCATAAGCAGTTTTTATGTTATTGGAAAATAAGCTAAAACTTCTTGATTTTAGAAAAAGCAGGAGCATAGAATTAATTTTTTTCAAGACCAAAACATCTCTTTCATATATCTCTTATTAATTAATTAGCATATCTCATAAGTTTGATTAAATTCATTTAAGAATTTTATTTTTGTATGGTAAATTTTTTATTTTATTTTATATTTATTATTATTTTATATTTTGATATTTTTAATTATATATAAATCATCATGTTAGTTTTATATCAATATTTAATTTTTTAATTAAACTATGTATTATATTGATTGAAAAATTGAATATGTATTTTAATTTAATAAAAATAAAAGTTCGATCAAATTTTTTATCATAGAAATTTAAAATTATAAAGTAATCTTAATATTAAAAGTACAACGATACTTGTCCTTTTTATAATTTGACTCTTAAAAGCACTTTTTAAAAAAAATAGTCAAACACGTCATGCTTATCAAAAGCACTTTTCAAATGAATTAACCAAACACAAAAAAAAAATTCAAACGCACTTTTCTAAAAAATTATTTTTAAAAAATCTTTTTAGAAATAAACAGTTTTTTGCAACAATGTCAAATAGATTCTTAGACTACCTAGAACATCTATGATAGTATAGTAAAAATTGATAGATGTTAAAGATTTAAAAATAAATTCTAATATATCTTAAAAGATGCTATATTTTATACTCCTTCCATTCATTTTTACTTGTTATTGTTTGACTTGACACATTCATTAAGAAAACAATTATTGATATATGTTTTTACCACACAATCTCTATTAAATGATATTATATTAGGTTTTGAAAAATCTCAATAATTTTCAACTTAGGACCTCAAATCCTCAAAAAGACACCAAATCTTGAACTGACAACTCTCTTAGACCAATTTTCACATTGATGGAATCAACGGAATTCCATTCCTACACTTGAAACTCCAAAAAGACACCGAAAACCATTTTTTTTTAACAATTTTAGCCTTCAAAGATGAAAATTATAAAGTGCTTAATTTTTTCTCAAAGTTCGAAACCAACTTTCAAAACTCAATCTGAAATGCTTTGGGATCGATATCGGGAGGAGAAAACAGTATTTTTATGGAAATTTCCAAAAATAACCTTCCGGGTCATTGCAGAATACATAAATGAAAAATAGAGAAGAGGAAGGAAAAACTAAAGGGATAAAATTACTATAATAATAATTTATTGTAAGACTCTACGTCATCTTCTTCAGAAATTCATTTTCTCAACTTTTCTATCTTCAATAGCTTTCTTCTTCATCCCTACAAGCACAAATTAAGAATATACTTATATGATATTGTTAGTTACGTACTCCATGATTTCGTTGGTCTTGAATTTATTCAATTTAGTTTCAAAAATTAGTTAAATTGACTCTAAAAAATAAATAGTATCACATAAATTAAAATTACAAAAGTATAATTTTAAAAATTAAAAGAACATTCTTACTCGTAGATTATTTACGTCTTTGTTGAAAGAAACCATATGATGTGATGATTAACATTTTCCTCTCACCCTTGTGTATGCTATGGTGATGGAGAAGTGAAAGAATTAACCATAATGCAAATTTTCTTGATACAAAATATGAATTTGTATAGATAAAGAAGAGGAATATTATATGGTGTCATAAACTAACAAATTAAATTTTGGGGATTATGAAGATTAAGAAAATGAAGTTATGAATATTATTAAGAGTATATGTGAAGAGGTGTGAGTAATTCTATGTAAACTTTTTGAGATGTTAAAAATAAAATAAATAATTAAATAAAAAAATGGTCAAAAGAGAAGAAAAAAGATAAATATGAATAGAGGCTAGGGAAGTGTCACATCACCTTGGGTGTGTTTGGTATGGAAAGTGTTTTCAATGGAAAATGTTTTCCTAAAAAATAAGTGAATTTCTGACTTATTTTCTAATGTTTGATTGATGGGTAGAAAAAAAATTCTGAAATATTTTTAGTTTTTGTTTTGTGAGTAAAAAACAATTTTCAGAAAATATCTTTTATTTTTTACTAAAGAGTAGAAAATACTTTTTAGGAAAATAATTTTTAATTCAGAAACCAATCTCAATAATCGATCTAGGACATGACCCTGACACGCGAACTAGGACACAACCCCGATGACTGATTAATCTAACCTAGGACCTGACCCTGACTTTCGATCCGAGATCCGACATTCGAATTGAGACCGTATATCCGACCCAGGATCTCACTCTGATACTCTAACTTAAACACGATCGACCAATCCGAATTTCGACTTCGACACTCGAATCAAGACTCGACTTCCAAATCAAGACCCAACCCCGACCAACAATCGATGTGAGACCCATGATTCGACTTCCAAATAAAGATTTTGACCCCAACTTCTGAATCGGGATCCAACCACACCAGGCTCGGGACCTAACTTTCAAATTGAATTTTTTTAATAAAAGAAAATTTTAAATTTCTTTTGTGTGTGGGGATGGGGGTGGGGTGGGGGTAGGGGAGGAGGGCTGGTAAGGGGGGAGGGGTAATAAAATAAAATTTTGAAATTTTTGTTTCAAAAAAAATCTTTTAATTTTTTTTTGGGAGTGGTTGCGGGGTCGGGCTTAAAAGTTAATTTTCAAAAACAAAATTTTAAATTATTTCATTTTGGTGGGGGATCTAGTAGGGGGGTCAGGGTAAAGCGAGGGAAAAAATATATAAATCTGAAAATTTGAAAAAAAAATCAAAAACAAACTTTTAAATTATATTTTTTGGAGGGATGGTAGGAGGGTCAGGGTAGGGACGTGGGGTAAAAAAATTAAAAATTAAAAGGAGTTTTGAAAAATAAAATTTTAATTTTTTTGGGGGTGGGGTGGGGGGGTTGGGAGGTGTGGGTAAAAGAAAATGAAAATTTTAAATGTTTTTCATAAACAAACTTTTTTTAAAAAAAATTGGGGGTGGGGGTGTGGGATTGGCGTAGGTGTTAGTTAAAGAAAATGAAAAATTTTATATTCTTTTCATAAAAAAACTTTTTTTTTTCAAAAATTAAGTTTTAAATTGTTAATATTTTTCGGATGTGGGAGGGGCTGGTTTGGGGGTAGGGAACCGGGGTAGGGGTAAGATAAATTGATTTTTTTTTTTGAATGGGGAGGGACACTTACGGGGTGGGGTGAGAAAAACAAATTTTAATTTGAGGTCGGAGGAGAGTTTTGGAAAAAAAAAATTAATTTTTGAAGAAAAGTCATTTTCCTTAAATTTAAGGAAAATAAGTTGATTTGAAAAACATTTTTCAAAACATTTAAGTCAACTAAACATGAAAAAATTGAAAAACATTTTACAGAAAATATTTTCCTTCATACCAAACATACCCCATTGTCTATGTTTCTTCTTTGTTATTTATATAGATTTGAAAATCACACAAAAAATACCACAAATCACAATAATTAACAGCTAAGAATATTTAAAAGATATACAAAACATATAGTTAATTAAGAAAGAGAATGTAACATATATTATTGAAAAATGACGTAAAAATTAACATAAATCACAAAATTTTAAACAATTTAAAAGACATATAAAAAATTTGATTGACTCTAAAAATTCTATTAATGCTAGATAAATAAAACAAAGAGAGTAACATAGTATTGATTGTTGTTGTTTAATAACATTTTAATTGTTTGGTTTGATTGTATCGTACTATATTGTAATTTATAAATTTACTAAAATATCTTTAATTATTCTAGGGTAGGAGGTTTGACTAAAATTAAATAATATAAGGTAAAGTGTAAAATAGTATTTTGAAATATTATGTAAAGATATAATTGGAAAAAGAAATTAAGTAACAATGGGAACACATTAAATCGGTTGTTCCATAAAATAGGGGTTTTCATTATTACGTAACTAAGAAATTTAACAATACAATACAATACAATACATTTTAAGTAACAATCAAAACAAACGTTGTAGGTATAGTAACAATATAATATAATACAATGAGTAACAATAATCCAAACAGAGTGTTAGATGATTCATGTATCCATCCGACTTAATTATTGTATTATTGAGGCGCATTTGTTATTATATTAGAAATTAAGATTACTTTTATTTTACATTAAAAGGTTTTAAATTTATATATACTCATAATAATTTTAATAAATTGTAGCTAATTATTTCATCTGGTCTAGTATGACCAACTGTTCATTATTAAATTTTATTTACAGCATTTTAACTACTACTATTTGTCAGATGGGAGGGAATTATTTATTTTCTAATTTTAACCATATTCAAAGTTAGTCAGAATGGGAGGTTTAACATTAGGAAAGCAAACTTTGTTACTACTAACTAGTTATGTGACGGCAATGTAAAGTTTTGTGGTTAACTGGTGTTGACTAAAAGCAATATAAATATGTTAGAATCTACTTCAATCTTCATCTTCATTTCAGATCCCAAACTGCCTAAACTCTCTCTCTCTGGACATGTTTGTTGGTTAAAATTGTCGAATTGATTTGCTTTGTTATTCAAAGTTAGTTTTTCATACTTTTTGGCTTTGGTTTGACTGCAATTAAATATAAAGATTTGAAGAGAAAATGATGTGGTTTAAGCAGAAACGAATGTATTCATGGTCCAGTGTGACAATAATTGCTTTAATTGTGACATTGGTTTCAGTTGTTCATTTGTTCTTGTATCCTGTCGTGCCTTCCTTGGATTACTTTAGGCAGTATAAGAACTCTTGTATCCCTATCAATTCTACTAAGTCAACTCAACCTACCCACAACAATATTATAATATCAAATCAAACCAAATTTCCTCTTGATTTACACAATGGTGTTGTATATCGCGGTGCTCCATGGAAGAATCAGGTTGGTCAGTGGTTAGCGGGTTGCGATTCAATTACTTCTCCACTAAAAGTCATTGAGGTATGTGTGTGTACATAGTAAAATATGAAACTGTCAACTGCTTTCTTCTGAATACTTACTTATCTAAACCTGTTACCCCCTCTTTTAATATAATGGAGTAAAATCTGTATGTAATATCTAATCCAACAAAATACTGTTTCTTGAGATGGTTTAGCTTATTATAAGTGCAGCATATCGGTGGCAAGAGCTGCAGGAATGATTGCAGCGGTCAAGGCATCTGCAATCGCGAATTGGGTCAATGCCGATGTTTTCATGGTTTCACTGGTTCGTAAACCTTCACTCTTTTTATATCACTGGAAATGTATTAATTCTGATTAGTGTGGTCCATGAAATGGAATGTAAAACTTTGTTAAAGAGTGTGGCACATGGCATGATACAGTGGATAAGAACAAGCAAGAAAACACACCAAATATTTGGTTATATTGATATCACAAATTCTGGGCTATTGTAAAGTCATACCTCCTGTTTGATCTACAAAGATAAATAGGATTTTGTTATCTGTGGGGAGAGGAGGAGGATATCTAACAACTTCTGACACTAAGAATATCAGCTGGAAACTCTTTTTTTTCCTAGGCTGAAACACAATCAAACTTGTGTCAAATTAGGCAATAGCTGAAATCTCTCATCTGATTTTCTTCATTACTAGCATGCTATATCTTTTCAGGTGAAGAATGTGCTGAGAGGCAGGAGTTGAGCTGCAACTACCCTAGATCAAAGGAGAAACCTTTTGGGCACTGGGTTGTCTCAATTTGTCCTGCTTATTGTGACACAACTAGAGCAATGTGCTTTTGTGGGGAAGGCACAAAATACCCAAATCGTCCTGTTCCTGAGACATGTGGCTTTACAATCAAGTAAGCCAATATATTTCTCATTTAACCTTTATTTGCATCTATTCCATCACAAGAACCCTGGCAGTACATAATTGCTTGTGTATGTGATTTAGTCCTCCATCCAAACCTGGTGGTGCTCCTGTGACTGACTTCACAAAAGCTGATCTCGATGTCTTTACAACAAATGGTAGCAAACGAGGATGGTGTAATGTGGATCCGGAAGAAGCATATGCCTCCAAGGTGCTTTTCAAGGAGGAGTGTGATTGCAAGTATGATGGTCTTTGGGGTCGATTCTGTGAGGTGTCTGTGCTAAGCACTTGTATAAATCAATGCTCAGGCCACGGGTTGTGTCGCGGTGGATTTTGTCAGGTAAAGTCAGTCCTCATTGTCTTTCCTGTACGGAAAGTTTAAAAAGTATTTCATTAATATTTAGAGGTTGATTGCAGAATTTTGCTGTAATCATTCATCTTCCCATTTTCATCAATATCTAGTTTCCTTCTGATAACTTTATCCTCTCCGAGAAAGTATGTTGAGAGTAACAGAGCTTTAAAATGGTTTATTATAACACAAGTTCTTTTTATTTACATATTGCAGTGTGACAGTGGTTGGTTTGGAACAGATTGCAGTGTACCCTCCGTTTTGTCATCCATTAGAGAGTGGCCTCTCTGGCTACGACCAGCGCAGGTTACTGTCCCTGAGAATGTGAACAGCAACGGAAATCTTATCAATCTAGATGCTATTGTGGAGAAGAAAAGGCCCCTTATATATGTTTATGACTTACCCCCAGACTTCAACAGCCTTCTTCTGGAGGTTAGAACGATTTCTTCCTGCCACATCCTATCTGTTCACTTGGAGAGTGAAATTCTAATACCTATTAGCTTCCTGGGTATTGTAGGGACGCCATTTTAAATTAGAATGCATAAACAGAATCTATGATCAGAGAAATGCTACAGTATGGACTGACCAGCTGTATGGTGCACAGGTATCATCTGACTGTAAGTGTCTCCAACTAAGAAATTGAATGTTTGGGCAGACGTTGATTAACTATGCTTATATTTTTTTTGTAGATGGCACTCTATGAAAGTATGTTAGCTAGCCCTCATCGTACATTGAATGGAGAGGAAGCAGACTTTTTCTTTGTTCCTGTTCTTGATTCATGTATTATAACTCGTGCTGATGATGCTCCACACTTGAGCATGCAGGTATTGATGCATATTATTTTTCTGTATTGTTTGGTCAAACAAATCACCACTAGGATATAAATCTTGTTTCGTTGGAGTAATTCAACAGTTGAGAACCCATGCAATAAGTAGAGTTGTCTGGCTGTTGGCACTTTCACATTGTGTGCCGACATCAAGCTAAACCATGATTTCCATTTCAGGTACCAAAAATGCCCTTTTTACCTAGAAACACCTCTGTTTGATTATCAATTCCTACCATTTTGAATCTTTTGTCAACTTTTACCTGCTTGAAGTTGGGTACTTTCTGACTACATAAAGACTTGCAGGCTGACATATACTGTTCACTCCCACATCTGTGGGCTTTAGGGTACATGGACATCTTATATGGTCTTGGACAATACTCCGCTCAAAAGCTAGCTTTTGGGGTTGAGTTAAGCATGAGTCCAATTATTTAAGATGGTATCAGTGCCAGGCCCAGCCCTATTTATTGTTTCATCTGATGTTGAGCCCCTTATCTTATATTGTCCACACTCTAGATGTTTAGTACTGGCATGCAGGGGGTGTTGAGTCCCACATCGGTGGGCTTTAGGTTACATGGACTCCTTAAATGGTTGAGTTAGGCTCAATGTCTTTTTTTTTAACATATACCAATGGAGTTTACTTCTACTTTAGAGAATAGATATTTTTCTATTGATTGCAAGATCTTATTTTCAACGTATATATATCTGTGTTTCTGGATCCTTATACCATACATTTCATCTTGAACATGCATTTAGGTTACACCTTTCTTATGATCAATTTCAGGAACATATCCATGGTGGGTTGAGAAGTTCTCTGACACTTGAATTCTATAAAAAGGCTTACGATCATCTTATCACACAGTATCCTTATTGGAGCCGCTCAGCTGGAAAGGATCACATCTGGGTATGTTCTCTATAAAGATGTCCGCATATTAATATTAGAGAACAGTAATTAGAGATGCATAAACTTGCATAGAGATAAAAAAAAAGTGTACAAGAAAAGAAGCTGTAGTACTTTTATGGTATTGATTTCACCGGTGTCATCTTTTTTTCTGTTAAGGCAGTTCTTCTCATGGGATGAAGGTGCTTGCTATGCTCCTAAAGAGATATGGAACAGCATTATGTTGGTTCATTGGGGTAATACAAACTCAAAGCATAACCATTCAACAACAGCATATTGGGGTGATAATTGGGATCCAATTTCCTCAGATAGAAGAGGAAACCACACCTGTTTTGACCCTGACAAAGATCTCGTACTTCCTGCTTGGAAACGACCTGATGAAGGTTCTCTAAATGCTAAACATTGGTCCAGGTAGTTTTGCCTTTCAGTTGTCATCCATGAATCACATATAATAGGTCTCTATCAAGCTATAGTTATTTTGAAATGCAGCACTAGTTCAGATTTCATTTTATATTGACCAAGACCAAATGTGTGCAGAGCTCGTGAGGAGCGGAAAACATTCTTCTATTTTAATGGAAATCTTGGACCAGCTTATGAAAATGGAAGACCAGAAGCTACGTAAGTGATCTGAAACCTAATAAGATTTGGATTTCTACAGCAAGACGTGAAGCACTCTATGTTTGAGAACCTAACCTCTGGATCTCTGACAGCTCACTCATTAACCGTTATTGGTAGTAGAGAGCATGTTGGCATTTGGATTGTCGGTTTACAAATCATCCTTAGCAGTTAGCATGCAGCTTGTTTAACATTAATTAGGGATGTTGGTGAAATATGCAGGTATAGTATGGGCATAAGGCAAAAAGTGGCAGAAGAATTTGGATCAACCCTTAACAAAGAAGGTAAGCTTGGCAAGCAGCATGCAGAAGATGTGATAGTGACACCACTACGTGCTGGGAACTACCATGAGGAATTGGCAAGTTCCGTCTTTTGTGGGGTTATGCCTGGGGATGGTTGGAGTGGACGAATGGAAGATAGTATTTTGCAAGGATGCATTCCTGTGGTGATTCAGGTACTTTATTATGTCATGCTTTATGCCGGAGGATTGTCACAGATAAGCGCCTTCATATGAAGCTTTGTAAATGCTATGGGCTGCTTTTGACTTATGGCCTTTTGAAGCTCTTGCATACTTGTTGTACCCTTTAAGAGTGTTTCAAACCTTGTTGAACATACTTCTGATTCATTAGAATCTTTTTCAATCTATGCTTTTGGATTCTTCTCCTATGGCTTGCGTCTCTGACTTCCATTTCTCTACGTTCAGGATGGGATATACCTACCATATGAGAATTTTCTCAACTATGAAAGTTTCGCAGTTAGGATACGTGAAGATGAAATACCCAATCTACTAAACATTCTTCGGGTAACTCAATGTTATCTTCAGTTCAATGTAGAATTCTTTGCTTCATTCATGTTTAGCTAGGATTGCTAAATAATAAATTTACTTCTTGTAGAGTTTTAATGAGACAGAAATCGAATTCAAATTGGAAAATGTGAAGAAAATCTGGCAGAGATTTCTGTATCGCGATTCAGTTGTGCTTGAAGCTGAGAGGCAAAAGGCAGTACGTGGGAGTGTTGAGGACTGGGGCCTAAAGTTTTCGCAGCTAAAGGAAGATGATGTCTTTGCCACATTCATACAGGTATATGTCATGTTTTCTCTAATATTGAGACTGAGTGAACATACTATCTTTGTTTAACTTAACATATTCACCTCGCCATTATTATCCTCCCCTCAAAGCCTTAACATCTTTTTATATTCCAGTATGGTCTTTTTAACTGAGGGATTCTGTTGAGTTTTTTCTTTTGCCAATTTGAAGTTTGACTAAACCCTTTGACCATTATCACATCACTTCTTTAATTGAAAAGAACTCTATTAGCTTCAAGCATGCGTCTTTTGTTTGGGAACGCTATTGAACGGTGTTTCCTTTATTTCGTTAGGTGTTGCATTACAAGTTGCATAATGATACTTGGAGACAACAACTTCTTCTGCAGAAAAAGGAATTTGGATTACCTAAAGAATGCTTGATTAGAAGAGAGTGAGAAACTACTTTATACTTGGACCTGAAAGAGGATTCAACACATGGAGGGTTTTGCTGTGGATTAAATGCATTGGAAATAGATAGTGTATACAGCTGCAGTAAGGCAAAATTTTTGGTCAGTATACCAATTTTGAGTCAGTATTTTCTTTGGAGGGACAACTTAAGGCAAAAACATGTCTTCTGTTGTTCTTATTCAGACCATATTTTATACATGTAAATGAGTTAGCTTCTCTAGGAGCTATATTTTGTACAAGATCAAAATAGGGTACATGCCTTACCCTTTGTTTCATGTTTATAGAGAAGTCATATATCAGATCGATTCCCAAAAGGGAATATAGTTAGTAAATGAAAGTTGTATGATGAGATTGATGTGAAAATTTCAGGTCATTGTGTTGTCAAAGAAGTAGTATGATGAGATAGGTTCAATATCCAATAAATTTGAAGTGTTGTTTGTGTAAATGAACCTTGTACCTTATACATTTTCAAATATTATCATTTGTCTTCAATTTATTTAGATTCAATTAAGAGCTAATTATGTAAGTTAAATCCGAAAGTAGGATTGTTTGGTCGGGTTTTGAGTCAGAATATGGTCTACGGTCTTGGGTCCCAAGACATGGTTGGGTCTTAGGTCTCGAGTTAAGGTCAAGTCTCGAGTCTAGTGTCACGAGTGTTAGAATGAGGTTGAGGGTTGAGACTCGCATCCTGGGTTTTGAGTCAGTATTGGGTCATGGTAAGGTCTTTTAGTCTCAGACTAGGGTTGGATCAAGTGGGGTTTGGGATTGTGAGTCAGATTTGAAGGTTCGAGTCTTGATGGATGGTAGGGAAGGGAGGTGGCTCCCCTCTGGTATCTTCTCCCTCTGATCCCTCCAATTCCCTTTTTGATTGGTGACATGTGTCATCTAACAAAATAAACAACTCAGATGCCTCTTCCAAATGAGACTCTATACACATCTCCATAGGGAACCAAACCAAACCCAATTTTCATTCTTCGTTTTCTCTCAAATCTCACTGGATGAATAAAATAAAGGGTGAAATTCATTTTCACTTTTCAACTTTGTTTTAAAAATTAATTTTCTTCCTCATTTAAATAATAATTAATTTTTTCTCTTTATTTTATGCATTGTCCAATTTACTCTTGTTATATCACCTATATGTAATATTTTTATATTATATATAATTTATTTTTGGGAAAAGGGCCTGATATATCCCTCAACTTTGTCATTTGGAGTTAATATGCCCCTTATTATGAAAGTGGCTCATATATACCCTTACCGTTATACAAACGGCTCACATATACCCCTACTGTTACAAAATGAGCTTACATATATCCTTCATTTAACGGAAGTGAAAAAATTAGTTTTAAATTTTTATTTTTGACTTTTAATTTTCTTAAAAATTATTTAGGGGTATATATGATTCTTCTAGCAAAGTTCAAGGTATATTTTAATCTTTTTCATACATAAATTATTTTTTGACTTTTTGATTATAACTATTGAGTTTCTTATTCTTATTTTATTTTTAATTTAAAACTATTTTTTTGTGGCTATATTATAATTTAAAATTATTTTTTTTTGTCTATATTGTAATTTAATTTTTGTATTTGAAGAAACAAATTTGGTCATCTATAATAAGTTTTACAAGAATATTAGTGAAACATAAATAAATTTGACCATCAAAATAATAAATCTAAATTAGTCATTAAAACAAAAAAAAAAGTAAAAAAAAAATATGTTTGAGGAGAATTAAATATACTCATATGGGATTATATTATTTTTTTATAAAAATTAATCTAAAATTAATTATTTTTCATTTTCGTTAGAGGAAAAGGGTATATGTGAGCCATTTGTGTATAAGTAGGGGTATATATGAGCCACTTTCATAACGAGGGGTATATTAGCTCTAAATGACAAAGTTAAGGGGTATATCAGACCCTTTTCCCTTTATTTTTTAACCTAGGTATTTAGAGTTTTTTCTTTAAGTTCATTAACATGATAAGTAGGATAATACTTTTATGAATTTGTCACAAAATTTAATACTATGTTATGACCATTATTTCAATATAATATGCATTAAGGAGAAAAGACATAAATTTTCCCTTGAATTTGTCCCAAAAAATCAGTTATACGCTTAAAGTATCATGATGACCTATTACGCACCTAAATCTTATTCAAAATGATATTAATTCCCCCTTCCGAAGACAATCTCTGTTTTTGTGTGAGAAAATGTTATACACACGTTTTGATGACGTAAATAATATTATTTTATATTTTTTAACATTTTTCCCTTAATATTTTCTCACACTTTTTCAAAATAGCTATTTCTATTCTCTGTGTTCTTCCTCCCCTCACCACCTCTTTACTTTTTTAAATTCATTTCTTCTTCCTTCTTCATAAGTTGAAGGAAAAAAGAGAAAATAGGAAATAGTAAGATGATTATGAAGTAAGAAATGTTGGCGGTGGTGATATGCGGTGGGCAACACCATTGTTGCCGGTGAAACAAAAAATACTCACAGATCTATAATTTACTTTAATAAAATATTGATAATTATGGATGCAAATTAAGCATTTCATTTGTATTATTTGTGCGTAGTGAATAATAAAATATGTTATTGATGACAGCTTGAGACAAAATGACATTGTAATTGGTGCTCCGACAAGAATACAAACATAGAGTAGTCATTTTCTTCAATGGATTTTGAAAAATTTAGGCAATATAATCATAAATTTTATGCATAAATAATCATGGAATTTTCAATAGAAGTCATTATCTTTCTAATGATTTTTTTTCTCCAATAATCTTCTTTGGTGGATCCTCCGATGAGTTTGAGCAGGAAAATTATGAAGTTTAAATTGAAAAATTATTAACCTTTCGATGAAAATCATCTTCTTTTGCACTCCTTTCTATTTCTTTTTAGAGTTCTTCTGTAAGGGTTTGAATATGTGTCCATGGGTATAAAGTGAAGGAAACAATAATTAATGGTGACAAAGTAAAGAATTGTTGAAGATGAAGATGTCAAAATAAAGAAAAATGTGAAAACATTTTAAAAAAATTGGGGGGCCACAAATAAAAAAACAAAAAAAAAATATTGTTGACATAATTAATATATTAGAAATTATAATACTTAATTATATAATGACCAATAAGATAGTGCCACATGTTCAAATTTGTCATTTTAACATTTTTTTTTCTTCTTCTCACGCACCTTAAGAAAGGTGGAGACACTTTCTTTGCCATGTCATATTCGAAGGGGGCATTAATACCACTTTAAACAAGTTTAGGTGTGTAATAGATCGTCAAGATAGTTAAAATGTGTAATTGACTTTTCGAGACAAGTTCAAGGGGGAATCTGGGCATTAATACCAGTTTAAACAAGTTTAGGTGTGTAATAGATCGTCAAGATAGTTAAAATGTGTAACTGACTTTTCGATACAAGTTCAAGGAGGAATCTATGTCTTTTCCCATGCATTAAGTGTATGTATATATGTATGCATGAATATATTTTATCTTTCTCCACTCTACTCCATGAGTTTCTTATTACTTCACCCTTCTTGATATGGCATCCCTTAAAATATTAATTAGAGATGTATTTTACCAAAACTAACATTGTTAATAATGCTTTTAAATTTGACTACTACTAATTTATGTAGTTATTTAATACTAAGGGTAGAAATTAAAAAAATAAAAAATTAATCTATTGATGTCATAAATTGCACAAGTAAATTAAAATAACTATTTTTTTAGAATGAGGATCACGCAATATAAACGGCAGGGGTATATTCTATCTCTTTTATAAACAAACAAGATTTGATTGACATTAATGGAGTATTACACAAATTATAGTTAAAATAATTTAAAATCTATGTGGTTTGCAAGCTATTGCATAGGAGCGGGGGTTTTACCTTGTGCGCACCCAAAGGGTAGCGGCTACGGGTTTTCCTTGTCATCAAAAAATAATAATAATTTAAAATCTAACAAATACATTTTTAAAAAAGTTAAACTTAATTATTTTGTATTCCTACATCGAAATATGTTTATACAGTTATTATTCTTTGCTAGATTAGAGTTTTGATTGTTATTAATAAAATTAATTTTCTCATTATGATAATTTACTTCATTATACAACGTTATTAGCTTATATACATGATTAGTATTTTTCACTTTTTTCATCCAAAAGATAATGTTTATGCTATCATGAAAAATTTGTTACATTAATTCAAAAATAAAATGAAAATATCGTGATTTATAAAGAAATAAAATATTAATAATAGTATAGTATACCACACACTTTAAAATATAATTAGAATAAAAGGAGGAGTTTGATTATTGTACAAAGTTAAAGAGGTAAAAACAATTTTCACCCATAAAATAAGTGACTCAGCTTTTATTATTAATTAAATATATTATTATTGGGAAATTGAGTTTGGGAAGAGAGTTGCAGAAACTTGGCACTGATTCAGTTCCTAAGAGCCAATCTACGAACCGTACAAGGTCCTACGGTATGTAGAAGACAGTTGTAGGAATGGTCTTGAAAGGTGAGGGAATTTTTGGGTTTTTGAATTTTCCTACGGACCACTAAGATGGTCCTTAGAAGATTCTACAATCCGTAGTAAGGGGTCCGTAGAAAAGTATCAAACTTGATAAAATTTTGGTAATACGGGTTCTACGAAATAGGTTTACGGACCGTAGAAAAATGGACGACTCGTAAAAGGCTCTCGTAGAAGTTTTATAGGATTTTGGCCCTCAGTACTTGGTCCTACGACTGACCAGGACGGTCCATAGGAATTCTTACAGACCGTAGGTCCAAACTGTATACATGTCCGGTAGAATCTTACGTCATGGAGAAACTTTTTCTTTTAGTGGGATTTGAGGTCATCCGACATTAAATCACAAGTAAGGTTATTAGCAAACTTAGCATATCATGGTATTAGATTATGTGAGACCACCTACACATGTTCATCGGGGAATAGGTCATCAATTTCAATCTCTCTCGAAGGTCTCCATTATCCTCAAGCTGAGAAAGATGGTTTGCCACTTGGTTCTCGCAACCTTTGTGATATTTGACTTCAAAGTCAAATTCTTGTAAAAGTAAAAGTCAATGAATTAATTTTAGTTTGACCTTCTTTTTTGCCATAAGGTATCGAATAGGTGCATGGTCCGTGTGCACAAATTACTTTGGTACCCAACAAATAATCTCAAAATCTCTCGAAAACATAGACAACACCCATCAACTCTTGCTCTATGATCATGTTTAGGAACAAGATGTAACACCTCATAATTTAGTAACATTTAAAATAATGAGTCTACAGTTGACGCGCCAAACTATCATGTTTCGCATCATCCATCAAGAAAATGTCAAGAAAATAATCATAAATGGGTGATTATACAAAGAAATATTGATATTGAGGGTGTGTTTGGAATGAAGTGTTTTCCAATTTTCTCATGTTTGGTTGGCTTAAAATGTTTGGAAAATGTTTTCCAAATCAACTCATTTTCCTCAAATTTAAGGAAAATGACTTTCCTTCCAAAATTAAGGAAAACATTTTCCAAAAATCTATTTCATCCTTTAATTTTTTTCTTACCCTACCCATACCCCGTGGTTGTACCCGACCTTCCCAATTAAAAAAAAAATAGAATTTTTAAATTTTCTTATTTTTAAAATTTCAAATATCTATTCCTACCCCCAAACCCCCCCTCCCCCCCCTCCCATCAAACAAACAAAAAAATTAAAAAATATTTTTGAAAAATGTTTCAAATTTTAAGATATTTTTTACCTCACCTAACTCTTACCACCCCTACCCCCCCTCCCCCCAAAATTGCTTTAGAAAAATATTTCAAATTTAATTTTTTAAAAAAATTATTACGCCCCCCCCCACCCCAAATAAAGGCCACCCCCTTCCCTGCCACCCCCGTCAATTTTTTTTAAAAAAAAAATAAAAAAAAATAAATATATATATATATTTTTTATTATTATTATTATTATTATTTATTTTATTNAAAAATATTGTTTTGAAAAATATTTCAAATTTTATAAAATTTCATTTTTTATTCCACCTCCAAAGGCCATTCCCGTCAAATTTGTATATTTTTATTTTTAAAATTGTTTTTGAAAAATATTTCAAATTTTTTTTTTTTCATTTTTACGCCACCCCCTACTCCTACCCCAGCCCCTCCACCCGCCACCCCCACCCAGGCCATTCCCGTCAAATGTGTTTTTAAGAAAAAATTATTTTTGGAAAATATTTCAAATTTAAAAAAAAATATTTTTTACACCACCCCCACCCAAGACATCCCCATCAAAAAAAATTAAAAATTATTTTTGAAAAATATTTCAATTTTTTTAAAAAATTATTTTTGAAAAATATTTCGATTTTTAAAAAAAAATCATTTTTTATGCCGCCCTCTAGCAACCCCGTCAAAAAAAATTCTTAGGAAAATTATTTTTGAAAAAAAAAATCTGGGTCTAGTCCTTGTCAAATCTCAGAGTTGAATTTTGGAACGGTCATCGAGATCTTGTCCTAGTTTTGTGTCGGGGTCGAGTCCTAGATCAATTATCAGGGTTGATTTTCGGATCGGAAATTATTTTCCTAAAGAGTATTTTTTTTAGTCTCAAGCCAAAAATAATAGACATTTTCTGAAAAATATTTTTTATTCACCAACCAAACATTAAAAAATATTTTCTACTCACCAATCAAACATGAGAAATAAGTTAGAAATTTACTTGTTTTCCAAGAAAACATTTTCCATGGTACCAAACACACCCTGAGTCATTTGAAATTTTTTTGATCAAAGTTATAGGTCCAAAAATCTTAATTGATAGATGTATTGATGAAAACTTTTCATATAATCTTATCCATGGGCTGACTTGGGGCGAGCATTTCTCCCAATATATGATGGATTAGAGGAACTATGACCTATCAAATCACAAGTATACGAGTCTAATTTCTAATGCACAAAACCTCATAGTAAAATATTATGACCATTTTACCATGGATTTTTCCTGGCAGAACCAGGTCGGATCAAAGTCACTTTATAAGTGCGTTTTGATGCAATTAGAGTGAGACAATTATCTAGTGAAATAACATCTAAAGTTATTACGTAATATTCAGCCGCAGAAAGTCATTCTAGTCTGTTTCATATCTATTTGAAATCGGTAAGTTGGATAACTTTTGCCTCAGACATCATGAGCAATCTCTTAGGTTAAGTCATCTGCAACAGTAAAGTGAAGTATGGTGAGCAATTAATTGAGAACTGGAGTGGAATACAAATTGCTTCACATGTATCGACGACAAGATACCTTACAGTGATATTGAAAACATGTCACAATTTGACTTCAACAAGCTAAATAATACCTGACAATATCGCCATGTTTTCTGAGACATCTCAGCAGTCTCACAATTTGTCAATATGCACAATAGAACCACAATCAAAGATTTCCAAATTTTCAAGTTAGTTTCTTGACGACATGCATTGGCATGCCCCTTGTTATTTTCAAGATTATACACTTAAAACTGATCAATAGGTGAAAATAAAAGGATCACTTTCCTCCGAGATAAATCAATGTAGGTACAATCACATAGACATAGTGCATCATCAAGTCAAAAATTGACTTAGATAAGGAATTGAGATTTCAAATCATGATACTGCAGCAGTGCACAGCCAGCACAGATCACAAGAAAGGTGATTTAGGCATTTCATGACAGATCGCCCACTACCAGATGATAACCTACACCTACAAACTATAAGCATCATGGGTTTTGGAGTTCTCTTGACTGTTTGCAGCACTGAAGAACAGGCAACTAATAGTGATGCTTCTAACCAAGATTCCTATTCATTTACGTACTCTGAAGCACTCAAATATTCACCATGCTCCTCAAAGTACTCAATCAATCCCTTCAAGAATTTATCACCACTGACTGTCTCAGTATCACATACAAGACAGCATTGTCTCCTTGCTCGTGTCACAGCAACATTCATTCTCCTTCTGTCACTAAGAAATCCCACCTAATCATGAAACGTTTCATATTAGATTTTTGTGCTGTTGCCAAAACTGAGCAGTTTAGCTATACATGAGACAGTTTCTACAGTTGTGAAGAGTACCTCCTTCTTTGCGTTTGATCGGACCATAGAAATGATAATAGCTTCTTTTTCTCGACCCTGGAAACCATCAACAGTCGAAATCTCCATTTCTTTTAATTTGTCTACATTGCTTTTGAGTGTTTTCAAGAAAACAACCTGCACAAGCATCTGTCATATAACACTCAAACTTGAAAGCAGTTCGTTTTTTTATTATTAAATCACACTTACCTGTGCTGCATAAGGAGCGATTAGTCCAATATCAGAAGCCCCGACTCCACTTTCAACTAGTCTCTTTGCATGGGCAATGGCAACCTCAGCTTCACCTTCATTTAATGTGCTATCTTCCTCATCCTTTTTTTCTTCCATGTCACACCTGCAACTTATAGTGTTAAGACCTGGCAGTAACACTAAAAGGAGGTTAAAGGTAGAATTTCTACATGTACACAAACACAATCATTCCAATTTTGTTCTGGTACCCAAACCATCTTGACGTTAACTACAGAACATTCATTTAAGAAGTTATTTGAAATGGGAGAAAGAATGAGTCCAGAAAATGGTAGAGGAGAGATAGTGAGTAACAAACCCAGCTGTGTCTATGAGCAGAAGGGCTTTCTCTGTAGAAGGTGATATCTTCACATCCTCAAGGTGATATAGCAGATGGCTAGCAACACTTGAATGGGCTTCAATCTACAATCATAAATGCAGCTGAAAGGTTTAGATAAAATTAGATGCCAGTATGTTTCACTGATATTGTTATCTTAGAGTATACTGAAATTTAAAGATGGTTGAAAAAAAATTGTTTTCAACCAACAGTTACAAATGACCCAGCACCTTATTTTCATACAGCTCTCCGGATGACCAATTCATTATCAGTTCATGCATGCGGTACTGAACAGTGAGCATTGACATGATTTCATCTCCATATAAATCTGCTAAACGTTCAAAAAGTGTCTTTCCCAGTCCTTTCTTCTCAGCCTCTACACTTTGAATGGTTGGAGGAAGCTGGAGATGATCTCCAGTCAATATACACCTTGAACCCTGTAAGTAAGGAACTACATCATTAGTTTTGCAGTGTTCTCTAGAGTTGATCAACAATTTAACATGATCACTCCTTCATCTGGCTTTCAATTCTTTTATTCTTTTTCAGAAATAAGAAAAATTAAGAGCACACATACCTGCAACATTGATTAGAAACTTGATCCACAATAACCTAAAGTGCAACTCACAAATCCACCAACACAAGCAAGAATACAAAATATAGAAAAAAATTTATAAATAGTGCAAAACATAGAATAACCAATATTATCAGGGGAATTTAACCCATAAGAGCTTTAGTCTAGCCAGTTAAGCTACTTCCAATTAGCTTATTTATCCTCTTCCTCTTCATTCTTAAGGAATCCATACATCTAAACCTCCTCCAGAAAGATAAAGAGAAGCAGGTGGGGTAGGAAGGCCATAACAAAAGAACTCCCTCATGGAGGACTTTGCAGATTTGTACTCTTTTTGCGACAACCCTGGAGCATCTATTGCTGAGATGTGGTCTCAGCAAGGGTGGAATATAACCCTTAGGAGGCTCTTAAATGATTGGGAGGTGGATAGAGTAGCCAATTTACTGCAAAGGTTGGAAGATTTTCCGGGACTCAACACTAATCCTGATGCAATCAGATGGAAACATGATAGGGATGGGGAATTTTCTGTTGGAAGAATGTACAAAAGAGACCTGGCAACACACCCGGGGGGCATTTTTGGACCTTGGAAACAAATTTGGAAATCCAACACCCCAACCAAGATAAAGTGTTTCACATGGTTAGTGTGCAGAAGAGCATGTCTGACTCAGGAGAGACTGAAAAAAAGAGGATTTCAGATTGTTTCTAGGTGCTTCTTTTGCCATGAGAAGGAGGAAACAAACAATCATTTGTTCCTTCACTGTAGAGTGACTTCCCAGATATGGTATATGTTTCAAAGCATTATTCAAGATCCTTGGGTGGTGCCTGAGCATACTGCTGACCTACTAAACTGTTGGATGAGAAGAGGGGGGAGTAAAACACAGAAAAAATGGTGGAATCTAGTTCCATCTTGCATATGGTGGTCAATTTGGAAGGAAAGAAACAATAGGTGCTTTAAGAATATTACTAACCCAATGCAGAAAGTTAAAGAAAACTGCATTAATACTCTATATTTTTGGTGTAAAGAGGAGGGTATATATGAAGTAGATCAGGTAGTAGATTTCCTAGGCTCTTTGTAATCATGACTACTTGGCCTTTGAATTTTATTTTTTACTTTTGTTTGGTTGCCAGCATACCCTCATTGCTGATGAATACAACTTTACCATTCTCAAAAAAAAACATAAGAAGTTTAGAAGTGAATTCCAGCCAGTAAAGCTGCTTCTACAAGAAAAAAATCTTAATTCACAATATATAAGTAATCACTCCGTGACATGGAAGCAAACCACTGCATAATGCTGTCACTCTTATGTACAGAGACGAATTAAAGTTTGGTCTTTGACTTGATACTTTATTCCACAAGGATATTAATGACTTATCTCACATCAGGCTTGTCCTACTAAGTGTAATGACCCTCCTGGTCATTTGCTTGCTTTTGTGTGTTTTTGTTATTTTCCCCTTTCCTGTAGCTTCTTTACTGTTGTTGTGACTTGTTGGGATGGGTGGGAACGGTTCTCAAGGTGTTCAGGTGAGTTATGGGAAGGTTTCACTAGTTTTGGAGCTTTTAAGTTCAAAAGGTCGACTTCGGTCAACATTCTTAGTAAACGGGCTCGGATGAGATTTCCGCCGGCGTTGTTAGCTCCGGAATATTGATTTTGATCTAGTGGGACCTATGGTTCAGGTCCCGGGGTTTCTAGACTCGTTTTGTGCTATTGGTTGCTTTCTCTAATCTTAGTTAAAGTGTTGACTTCGGTCAATATTTCGTCAAGACGACCTCTGATGGTTGTTCCGTCAATTCCATTGAGTCCGGAATGTCGTTTTCAGTTGGGTAGCATATTCGTTTTGAGACCACAGGACTCCGAATGAATCTCGCGCATTGAATCCAAGTTTCTGAAAAACTTGGTTGGGTTGGGCTGGTGTATGGTGCACCCCATTTGCAGTCCCTGGCACTGTGTAGCCTGACCGGTTTGGCGATGACCACATTTGCGGTATCTGGGGCTGTATTTCCAGCCTTGTTCTTCATCTTCTCTAAATGTTCCCCCATTGTTGAGGCCAAATTGGGGTGATTTCACTCATTTGTTGTTGGGTTCTTCACCTTATAGGTAAATTCTCTTCCCCTCTTCATTCTATAGTTAATTGTAGCTTATCATTGTTTAATCCGTGATTTTAGCTCAAAATCCTTAGAAATTTCCTCATTTGTTCTTGGGACTTTCGGGTATTTGGACTCCAAATTGAGCCTTGAATGTAATGATAGTTATTATGTGATGTTTTGGGATACGTCTTCGCCCAACTTCCCGGTATAGGTTTCTTACCCTATAAGGAAGATTATTGTGACGAGGGCTGATATTTTCGGCCCAATCTTTAAAATATTAATATGGGTACCATTAGTACCGTATTGACGAGTAAATTCTTCATATGATAGCGTGGCAGTGATCTGAGGATTTATGGGAAGGGAAGACTTTCGTATGACGGTTCATTGATTGTCGTTTGGCTGCGAGGTAGGTTGCAATTTCCTTCTTCAGACTTGGCTAATTAGATATCATATTGCATAAGTTTCATGAATTGCTAGAAGTATTGATTCAATAGGATTGGGCATATTGTGAACTTTGTATAATCAGCTGTTGGGAACCTTAGAGTAGCATTCTTCTCCTTGAGCCTTAGTTTAGGTTGATGATTATTGCCTTGTAATTAGATTAGTAGAATTCATAGTATAATCTAGAAAATGACTTAGTGGTAGAATCATTATTCATCACCTCCGCTTTACTTTTTGTATGTATATTTCTCTTTTGTTGAGATTGTGGGTCTAAGGCCTTGGATTCAGTCTGACTGACCTCTAGGTCAATTAGATATCATATTGCATAAGTTTCATGAATTGCTAGAAGTATTGATTCAATAGGATTGGGCATATTGGGAACTTTGTATAATCAGCTGTTGGGAACCTTAGAGTAGAGTTCTTCTCCTTAAGCCTTAGTTTAGGTTGATGATTATTGCCTTGTAATTAGATTAGTAGAATTCTTAGTATAATCTAGAAAATGACTTAGTGGTAGAATCATTATTCATCACCTCCGCTTTATGTATATTTCTCTTGTGTTAAGATTGTGGGCCTGAGACCTTGGATTCAGTCTGACTGACCTCTAGGGAAGTACGATTATACTATGGAGGATGATTTACCCTATTTGGTGTGTGATATATATACTTAGTCGTATACTTGAGATTGGCATGTATTCATGCACATATGCATACACATTTGATCATGGCATGAACGGGAGGCAAAAAAATGATTTTTGACCTTTTAAACTTAGATGCGTCGGCTTTTACTATTTTGGGCTCCGAGAGAGCATATGACTAATATTACTAATTTGGGCTCTTGAGGGAGCTTACTACTGAATTTACTAGATGATTTGGGCTCCGAGGGAGCATACCATTGATTTTACTAACTTGGGGGTTTTACGATGAAATGTATCACTTTTGATGGATTTTCAGGGTTTTTTTTTGGAGAAAGGTAACATTTACTTCTATATATCCACAGGTATACTACATCAAAGTGTAGCCCCCCTCCAAAAAGTTATACTTGCATTAGTCCTAAGATCTTCTAGTTACAACCAGTCAATAGCGTTAGAAACATCTTCAGAATTTCCTATCACTACTTGCTTACACCAAAAATAGTAAAGACCAAGGCAGTTTTTCTTTATCTTCTGAATAGTGTTGTTCTTTCCTTCAAAACATCTCTGATTCCTTTCCTTCCAAATTGTCCACCAAATGCATGCTGTGACAATCCTCCATATCTCCTCTTTTTTTCCTGCATTTCCATCACTGTTCCAGTATTTTAGAACTTCTGTAATTCTCCCTGGTTTTGTCCACTTGATCTTCCTTTTGTGGATGAACATCTGCATAATTGATCCATCTATTTGTAGTGTAAAAAGAGATGGTTGACTGTCTCCGCCTGTTCTTCCCATAAATAGCATCTAGAGCAAAGGTTGTGTTTCCTCTTGTTCAAGTTTTCATGTGTCAAAACTTCCTCCTTTGCCAAAAGCCATGTGAAATAATTCACCTTGTATGGAATTTTTGTTCTCCAGATCATCCTCCAGGGCCATCCTGTTTGCTGCACTTCAATAGGCCTCAATTCTATATGCAAATTTTACGGTGAACTCTCCCATCTCTCCCCTTTCCGTATCAGTTTATCTTCCTCTTCTATTAGATTGGTAGCCATAGCCATTGTGTCATGAAATCTTGCTATAGATGTCATTTCCCAGTCATTAAGTTTCTTCTCAGATGTAGGTTCCACCCTTGTCCTGTCCATAAGTCTGCCACTGATGCTTCTTGTGCTTGACTTAGACTATGTAGCTCAGGGAATGCTTGCTTGAGTGTCTCCTGTCCGCACCAAATGTCATTCCAGAAGGCTAGTTTTTCTCCATTACCAACCTTACAGTTTGTTCTGTCCTTGACCAGTAGCCATAAGTTCCTGATTGATCTCCATACACTACAATCATAAGGGTTGGTCACCACCTCTGTCATCCACTTGTCCTCCATGCCATAATTTGTTGTTGTTACTTCCTTCCGTAAAGATACTTCTGGTGAGGCAAATTTCCACAACCATTTCATCATCAAGCTCTTATTCTGCGTACTCACATCTCTAATGTTGAGTCCACCCCCTCTCTTGCTAACTAGCAACTCCTCCCATTTGACCAAATGATACTTCTTATCTTCATTGCCTTTCCATTGAAAGTTCCTCCTAATTGCATCTAACCTCTTGGTTATTTTGGCTGGTATAGGGAATATTGACATCATGTACGATGGCAAGGCATCCAAGACACTATTAACTAGAGTTTAGTCTGCCACTTGAGAATAGATATTGACACTTCCAGTTCACAAGCTTCCTTTCACATTTTTAAATTACACCACTCCATATTCCACTTGACTCACTCTTAGCCTCCAAAGGCATTCCCATGTAGGTTGTTGGTAGTTCACCTACTTTCCCTCCTAACTTGCTAGCTAAGTCCTCAATATTTGGTATTGTGTTTACTGTTTACTGGATAAATGAAACTCTAGTTCCAATTTATGTGTGAACCTGACACCGCCTCAAAAATATTTAAAATACCTCTCAAAATCAGCATGTGCTCCTTTACAACTCCACAAAATACTAGAGTGTCATCTGCATATTATTGTAGATGAGTGATCTCTAGATTGTTTCTTGTATTCTCCCCCATTTGGAAACCTTTGATCCAACCATTTGCTCTTGTAGTCTGGAAAAGGTTGCTCAACCCCTCCATAGCCAAGATAAAAAGAAAGGAGATACGGGGTCCCTTGTCTCAGACCCCTGTTTGATGGGAAAAAACCACATGGGTTTTTGTTGATCAGAATAGAGAATAGAGAACTTCACGGAGTTTATGCCCAGTCTGATCCACTTTGACCATCTTTGACCAAAACCCATCCTCTGCATCATCTTCATCAAAAAGTTCCAATTCAGGTGATCATATGCCTTCTGGATATCCAGTTTGCATAGGATCCCTGGCTAGTTATCCCTTTTTCTGGAATCAACACATTCATCGGCTATCAACACTGCATCCATGATCTGCCTGCTCTTGATAAAGGCCATTTGTTGCCTATTCACAAGCTTATGCATCACCTTCTTTAGTCTTTCGGCCAAAAGTTTTTTGAAGAGATTGTTATCCTTAAACTTACTGTTTTTCTGATTCGGAAAGATGACACTATTTTTACTTACGGTTACTTTTCCATTGATGAGTATGACGCGCTTTTCAGGTGACCCGAGGGAAAATTCTAGGTTTTACTTTTCTACATTGCTTACACTATGAGCCTAAGGGCAGTTCAAGGGACCATTTTGAGTTTTACTTTTCTGCATTGCATACATTGATGAGCCTAAGGGCGGCCCGAGGGATGATTTCAGGTTTTACTTTTCTACATTTCATACATATTGCATTACATCATTCCATGTTGCACCGCAACATTTATGTTTGTATGTATTTATATCCTATTGAGTAGTACTATTTCGGTTGTTAGATTGTTTCGATTTCGTTATGACTAGATTTTTAGGTGGATCTAGTTTTGTAGTTACTTTTCATGTTCTTTATGCTTTATGTTATCTTCTGAGCTCGGTCGTTCTATGATGCCTATAGAGGATCCCGTGTTTTGGCACTCATACTATACTTCTGCATTTATTTTATGCAACGCCTAGTATGAGTCATTCACTTTGATCTCCACTCGTCTGAGGCCTTCTTCTGATCGGATCATGGTGAGCTCTTGGCGTCCAGAGGCTTGCTTCTTTTCTTCTTGTATTTATTGTCTATATTTTGTATTTTGTCACAGTTATGTATTGTACAACCTTATTCTTGTATTGTTGGTAACTCTGGTATCAGTGACACCAGGTCCAGGGAGTTATCTTGTATATATTTTGTCTTTCCTTGTCCCCTTAGGGCACATGTTGTATATTTTGTACCTGTAATGTATATATCTATGCATGGTGGCCTATTTATCTCCTTTCTGTTTTCCACTTATTCATGTTTAGCACTTACTTTCTGCATTAGTTTTGATTTTTGGCTTTACCTACTGAAGGGTTATAGTAGGTGTCATCACGGCTCGATTGTCGGGTCATGACAATAAGTCTTGAACACAATGCAAACTTTAGAATTACTTGTCCTTGAAAAGAGGCAAGATCTGGCAGCACCGCCGAAAACCCACTTGTTTCCTACGAGCATTTTTTGGTGTACCTTTTCTGGCAACACCAAAGGTCCTTCCAGTTATGCTGGCTGAGTTTTGAAATATTGGCACTCTCATAAGTCATAACACTTGGACTCAAAGTTCTTTTTCATTTTTTGTTCTATCAGATTGGAAAAACCCGCAGATCTGCTATCCAGAACTCCGGATGCCAGCTAATTACATGGATTGACTACTCCTATTATGTAAGAAAAGACTCTTTTTTTCACAAGTAAATTGTGTAAAAAAGCTTTACGACAGAAATTCTCTCTCCTGCAGCAGTTCGTATATAGACAGGGCGTTGATGTCAGATTCACCAATAGTCTAACAGGAGCTACCTTAAGAGCTGGTTGGCGATTTACTAACATAAACAAAAAAATCTAGCAAAAAACAATCCATAGAGTGAATTGTTTAAGCATCACAGATAGCATGTTCACCTTCAATAAAGCAATCCAGCACGCTATTTCCAGCGCCTGAGCAGCTTCATCAATAACAACCACATCAAATGATAAGCCATCCAACTTTTTGGTCAATACCCCAGTCAATGTTGTCAGCACTACATCTGCAGTCTTAATAACATCTGTTACTGCTAGCTGCTGCCTTTTACGCTCTTCTCTGGAAAGAGACTTGAGTTCCCTCCGGATGTCCCTCTTTGCATTTCTATCTTTAGCTTTTATTAATTTCCCATTCAATGCCTGCAGAATTCATCATGAAGCAAAGGGACAATGCAATTGTAGAACAGAGAATTGTCATGGTAGACATAAAAAAACATTCAAAAGTTACTGAACTGCAGAAGAGGAGAAAGGGTATCAATAGACCTATCTTGAAAATGCGAACTGCCAAAGGAAAACCTTCTACTTAGAATTAACTTCCTCTATAATGTTGGACAAGCTAAAGATAGAGTGGTAATAAGTAACTGCACCATACCTTCATCTCCTTGCGGATGTCATTTGCAAGAGAACTATTATCACCACGTAGAACCTATTGAGAAAGAAGAGATTACAAAACGCATCTTTTAGTCACTAAAAAGAACATTAAGAAACAATACGTGCATAAAAAAAGCAACATCTAATGAATCAAATTATTTTTTCCAAGGCCAAAAGTCATGTAAAAAGGAAGGGAAAAGCTGAGTATGAACACCGGCCTACCTTACCTAGGGAATCAACAACGTACCCAGTGAAATCTCACAAGTGGGGTTTGGGGAAGGTCAAATGTACGCAGACCTAACCACTACCGCGTGGAGGTAGAGAGGATGTTTTCAAAAAGCCCTCGACAGCAAATTAAGGTACAAAGGAGACAATGAAGAAAATGTAGCACTAAACAGCATACTAAACAATATGTAAGTAGTGATAAGTCTACTAGAAAGAAGCAAAACAATAGTACAATAGTGTGATAATTCAAACACACTAAACAATAATAATACCACTAGTACAATGACAAACACTAACCACCTTACGCAAGATAATATTCTACTACCTACTTACCTTCTACCCTAATATGTGTCCTCCACACCCTCCTACCTAAGATCATGTCCCCAGTATCTTATTACCTCTCCCCAATACTTCTTCAGCCTACCTCTGTCTCTCCTCGTACCCTCTATAACCAACCTCTCGCACTTTCTCACTGGTGTGTCAGCGCATCTCCTCTTCACATGTCCAAACTATCTCAGTCTCGCTTCCCTCGCTTGTCCACCATTGAGGCCACTCCCACCTTATTGCGAATATCCTCATTCCTAATCTTATTGATCCTAGTATGACCACACATCCACCTCAACATTCTCATCTCCGCAACATGCATCTTCAAGACATGGGATTTTTTGACAAACCATCACTCCACCCTATACTACCATGTCGGTCTAACGTTCACTTTATAGAATTTACCTTTGAGTTTCAATGGTACCTTTTTATCACACAAGACTCTAGAGGCAAGCCTCCACTACATCCATGTTGCACCAATACGATGTGTGATATCATCATCGATGTCCCTACTCTCCTAAATTATAGACCCAAGGTACTTGAATCTATCACTATTGGGGATATTTCATGTTTCGAGCCTCACTTCCACACCTACCTCATGCCTCGTATCACTGAATTTGCATTCTACAAATTATGTCTTAGTCCTGCTTAACATGAACCCATTAGTTTCCAAAGTTTGTCGCCACACCTCTAACTTAGCATTAATTCCATCGCGCATATCATCAATCAGTACTATGCCATCCGCAAGCAACATACACCAAGGCACCTCGTCTTAAATGTCTCGCATCAATTCATCCATCACTAAGGCAAACATAAACGTACTAAGAGTTGATCCCTAGTTAACCCCATCTCCACAGGAAAGTGCCCTAAATCTCCTCCCACCGTTCTTACCCGCGTTTTAGCTCCTTCATACATGTCCTTTGTTGCCATAATATAGGCTACTAATACACCTCTTGCCTTCGGGCATCGCCACAAGACTTCCCTCAGTACTCTGTCGTAGGCCTTCTCAAGATCAATGAACACCATATGTAAGTCCCTCTTCCTTTCTCTATATTTCTCCATCACTCTCCTCACAAGATGGATAGCTTTTATGGTTGATTGCCCTGGCATGAATCCAAACTGACTCTCAGAAATATACATAGCTTCCTTACCCTCCTCTCCACCACTCTCCCCCAAACTTTCATATTGTGGTTTAACAACTTAATAGCCTATACTTGTTGCAATTCTGGATATCCCCTTTGTGTTTGCACAACAAAAACATAATACTTCACCTCCATTCATTGGGCATCTTAGTCGTCTTAAAAATGACATTGAATAGACTAGTCAACCACTCCAACCCTACTCTATTTGCGCCCTTCCAGAACTCCACTAAGATCTCATTTGGCCCTGTCCCATGCTCATCCTACTATTAGCACCTTTCACCTCCTAAACCTTAAAACACCTATAGAATCCAAAATCCTGATGTCTCTCAAAGTGCTCCAACTCACCCAACACAATGTCTTTTTCCCCTTCTTCATTCAAAAGTTTGTGCAAGTACGTTTTTCATCTTTGCTTAATGAGGGTCTCCTCCACCGACACCCTGCCTTCTTCATCTTTAATGCATTTCACTTGATCCAAGTGTCGAGCCTTCCTCTCTCTTTCGCCTTCGCAAGCCTATACAGCTTCATGTAACTCGGGTGCTTTAGTCTATTTTTAACTACAACGCACTTACAGAGCAAGAAGGATACCTAATTGTTATGCTCCTATTTTCTAAAAGAAACTTACACCATACATGATAGCATTCCATGATACAAGATTCCTGCCAAATGAAAATGGTAAAATCTCACCTGGGCATCCAGAGCGCTATCCAATACTTGTGGGAGCATACGTGCAGGATGTCCCAATCTCACCAGTTTTACTCTGACAAAAATGGATAGTGCAAAACCTTTAACAATCCAAAATAACATCACAAAAATATGATAATTAAAAAGAATCATTGCATGTAGCTCACCACTAGGACATAAAAATCCTGCAGAAAATATGGTATAGTCATGTGTCTACTAGTATGAATTGCATCTATGAACTTACCGTTAACACATTATCTTTGTTAGAATAGTAATAGGTATAATACAATCCTACTTAGAATAGGAATAGTAATAAGAATAGGAATAGTATATAATGTCCTACTTAAAAAAGGATTGTATTGTAGTGTCCTACTAGGAAAAGGTGTTTATTGTAGTGTCTATAAATAGGATCTCTTTGTAATAATGTAGAGACAACAATTCAATAATATTATTTTTCAATATTTCTCACATGGTATCAGAGCCTCTACGATCTTAGTAAACAATCAAAGAGCTTCTACTGTCGGTGGGCGGCTATTACCCATATATGTCGCCCATCTAGCCAATGATTATGTTAGCAAAAGTTGTAGCACCTTGCCATCTTTCTGGTGACTACTTTTTCATATTTAATTTGTGTAGCACTGTGCCATCTTTCCGGTGACTACTTTTTCATAATTAATTTGTGTAGTACCGTGCCATCATTCTGGTGCCTACTTTCTCATATCTAATTTGTGTAGTATCGTGCCATCATTTCGGTGATTACTTTTTCATATCCTATGTGCAGGGCTGTGTCATCCTTCCGGTGACTATTTTTTCTTATATCTGATTTGCGTAGCATCGTGCATCTCTTCGGACTACTTTTCATATTTAATTTGCGTAGTACCGTGGATTTTTTCGAACTACTTTGTCATATCTGAGTTGCATAGCATCATGTGTCTTTTCGGTGACTCCTCAAATTTGATTTGCATAGTTCCTTTCGTCTTTCCGATGACTCCTCAAATCTGATTTTTGTAGGGTTGTGCCATCATTCCGACCCTACCAATATTATCTCTTTTTCAATAAGGTTGTGCCATCAATTCAAACTTTCCCATATAATTTCTATTTTCTAGTGGGATCATGCCATCATTCGGATCCTACCCATATAATTTTATTTCTTAGATTCTGACCACTTTCAGCCATCAAATCTAATACTCTGGCATATGAGCATGCTCCAACCAATTTTCGGTGACTTTCTTGTTTAATATCAACTCTATTGATTCCAACACGATCCATATACTTTATACTAGATTTTGAGCACTTTCCGGCAACTGCTCCATTGTGAAGAAGTCTATATTTAACAACCACCTAATTTTGTTGCTCAAGAGACTTTAGTAGCTTTGTATGTCAATTACGTAAGTCACTCTAGGGCCTGAAACAGTCTTTGCAAGCTTGGTTTGGGAAGTTCAACATTGTAATTTTGTCACTTTGTGTTTTATCGCATTATACATTAAATTCAGTATTTCATGAGAAGACTAAGCACATTGAGATTGACTAACATTATGCTTCAAATCCAGTATTTCATTAGAAGACTAGGCACATTGAGATTGACAGTTAATTTTGTGAAGTCAAGGGATCTACTTGCAGATATCTCACCAAGCTCCTCATCACCTCATCAGTCCTCGTATTAATTATATTTGTAACAAGCTAGATACATATGATTTGTATGCACTAGCTTGAGGGGGGTGTTAGAATAGTAATAGGTATATACAATCCTACTTAGAATAGGAATAGGAATAGAAATAGTATATAGTATCCTACTTAGAAAATGATTGTATTGTAGTGTCCTAGTTGGAAAAGGTGTCTATTGAAATAGGGTCTCTCTGTAATAATGTAGAGACAACAATTCAATAATATTCTTCTCCCAATATTTCTCACAATCTTAAATAAAAACAAATGATACAGGTGTACTATAAAACAGATTGTTAGACAGAACAATATCCAACTTAAAACTCATCAAACAATAGATCAGATCTTCTGGTCAAAGAGATATAATAGTGGCAGCATTAAAATTTTAAGTAAAATTATGAAAGGTGAAGCACAAATCTGAGTCTGACCATTTCACGTTGAGCATTTGAGATCCATTCGAACAGTGATAATGTAAATTATATTACCTTTTCTGTTGTAACTTTAGGCGGTTCTTGAGAAAAGATGGTGAAAAGAAGATAAAGCTCATATTCCAATAAGACATCAATGTTTCACCTTGAGGAGAAAGATGTTTACTAGAAATTATCAACCATGACAGATCATTTTACCTGTGTGGAACAAGTGTCTCAACAATGTTATCAACAGCAATATTTGAAGCAGCGCAAGCAAGAATCTTTGAGCCACGTTTGACTTCCTGCAAAATTATCTCAACAACTGTTGTCGTTTTCCCAGTTCCAGGAGGCCCATGCAACAAAAATACATCCTTGGATGAAAGTGCCTTCGAAACTGCATCTTTCTTAAAAGTTTAAGAGACAAAGTATCAGTCACTAATGTCTGGCATATACATCTGCAATCAGCAATACTTCTTAATGCTCATTTACTCCATATTAAATAAGAGAAAACCAAGGAAAATGCAGCACAATGTATCCTAAAATCATTTTTAAAACCAATCAATAAACTACACTCGATCCCAAACTAGTTGAGGTTGATAAAAACAACAAAGAATTAAAGCCAATAGTTGATATTGCTTATATGGATCTTTGCTTCCATTGAGTTCTATCATAATTAAGCTAGTATTAATTTATAACAGCCCCATATTTCGAAATCTGAGAAACAAAGATGGAAAAATTGGAACCCAATTCACAAAGATTTGTGGATATCAATCAAAAAATAAAAAATTACCCAATTTGAGTTATTCACTCAAATGATTTACTTATCATTTTTATAGCCCTATCTTCAAACATTTAAATGAAAATTCTTCGCAAATGTTGATCATTTTATGAGAAAGCAATTGCTAAAAGTGTACTAATCATTTGATGCTTGAAAAATTGTGCAACTGTTTTTACTTTCAGGTGCCTAAAGAAGAACCGATTTAGTAAGGCTGTCAAACATCTGACACAAGAAATCATAATAGAGATAAAAAATTGCAGCAAACAAGCCATTTGAACATCCAATTGCCAGAAGCTATGGTAACACTATGTCGCTTTCAGTAAGCATAGGTTAGGGCTGTCAAACATCTGACACAAGAAATCATAATAGAGATGAAAAATTGCAGCAGACAAGCCATTTGAACATCCAATTGCCAGAAGCTACGGTAACACTATGTCACTTTCAGTAAGCAAAGGTTAGGCATTAAACATTGGACATCTCTCTGTCCCTACCTAAGTTGTGCGGCCTGTCTGTCCCCTAAATTGCACTGGATATGGTCAATCGATTTAGGGTACCTTGACCAAATCGATCAAGAAAAATTCAAGACAGATATAATGATTTCTATCAAAACAAAAGTTAGGGAGAAACTAAAAATTAAGGCATATGGTTTTAATTGTTAAAAGATATATTTATATTAAAAAATCTGCAACCAGAAGGTGTTTTAAAGATCTTTATCGGTCAACATCACAGTTGAATTTGCAATGGACTGAAGAAACGTATTTGTGCTTGATAATAAATTACAGAACATGCTCTCAAAAATTTGTGCATTCCTTTCCTTCCAATTAATCCACCATAATTTAGGCCTACTTTTACAACTCTATTTTTGGATATTTAAATTATTTTTAGCCTAATCCACGCACCCGTATCCATACCTGGACCCTACCCCCGAATCTTAAAAATTAGATCATGAAAGATCCGACCTCTAGATCCGCATTCGTATCGGGGACACCCGCACCCGAGTCCAAGCAACTTAGGTCCCTAAAGATTTCTCCAAGAGCAAATATTGCAATTGTTTTTCGTACCTAAATCATCTCTATGGTACAGATTTAGGACAGTATCAAAAAGTCTTTGGTTTCTTTAATTAAACATTGTGCATTAATTATTTATACTTGCAATTTTGTTGAAACTTCTCTAAAGACTGGCATAAGTCAAGATGGTATACATGAGAAAACGGTCAAATATAACAAGCAAGATACTTTTTGCCTCTCTACAAAGACACAGACTAGTCTGAATTCTGGTTATAAAAGAATGCACCAATAAAACACGTAAAAAGCAGAGGGAAAATGATAAAGTGGGAACAGGGGTGTGGATAAGAAAAAAATAGTTAAAACAATTGATGACTTCACAACCTGTGAGTGATCAAGGTTGCGATTCAAAGGAGTGAAACTGACATCCTTCTTAGACATTGTTGGAGGTCTCTCCCCAAAAAGAACACGAACCAAGTCAGAGGCAGGGCCCTTCAGCACACCTTTACTCAATTGTATCAATGTGTCTTTCATCCGACGGTAGGTCACCTACAAAAGCAACTCCAATAGAAAGACTCTTTGAACTTCAGAATTCCATATATAATCTTTTCTCCACCAGCAGAATTTATAGAATTTTTAGAGCGTGACTTTTCCTTTTACCTGAACTCCAAACCATCAAAATGTACAATAATAGCATGCATAGCATTACTAACTTTGACACCAGTGGAAGTTAAAGAAAAAATCTTCCTAGAGACTTAGGGAAGATACTATCTTAAATTTATTCAGGTCAGACCTTACTGTTTAAAAGATAGGTGATCCTTAAAAACTCAAGTCCGATCAAATTGTATCCTATGTACTTATCAACTACACCAGAAACAGGGATTAAATGCTTTTATTTGTTATATCAAGACTGTGTCGGTACTCGTTCAGCTCTTTTAACTTTCAAATGTATTTCATACCTAGGTAACAAACATGACCTGTTTCAGATCAAGAATCTGTACCTCATTTGCCAGTTTCTCAAGGCGTAAAGGATTATTCAGACCTTCTTCTGGGACATCATCAAAAGCAACAGTAATAGATGAGTCCTGCTCCATGAGAAAACAATCATTTAAAGATCCAACCGAAAAACATTACTAATAAACTACAGTTCAGTAGAAATTCAAAAAGCAACATACCCAGTATAGTCCCACAAAGTGGGGTCTAGGGAGGGTAGAGTGTATGCAGACCTTACCCCTACCTCATGGTAGAGAGATTGTTTTGGATAGACCCTCGACTCAAGAACAAACAGTCCGCAGCAATCCCGAAACATAAATAACGAAAGTACAAGAAGTAACAAATAATAACAAAAATAGCAAATAATATCATAACAGAAACTATAACAAAACAATGAACTAATATGAATACAAGAACAACATACAATAACATAAATCGAAGGACAAGAAACTACAAAAGCACTACTACAAATAATAATATGAACGGACAACAAGACAACGCACGGCTACCTATTAACCTTCTACCCTAATTCGTGTATTCCACACCCTCCTATCAAAGGTAATATCCTTGATAAGCTGAAACTGCCTTATGTCCAATCTAATCACCTCTCCCAATTCTTCTTCGGTCTACCTCTACCTCCCCTGAAACCATCCATAGCCAACCTCTCACACCTCTACACTAGTGCATCTCCTCTTCACATGTCTGAACTATCTCAGTCAGCATCTTGTCCTCCCGTTGAAGCCTCTCCCATGTTGTCTCCAATTTTTTCATTTCTAATCCTATCTCTCCTAGTATATTGACACATCCATCGCAACATCCTCATTTCCGCAACTTTCATCTTCTAAATGTGAGATTTCTTGACTAGCCAACACTCCATCCCGTACAACAAAGTTGGTCTAACCACCACACTGTAGAACTTACCTTTAAGTTTTGGTGGCACTTTCTCATCACATAGGACTCCAGAAGCGAGCCTCCATTTCATCCACCTTGCACCAATACGATAAGTAACATCCGTCCTTGTCAATCTGCCCATTGACTTGGATAATAGACCCAAAATACTTGAAACTTCCTCTTGTTTGGATGACCTGTATATCAAGCCTCACTTCCACATAAGTCTCATGTGTCACGTCACTGAACTTGCACTCCATGTATTTTGTTTTGGCCCTACTTAATTTGAACCCTTTTAGACTCTAGAGTCTGTCTCCAAACCTCAGCAAAGCGTTAAAGTTGTCGCAAGTCTCGTCAACCAAAACTATGTCATCGGCAAATACCATACATCATGGCATCTCACCTTGAATTTGTCTCGTCAACATATCCATCACTATGGGAAATAAAAACGGGCTAAGGGCTAATCCATGGTGTAACCCCATCAAAACTAGGAAATGCTCTGAGTCTCCTCCCACAGTCCTTACTCGAGTCTCTACTCCATCATACATGTCCTTGATCACCCTAGTGTATGCTACAGGTACACCTCTAGCCTCCAAGCAACTCCAGGCACAGGTAAAAAAATAATAAATTGAAAACTAAAAAAAGATGGATTTTGGTCTCAGATCAACATTATATTCACTTTAGATCCTTTCTTTTTCATATTTTATTTCTCTCTCCTCTTTGTATACCAGTAAATGCTTTAGAGCTACATTACCTTTAGTCTGTAGACAACTCCCTGTCCAAGTGCAGAACAGCCAAAATCAGCTTTGTTTGGCTTCAGAACAACAACATCATGAGTGCCAAACTGCATGAGAGGAAATTATCTTCAGAAGATATAGTAACAACTAATTAAGAATTAGACTGAAGGGATAAGCCGAAGGGAAGTAGAAAAGTTGTGATCAAAATAGTAAAACAGGATATCATTAAAACACAACCATAGTGTATGGCCTAGATACATACGAATCGAATAGCGTTAAAAAGTATAATTTTTTCTAAATATTTATTCTCATCGGCCTCTGTGATCCCGGTTGAGGAAAACTTAAACCCTGAAGCTAAATAAAGTGCAGGTTGTGCGCATCGTTTCTATTAGGTGATGTTTGGTGCAAGCACCAAGATATAAAGATGTGCAACTCAACAGCCACGAACTTTGTGTTAAAGAGGGCAGCACTGAGGGATATAAGTAGCTGGAAAATCGATAATTAATTGTGAAACATTATAAATAAATATGTTAGTGATTATGAATAAAAAACTAAAAGTTAAGTAAAAATAAGTCACTAAGTTGAATTAGATACTCAAAAGTACCTGTATGCATTTCAGTTTAAAGTTAGAATGGTTTTGAATGACAAGGTTTATACTCCATGAATTTGATTCAGTTGAAATTTTTTAAATCCCTTGGTTCAGTAACCATTGTTTGTGATTATAATTATATTTGTCTGGTACATATACATTTTTTTTTCTTCTTCTACTTTGTCAATGAAATAAGAGCTTTAATTTTGCTTTGCACTTGATACCCAACAGACAGTGCCACAATTTTACGCTTTTAGCCTTTGACAGCATTGATCTCTAAGCGTCAAAATATCTTTTATAGTTCCGATAAAATGCCTAAAGCTTGAAAGCATCAGAAAGAAATCCCCTTAAACACATCAGCATTCACCTTGTGAGGTGGAAGGATATCCCCTTTGTTTGATTGAAACTCCAGAAGCATCTTGCCCATTAACCCTGTCTGTCCATAAAACCCAAAACTTGTGAAAAGACCCTGCAAAATTTAACTTAATGTGCCCAAAATAGCATAAGCAAGCAGCTGGGAGAGAATACCTGGATATCAACACACTTTAAATTAAGAATAGTGGAGCCCTTCTTCTGAGCAGAATCCAAACTCCTTGTCTCAGCAGAGTTCATGGAAACGGATATTTCAGCATCCTAAAAACACCATACAGGTAACACAGCATAATATCAACATTTTTATGGAAAAAGAGAGAACAACATCTCTAGCTATAACAAGTACTTCCTCTGTCCCACTTTAGGTGTCCAACCTAACCATCAACCACATCCTGTTCACAAACTAGTTAGCGCCAACTATATGAAAACTTCTGTATCCATTAATCTGTATTTAAGCATGTCGATGTAGCCCCAACTCACTCAGTGCTTACAAGATTCATTCTAATTCGACTGAAGCTATAATAGCGGTCAATCTACCACAGTCCTTCTCTTTTACATAAACATAGACTCGGCTGTCGTTGCAAAGCTCACATAGGCCAAAGTTCCCACTTTTTGTGTCAGCATTTTAGCTTAATTTGCATCTTAACTCCAATTTAGGTTGTGATACTTATTGAAGTAAAATAACAGTAGCAATTTCAAAAGACAAAAATACATTGATAATCGAATTTCCTATCTTTTGACTGCCAAAAAGTCTTTAAGCATAGTTACATTGGGGGCAGCAGGGATATTTGATTAATAAATTATGCTACAATACATTGATCACCTCTTTCATATACATTTCTAATGAAAAGAAAGAACAAAAACTTTAATCGAACAAAACCATAGATTCTGGATTCCGGTAAAACCCATCAATCCAAAAAAACTGGTGACAAGGTTGTCTTTTGCATGTATGTGAATGATATATATATATATATAAAGGATGTACCTTTTCCAAATCTATTAAAGGAGCCATGGTGGAAACGAATTGCTCCAGTGTTATGGCACTTGAGGATGTTGGCTTGTTCTTGTTCTTGCTGCTGCTTTTCCCTTTCTCCATTGTTACTCACACAAACAACTGAGAAGTGAGAACCGATGACGATGATGAACGTTGGAAGGCAACTAGTATTTTTTTTTTACTTCAATTCAATGGGGGGTTTTCAAAGGGTTATCAAGTTTTCATTCCTAATTTCTCCTTTTTCATTTTCCAAGATATAAATAGGATGGGGTGTGTTTGGTAAGCATGTTTTCAATTTTCTCTGATTAGCTTAAATAATTTAGAAAATATTTTTCTAATTAACTTAGTTTACTCAAATTTAAGAAAAATAACTCCCCTTCATAAATTTAGAAAAATATTTTCCTAAGCTCTCCTCCAATTTTAAATTACTTTTTTTTTCTTACCCCATCCATGTACCCCGATCCTCCCCACTCAAAAAAAAAAAATTAAGAAAATAAATTTATTTTGTCCCTATCCCCAACCAAAAACAAAAAAATCACAACTAAAAATTTTACTTTTGAAAAAGAATTCAAATTTTAAAATTATTGATTTCTTTATTACCCTGCACAACTCTTGATTGCCCCAACTCCCGCCCCCACAAAAAAAAATTAAATTTTTTTTTAAAAAAATCAATTTTTCATTTTGTTTAAACCACCCACACCTACCCCAACCCCCTACCACCCCAAAAAAAAATTTAAACGTTTTTTTAAAAAATATTTTCAATTTCAAATTTTAATTTTTTACCCCATCCCACCCATACCGCTCTACCAGCTCCCCTCCATACCATCCCCCCTAAAAAAAACAATTTAAAAGTTTGTTTTAGAAAAATATTTTCAAATTTTAAAAAATATTTTTTGTATCCACTCGACCCCCCAGCCCCCTCCCCAAAAAATAAATTAAAAGTTTATTTTTGAAAAATATTTTCAAATTTTAAATTTATTTTTTTTACCCCGTACCAGCTCCTTTCCCCACACACACAAAAGAAATTTAAAATTTAAAGAAAAAAAAAATCTTAGTTTGAAAGTTACGTCCCAAGTCGGGTGTGGTTGGATCCCAATTTGAAAGTTAGGGTCGAAATTTCGATTTGAAGTCAAATCTTGGATCTCACATCGATTGTTGTTTGTTGGGATCAAATCCTGATTTAAAAGTCAAGTCTCGATTCGAGTGTCAAAGTCGAAACCCTGATTGATGGATCGTGTTCTAGTTCAGGTGTCGGGGTCAGGTCCTGGGTCAGATATTCGGTCCCAATTTGAATGTCGGGTCTTGGATCAAAAGTCAGGGTCAAGTCCTAGGTCAGATATTAGGGTCAGGTTGTGTCCTAGTTCGTGTGTCGGGGTCATGTCCTAGATCCATTTTCGATGTTGATTTTCAGGTCAAAAATCATTTTCTACTTCGAGTAAAAAATAAAGAGATAAGGTACAAGTATCCCCTAGACTATGACCAAAATCCCGGAGATACACCTTAACTAAACTAAGGTTATATTACCCCCTGAACTCATTTTTAAAATAATTTTAGACAACTTTTTGGCTTACGTGACATCCAAATATCTCTCACGCGCCTCAACTGCATGGAGTCACGGAGTGTGCCACATAAGTCAAAAGGTGTACAAAATTACAAAAAATGAGTTAGGGGTTAATAGGACCTTAGTTTTGTTAAGGTATGTCTCTAAGATTTTGGTCATAGTTTAGGGGGGTACTTGTGCCTTATCCAAATATAAAAGATATTTTCTTTAAAATATTTTTTCATTCACAAATCAAACACTAAAAAATATTTTCTGAAAAATTTTCTACCCACCAACCAAACATGAAAAAATAAGTTGGAAATTCACTTATTTTCCATAGAAAGCATTTTCCTTCCTACCAAACACACCCTTAGTATCAAATTGTTTACTTTCATATTCATCAAATTATATTGTATAACATTTGTGTTATGAGATATACTTGAATAGAAGAAAAAAAGTTTCTTTCATCTACTTATCTTGTCTTCCTCTCTTTATAGTTATACTATTATACGTACCCGCGCGATGCGCGAATGATATTAAAGTATTATTTATAATCATTTTAAATTGTAATGTCTTGTTTAAGCAGGTTAATCGTTGTATTTTAAAAGGTTCAACTATTATATTGTTCCTCAATGAAATGTACTAATCAAATTTATATATAGAGACAACATATCATAAATAATTTTTATGTTTCATATTTTTTAATTACATTACTCACTATTTCAAGTTATTAGATTGTTAATATTGATTTTCATTAACTTATCACTTAACTTAATATAATCAGGAGCTCTTCCTATTAATATAAAACATATATATTTAATTATTTTATGTTATTATATTTTTTTTCTTTGAAATTTAATTTTTATTGTTCACATCTCTTCAATTTCAAATTTATGAATAATAATATATGTCTTAACACTGATAGATACATGGAAATAATAGAAAAATAGGCAAAAGAAAAAAACAGAGAAAATACATAAAGATACATGGTAAATGGGTCAAGAAATTATCACGACCCAAAATGGACGTGATGGCACTCGTCTTATCCCACCAAGACAAGTTATCCTAAAACTCAATCAATATGATAAATTGTGGAAATAAAATGATAAGAATATTCCAATACTATAAAATAATGCGGAAATTTGTAATCAACTTAAATATACCCCCAAAACCTGGTTGTCACGTGCACAAGCCTCTAATGTATTACACAAGAACTGAAAGGAAAATACAAGTCTCGTATGACATTGTTTCTAGAATAGAACAAGATCATAATTAAGGAGAAAGAAGGTCCGATGAAATGACAAGCAACTACCTCACAAACTTCCACAAGAAGCCTCAGACAAGGAGAAGAGAAAATATCACAAAGGTCCGGGCTAGTAACTTACAAAAATGTAGAAGCAAGGGGTGAGTACCAAACCACACGGTACTCAACAAGTAAACTTCTAAACACAAGCTAAGGGAATAGAATACAGGCACTCCTTACACCCCAACCGAACCTCCACAACTACAACCTGCATAAAAGCAGTCCAACCTAACAGTTCACAATTTACAAAACACACAACTCAACAACAACACTCTTACAATTTCATATTCTCAACAACAGACTTAATATTCATCAATCACAAGTTCCACAGAAAGGTATTCACAAAACCAACAACACACAATATCAAGTTTACCAATGATAAAGATGTGCAATGCAATGTCAAATATAGTGATGCATGTATGACCTAACAATACACTCCCGCTGTCTTTCAGTCCGGGATCCATAGAGGGACATATCTGTCCATGCATCCGTCGCGGTGTACGACACGTCCCTCGAAATATAGTATCTGTCGCGGCGCACGACGCATTCCTCAAAATATAGTATTCGTCGCGGCGCGCGACACGTCCCTTAAAATGGTACATCCTCTTTAATTTCTTATTCTTCCTCAATTCACATAACACTGATCACAACTATGTCTTAGAACCAATGCAAATGACATGTGCACACAAATAATGAGGAGATGATTATTTTCATCACATTGTACAATTCACAACAATGCAATTGTGATACAACATCAACAATTAATCAATAAGCCTTTCAAACTAGTCTCAACACATCACACACCAATAATTAAGCACATTGCCTTTTATCACCTTTTTTCTATCATTAGAAATTTAGAATTATCCAACATGGACAAGTCAACCCATCACCAAGTCCCATTACTCCCCAACACATACCACAAGGAAATACACGATTCTACACACTTAACAAGGGTTTAGAAATTCACTTGCCTCAAATAATCGAACAATCACTCCAGGACTTGAGTCTTCCCTTTTCGTTGAACTTCCAACTGAAAACAATCTATTCAAATAAATGACCACAATAAGATTTTAAAATTAACAACACTCATATTACTATGTAATTAGCCTTGACCCAAAAACTCACTCAAATTTATAGTCAAGTTCCTAATCTTGATGTCAATTAACATGTCAATTCTTTCAATTTTCTCCAAATTTCAAGTCTAGGGTTAAGTCTTAATCCTTCAAATATCATAATTTAATGGTATTCGTATAATACAATACACTCAATAATTAATTAGAGAAGAGGCCCAAAATAGTCCCTCATCTTTGTGTTAAGACTCAAAGTCATCCTTGAGTTTTCACATGGAGCATTAATAGTCCCTCATGTTTGCAATATTGGTGCACTTTTGGTCCTCCTTCAAAATTTTGCCTATTTTTTTAACATTGATTTTATTCATAATTTATGTATTGTTTAATCGTCATTTTATATATTTAGTAGAAATAATAACTTCATGTGAGAGATTGTGAGAAGAAAAACATCTGGTTTTGTTTAGTAGAAATCGTATTGCAGGTAAAATCGAGAGGTTCATCACAATGATTTCACGTGCAATAGTACAAAATTTTCTTTTCTTGCAATGTCATACATTAAAATGTTCTTAGTTTAGCTGCAATAATATTTATACTGAACAGAACAAGGTATTCTTCTTCTCACCTTCTCTCACAAGAGTTATTATTTCTACTAAATATATAATAAGACGATGGGACATTCCTTACATAAAATTATGAACAAAATTAATGTTAAAAAATAGGCAAAAGTTTAGGAAATGACCAAAAGTGCACCAATATTGCAAACATGAGGGACTATTAGTGCTCCATGTGAAAACTGAAGGATGACTTTGAGTCTTAACTCGAAGATGAGGAACTATTTTGAGTCTTCTCTCAATTAATTACATGTCTCAATATATTAAAATTTGAATCATAATATGATAAGAAAATCTAAAATTTGAACTAGGTACACCATCTGCAATTTTAACCACAAGTGAAAGGAGGAGTCCAACCCCAACAATGCATTTATTAACCTGTAATATGTCAATCATTGTATAATACATATATATTTAAAATTATCTCCAACCATTTTAAAGCCCATGTCTAGTAACACCCTTAATGGAAGGAAAGTGGCTCTAAAGCCAATTAGATACTTACCCTAGGATATCCTCCACTCAAAATCATATAATTAGGTGTATGGAATTAAGCAGTAGCGGCACTTTTTATTGCATATTTCCCTTCCAAATCCAATTCTAATAATATATGATTATATATATACACAGTAACTAACCCCTATAATAAATTATTCAATCATATATTTAATTTATAATATAATACTCCCAATGACATGGCCCAAATCCCAATGCCACCTCAAAATGAACAAGAGTGGTACGGTGGTCAACAACAATTCCAATTCCACTTCCTCAATAATCAATTTAGTATAACATTGAGTTTCATTATATTTTCAGCAATTAGAAATTATTAGTTGCAGGCGTATAGTTGCAATTCATTTAAATTTGCTTACTTGAGAGTTGAGTGTTGCCGATCTCTCTCTATTTTGTGTTCGCCGCACGCACATGTTAGGTCTTCCTTCTCTTTATTTTCTTTTTCCTAAATTAATTAAGTACTAAAAGTGTTAAATTCTATTAACTTATTTCAATTGCTAATTAGTATAAGGTCTTAAATAAATTATGACATTGACCCATTAATCACCAACTAAATAAATAAATTATTTAATATATATCCATCAATTTAATAACCGTAGTTATCGAATATTTTAAAATTCTCAGACCAACTTCACTAATTGATCATAAATGACTCGGGACAACTATCGGGAGGGGTAAAACTATAATTTTATAAAACAAATTTCAAAAATGATTTTCCGAGTCATTATATTATCCACCACTAAAAATCATGTTCGTCCTCGAACATAAAGAAGAAGAAGGAAGAATAACCACGTTACCAAAAGCTTAAGTTATGACCTACTAGTTTGTGTTCATCTCTCCAAGTGAGCTCCTCCTTAAGATCATTCTATCAAGATAAACTACTAAGGGCTGAACTTTCGAATCAACTTTGGAAGATCTACAAATCAGGAGTGATTACCAAGCCACAGACTAACCCGTAAACACAATCTAAGCTGAAACCCATAAGACCTTAACACAACCATCATGACGAATCTTTTCTCACATAACCAAGATAACATTTTGAATCAATATTGGGTACAATCATAAGTGAACCTGAACCAACCACCAGATACTCATATTGCACAAACTATCATAGATTTTATCAAGATTTCCTTCTCACAACATAATCTTTCCACGAGCTTAAACTATAAAAATATGATCTTTAGACGTCAGTTCCTCATTAAGGGAGAATCAAAATTATCTAACCCAAAGAAGGAAATGATAAAGTAAACACCCAACAAACGATACACTTCAAAATGCATAACCTCTAACAATACTCTTAGATAAATGTAACTATTCATAGTAGCTCTTATATAAGTTCTCATAAGAAAGGTCGTGTGTAGAATTACTGGTATACTTCGACTATCCCAAACAACACCAAATCTATCATAATTGAAACGATCAAGTCTGTCCAAGGATCCTACACTATCAAGAGGACATAAGAGGATTGGTACATCCGATCCACCACTAGTGATTCTCATAGATATAGAAACACACGTAAACATATACAACAAATTATACTCCAAATCATGTCTGAAATGAAGTAGGCGGGTCACATAAGAATGTACGGAACCAAAATCGAATAACACAATATACTCGCTTCAAAGCGCCCATATCAAACGTTTCTATTCATATGACTCCATCTCTTTGATTTTTAGCCACCCACAATCAACCAGATCCCCATTACAATATTACAAGTACTCGATTCATCAAAGCCCAAATACTTTTCATAGTACTCCATTGAAGCCAACACTCTTATAAGGAATAAATTTTACATTAAAAAAAAAAAAGAAAAAGAATAAAATATGTTTTACAGTAAAAAAGAAAGATTGAAATTAAATAAAAAGGAAATAAAAAGAGATTGAGTAGTAGTTTTTTTAAAAAAAGAATTCAGAGAAACTAACTGGAACATCACGTTTCATCATTTTAATTATATTTTTTAAAGAAAATATTATGTATATTACTATATATAATAAGTGAGAATAACTACTACTTAGCACATGACAAGTGTTGGATGATATGTGCTTGATAGTGTTGTACATTCTTCTTTTATGGTTGTACCTTTAAAATTTATATTATTGGACAATTTAACACCATAATTACCTACTACTTTATTAGCCAAAAAGTTTGACCTCATTTGGACCCATTTATTATTTATATGTTTTCAATTTTCAACATATGTTGTCTATTTAATTCTTTTTTTCAACCTTTTATTTTAAACTTCTTGAAATTTAATTACCTATTTATTACTCTCTCTATGCACTTTTAATTGTTATGATTTCCTTTTTAGAGTCAAACTATAAGAATTTTAACTAATATTTTGCAATGTGTTTTTTCATCATATTCATAGGCAAAAAATTACAATTTATAGTACTTTTTGTATAGATTTTGCATATTTTTATTTTTTTTAAAATATCGAATTAATACAATCTGATTTAACTTTGAAAATTAGTCAAATGGACTTTCAAAAAGCGCAACATGACAAATACAAGTGGACGGAGAGAGTATATTTTAGCTACAAAATATATTAGAGGTACAACTTTTTAAAAAATTTAAATTTTTATTGCATTGACTCTTGAAATCTTATCATTGTCATATGAATTTGAACAAATTATATATTATTAAAAGTTACATAAAAGATGCTATAAATCACAATAATTAGCAATTAAAAATATTTTTAAATCATATAAGAAATTTGGTTGACTAATTGGAATAGAATAAGTAACATGTACTATTTGAAAATAACGTCAAAATTTCTAGAATTCACAATAAATTAACAACTGAAAATATTTATGATTATTCACGTGAATTGAAACATGAGTAACCTATATTATTCAAAACTAACGCAAAAATACTATAAATCACAACAATTTAATAACTTCAAATATATTTTTAAGAAAACATATAAAAAATCGACTGATCTTCAAATTCCATTTATATCACATAAATTAAAACAAAAAAAATTAATATTTATTGGGCCCGTGCTGGCACGGGCACCAAATATCTATATATATGTGTCACAAATGGAAAAGTCCCAATCAAGGAAGCAACATATATCATTTACAAATGACTTAAAAAGCATTAAAAATTACAATAATTACCAATTTAAAATATTTAAAAGCTATATAATAAAATACGTTGACTCTCAGAATTCTATCAGGCTCACATATATTGGGACAGAAAAAATAACACATATCATTTTAAAATTACCAAAAAAGTATTATAAATAATAATAATTAACAACTTAAAATATCTGAAAAACATTTTAAAAGGGTTAATTTTGTAATTTTATCCATATCACATAAATTAGGACAAAGTGACCAGTAATGTACGTTATTTGAAAGTTACATAAAAATATTATAAATCACAATAATTAATAACTTAAAACATTTTAAAAATATATGAAAATTTGGATAACTCTCCAAATTTCATCTGTGTCACATAAATTGAGACAACAAAATTAACATATATTGGGTCTATTTTAATTTATTTGTCTTATTTTTTATTTTATTTTTATATTTAAAAATTGCGTAAAAATACTATAAATCATGATAATTGACAATATAAAATATGTTTTGAAAAAAATACAAAAAAGTCCTCTGATTCTTGAAGTGAATCTATCGTAAAAATACTATAAATCATGATAATTGACAACATAAAATATTTTAAAAATGTTGTATGTGGGTAGTCTTATTATGCCTTAAATAGCGTTAAAAAAAGTACAGGTTTGTGATAAAAAAACTTATTCCTTTATCCACGCAAATAATCGCTTTAAAAACTCGGTTATTAGCCTCAAAACATACCATTTATATTATTGGGTCCGTGCATAGCACGGGCAACATTATCTAGTATATATATATATATATAATAAGTGGGAATTAGAGGAGCTTGAGGTCAAGTTTCTTAATTTACAAAGAGAGGAGCTAAGTTTCTTTTTATCACAAAGTTGGTCCACCTACTTTAGTTCCTTTTTATCACAAAGCTGGCCCACCTACTTACAAATGCATTATAAAATTGTGACTCCTCTAATTTTCATTTATTATATATAGTAATATTTTATTTTTTTAATTTATTTTTATTTTACTATTTTCCTTTTTAAATAGTACTAAAAAATAAACTAAAAATATTACAAATTTGATTAACTCTCAATATTTCATGCATACTGTATAACTGGGACGAATGGAGTAGTATATATTATTTGAAATTTATATTAAAAATACCATAAATCAGTAATAAGTAACAACTTATAATATTTGAAAAACATATTAACTCTCGAAATTTCACATATACCACATAAATTAAAACAAATAAAGTAACATATATTATTTAAAAATTACGTTAAGAATACTATTAATCAGATAAACTAAGTTTCTTTTTATCACAATGCTGGTCCTCTTACTTACAAATGCATTATAAATTTGTGTTGTTGGCTGGGCAATTGCCGGTTAGCCCTTAATATTTTATTTTTTTAAAATTTATTTTTTAATATTTTCCTTTTTAAATGATACTAAAAATAAATTTAAAATATTACAAATTTGATTAACTCTCGAAATTTCACGCATACTGTATAATTGGGACGAAGGAAGTAACATATATTATTTAAAAATTACATTAAAAATATCATAAATCATAATAATTAACAACTTACAATATTTGAAAAATATATCAACTTTCAAAATTTCACATGTACCACATAAATTGAAACAAATGGGGGTAACATATATTATTTGAAAATTACGTTAAGAATACTATTAATTGCAACTTAAAGTATTTAAAAACATATGAATTAGAGCAGCTTGGGATCAAATTTCAAAATTTACAACGAGAGGAACTTGTATTAGGTACTTAGGATCAAGTTTAGAAATTTAGAAAGACGGGAACTAATCTAAAATTTAACCTTCATATACTACTTTATCTAATTTAATGGTTCTCTTCATTAAACCACAAGTGTGTAATGTCTTTTCCCTAACAAACTTTTCACTTCTCTTTGCAAGTATCTAAAATTACTTCTCTATATGTCTTTCGCTTCACTTTCCCTAAAAAAAATTTTTAATATAAAACTTAAATAATCTCAAATTTAAATTAACACTGATAGTTTAGAAAAATGTGATTAACTTTCGAAATTTTATATGTACTACAAAAATTGGGACAAAAAAAAATATATTATTTAAAAATTACATTAAGAATATTATAAATCACACATATAAATAGACAAATAAAGTAATAATTAATGAGCACGGGCTCATTGTATCTAGTTATTATATACGTATCAATTATCAAAGTTTTAGAAGCAATGAATATTATAATAAATGTTCATTAAAAAAGATCATCAAAATTTGTGGAAAAAAGTTACCGTATATTAAGTTAATTTTTTAAATGTTTTAAAATTTTGTATATCAATTAAAAACAGTTTTATAGTTACATCTTCCTAATTATTATCTATATTTGTTATGCTATAAATAAGGAGGTTATGGAACAATAGTTAAAAATATTTTTCCACGAAAAATACTAATGACACATGTTACATCACATATTTTATAGAACTATTTTAAAATTATAAAAAGTACTTTTAAATCATTTTAAAAATAAAATAGTAATTTATTATTTAACCCTATTACTTGTAATTCATTTTAATTATTTAAAAAATAAACATGAAATTATTTAGTTGGTTACTTTTTTTTTTTGGTTAATTTTAGGTACAAATTTTAAAAAAATTAAATTAATTTTTGAATTATAATATTATTGAATTTTTATGGTGCTGGCGGTTGTCACTTTTTTCTTCTCCTATTATATATATATATATAGATATATAGATAATAATGCTAAACATAAAATTAATAAACTACAAAAATGTAAGCACTTAAATATCAAATGTTGGAATGCTATTCAAAATTTTAAATTTAGTCTTTCAATTTTTCTAAAAAATCATATATCAATTATATGATATTTAATAATTTAATATTTGTATATTGTAGTTTTTGTAGACTACTTTATGAAATTACACTAAATATCTTGTTATTTATATTATTATTTAATGTAGAATTCATGTATGCCTCTTTCTATGATAAACTCTAGCAACCATATCTTTATCACAATATAAATAAATGCTCACTAAAGATCAAACAACACTATTAATTTGATTCAAAAAGAAAAAATAATGACCAAAATAAAAATTATACTATTTAACAATATTTTTAAGATATCTTTTCTTGCAAAATTCTTGCTTTGATAAAATATAACAAAATATATTCTAACTCTCACTTTTCATAAATACAACAAAGACCACTTTGTAAAAATTGAAAAATATATATTTGGCTTAAGATGATTATGGATAAAATAAAATATTATCAACACAGTTTTTCATCGTTTATAGGATTGTGCAGTAGTGGATGAGTAATGAGAAGTTATGAAACTTTTCTTTTTCATTAACATATTCATTTATATTTAAAATATAAAGAGACTTATAAAATTCATAATAATTAAAAAAATAATTATGCATAAACAAATCTCTTTGAAGCTGATTTTATTTTTACCGAAATTTCAAAAGTATTGTAGATTACTGTAATTTTGAAGTGGTAAAATATCTATACACAAATAAATAATAATGTACAAAAATATTTTTATCTCCTAATTGTGGAGCAAAACTACACCTCCATTGATGTAAATTCAAAAAGAAAAAAAGGACACCTTCCTTGAGAACGGTCATGTTCTCAACACAAACCCATTGTCTATCAGTAGAGTGTCAGCCAATAATGCTTTCCTAAGATACATACAGATAATTTCACTTTGATAAATATTGTTTTTTTTCTTAACTTCCAACTTTTTTTTTGCAAATATATTTAATTTTTCTTCGGCTAGCCATAAAATAATTCATCAATTCGGCCCAAAAGAAGATGAAGATAAAAAGAATGAAGATAACTTTACACATTTAAAGAAGAATAGATCCATTAATTGTTTAATTGAATTTAGTTATGTATATATAAATATATAGAGAGAATATAGATAATGGGTGGAGAGTTTTAGATAACCACTTTAAATTCAAATTAAAAAAGTAACTATTTTAAAATAATAGTACGTACGTTGTTTATATAATTTGAAAAAATACATTTAAAATCATTTAAAAAAAAAAAGTATATCTTCATTTAACCGTTTCTTGTTAATTAGTGGATGGTTTTGCTATTTATTTATTAAAAAATGGCTTATGGACAATGTTTTTAAATTTATTTATTATTTTTCTTCATTTGACAGTTTTTTGTTAATTAGTGGACGGTTATGGTAATTTTTTTTATTTAAAATGGCGGATGGACAATGTTTTTTCATTTTATTTAGTCTTTTCTACTTTTAATAAACATATAAAGCAATACTATTTAAACAATGAAAGTTAATAATTTTCTAGTTTTTTTAAAAATATAATCAATACTATTCTTTTAATAAAAGATTAATTAGAAAAATTTAGAGATATAATTAAAGTGTCAATGATTTTTCCCTTCTTAAATTAATGTTAATCTACGTATGTTTTTTTTTCCCTTTTTAAAATAGTTATTCTTTTAATAAAATATAATTAGAAAAATTTAGCGATAGTTTTGAGGACATGAGAAACTTAGTTTTTTTTTTTTTTAAAAAATATTGAATCTCTCGTATACTAAAAAATATCAAATTTTTACTAATTTTTAAATTTGTTTTTAGAAATGTTGACATTTGTTAGTATTTGTGTAAGTTGATGACATGTGTCTATTTTTATTTAAGTTTTTTATTTATAGATAGATAATAGTTATATAATAATTAATTATTAATTATTTAGAATTCTAAAAATTTGTGGCGCTGACATATGACGTTTTTTCTTCTCCTGTTATACAGATAGAAGATTATTATGAGCTTAATTTTATAATACGTTATCAACATGATTGTTTTATCTTCAAATAACTGTGAAGCAAAGGAAAAACGAAAAAGGTAAATGAATTTTGTTTATTCAACTCTAAAATATTATTTCGGGATAAGGCATAAGTACCCCCTAGACTATGACCAAAATTCCAGAGACACCTAAATTTAACTAGGGTCCTATTCCCCACCTCCCCCTCCCCCCCCCCCCCCCCCCCCCCCACCACCACTAAACTAATTTAAAATGGAATAAATACGCCACAAACGTTGACATGACATAGAGAGTGTGCACATTCTCTTGAAGGCAAGTGATGAGTGCACAAATTGGACACATGTCATATTTTGATTGGTAACTTTATAATTAGTTAGTACACATATTTTTTAATATTAAAACTTATATATATTTAATTATTTTTTTTTCTTTGTAAAATATTTATTTTAATTTCTTTTCGCTTTAAACTTTTTTAATTGATTTATTATCTTTCACTTTTAATTATCTTAAAAAAATTATGTGTATTTTTTTAAAAAAATAAATTAAAAGTGTCCTTTAATTTTAACGTTTTAATTTTTTAATGTTTTATTTGATTTTCTTCACTTATTTTGATATCCGTTCAAAATTAACTTATTTTAAATACAAGACATTTGGAATTAAATTTGAAATCAAATCAAAACGAAAGACAAAGAAAATAAATTCACTATAAAAATAAAAGAGAAAAAAACAATGAATGTAGGTAAAAAAAAGTTTTGATACAAGGTAAAAAATTGTGTATTAACTTAATTTAAATACAATATAAAAAAATCAATTTTTTTTTAAAGAAAAAGTTTAAAAAATTAAGAATTTATTTTTTTAAATTAATTTTTAATTAATAAATAAATAAAATAAATAAATATTTACACACGTGACAGGCGAGTGTGTACAAACACAACCAACTTGAATGGTTGAAGGTGCTACTCCAACACAAAAGCTGCACAAAAATACGAAAAAATGAGTTTGGGGGGGGGGGGGGTAGTAGGACCTTAGTTAAGTTTAGGTGCGTCTCTGGAATTTCGGTCATAGTCTAGGGGGTACTTATGCCTTATCCCTATTATTTCTTACAAAGAACTAGGAAGACAACATATAAATTAATATGTTCTTGATAAAATTTGTGAAATCTACGCAACTAATTTACTGCATTTTCTTATGTGAATGTGGTAGCAGTGCATAATATGTCAAAAAGATGACAAGTGGTTAAATGTATGAATATGAGCATGGTGAAATGATAATGGTCATTATTGTGGTAATTAAAAGAAAGAACATTATGGGTTCTCAAAATAGTCCTTCAAAAAGTGAAGGTAAAAATTATCATCAATTTATTTTGAAAGATATTGAGTAGACAATTATCGTGTGACCTAATTCGATAAGTTTTATAAACCTTTCGTCAAAATAAGAACATAAAGTGATGATGTATTTGAAATTTCAAAGTGATGTTGAGGTATGCCATATAAAAATGACAAATTTTAAAGGCATGAAAATGAGCTTATATTGCAAATTTATAAAGTACATATGAATGATAAACTTCATTTCTTGAAGAGAATATGATAGTGATAAGCATCGTGAATACTCAGCTATTCTAAAAGAGAATAAGTGAAGATGTGATAAAAATATTATGGGTTGGATACATGCCACAACTCACCTCTACGAGCGATTTGAGAGAATATTAAAACATATTTTCACATAAATGGTTATTTGGCCACGTACTTTGATTACACTACAAATATTGTGGTATGTTTTATTATGAACTATTCAAGGAAAAAAAAGAAAGAAATAATTCTGTCCTAAAAAGTTTGTGTTATGACCACTATGAATATTATTGTGTGACCACACAAATTTGTCATTGGTTGTGTACCTATAGTAAGACAAAATATAAAGCAAGAAACAAATCTTGCATGTAATAATTTTAATCATGACAATAATAATAATTTCTCGTCAAAAGAGATGTTTATCATACGAATGGTGTTATAAAATTTGTGATAGTACACAAAATTAATTGAGAGCTTCGAAAGAGCTAATTTGTTACTATCGGGAGAAATAAAATTGTTCATAATATTGAGGTTGTAGTAAGACTCAAAAGAAACTTTTCAAGCTTCAAAGGAATTGAAAATAATTATATTGAGACTATAAAATATGAAAAAATTGAAGATCTTCATATTACTACAACCAAAAAGGGTTATAAATTTACATGAAAGTTTACCCGTCTTTTCATGTTGTCTGTGGTACAAACATGAGCATGATGAATCACATGCAAAAGTAGACTAGAAATTTATTGGATAAAATTAGTTGCATGATCGGTTGGCCATTCCGGTTCAAATGTGATGCAAAATAATTGAGAATTCACATGGCTATTGTAACACCCCAGTCTTAGAAAGAGCTAAATCTAGAAAGAACTAAACTGGAAAGAGCTAAATTGAGATTTGGTTCAAGTTACTCTTAAATTGTGAGTTCTGAATCAACTTTAAACGACCATAACTTTCGGCATATGATGAGTTAGGTGGCCTATGAGATATCAGATCGAAGGTCGTTGAGTCCTCTTTCCAACGCCACCGAGTTTGCTAAATTCTAAGTTCGGATGAGGGAGATATGCCCGTTCGAGTACAACTTGTCTAGTTAAGGAAATTCATCCGAATTAAAGAGGGGTATTTTGGTCTTTTTCTTACTCCACTAGGCCCACACGTTTTGTTCACCTAATTAGGGGTCAAAGCTGATTAAAATCAATTTTCATTCAAGTCTAAAGCGTTCAAGAAACTAAGGCAATGTTCAAGAGGATAAAAGAGGAAGTTTTCAAGAAGTTCTTCAAGATTCCGGGGAAATAGCCAAGAACTTAGTTCTTTCGAGGTATGTATGTTTTCATAGTGATGGGTTTGTTCACCCTCACGCTAATCATGAGTTTCCAATTTGAAGTCACCCATGAGATTGAGTATATTGAATTCTTGATTAAATTCTTTGAGGTTTTGTGCTTCATTCTTTGATAATGGAGTTTTGTTGAGTTCTTGAGGTGAGGATCTTGCGAATGAGGGTTGTTCTTGAGGGATTTTGAATAGATTTTTGTTTACTCTTGTTGGCTTAATGAATTTAAGGAAGCTTGGAAGAAATCAATCGATTCTAGGTGAATTAGGACAAAAAATAAAGAAGAAAAATTTGTCATAACATTCTGAGAATTGGCTGGGGCGGCGTGCCCCCGATGCGCTAGGAGGGCTGGTGCCTTACACTTGCAGCTCGCCACAAACTTGCCCCAATAAATAGATGGCTGGCGCGACGCGCTAAGGATGCACCAAGAGCTTCATGATGAGTCTGAGATTTGGACTCATTTAGGGCTTTGTTTATATAGATTTAGTGTCCTCAAATGCTTATTTTGTGTCAATAACTGATGTTAATTCCTTGATTTTCAGGATTATGGATTGAGGAACAAAGCAAGGACACTAACAGACAAAAAGGAACAAAACAGGCTGAAGAAATGAAAATGGGCGAGCCTGAGGATCTCTAACAGCACTCGACGTGTCGCCGAGTGGCTCATCAGACCACCTAAAGTTCCAGTGTGCCAAGCCCTAAAGGAAAGAACCATGTTGGAGATGAAAAAGAGCAGTCGGCGGATCACCGAGTGATTCCGCGAAGCCAAGATAGATCACCCAAAGTTATAGACCTTGAGGATGCTGAATGCCAAGGCAAAATGGGGATGGAAGAGACTAAAGAACGGCTCGCCGAGTGGTTCGGCGAGCCCGGCTTACTTCGCCGAATGGGCTTTCGTAGCACATTTTTAGCGACTATAAATAGGATTTTGAACATTTTAGTTTAGTATCTTGTATCTTATTTTTATCTTTTGACTCTATCAAATAATCTTTAGACATTTGAGACAATTTTTCTCTAGAGTTCTTCCTTAGCTTTGAAGGATTGAGGAAATCCACTTTTCAAAATTTGGAAGTGGGTCTTTGAGATTCATCAAATTGGACCATTGTAAAGATGAAATCACTCTTACCTAGTTGATGGATAATCAATTTGGTAACTGTATTTACCTTTTTATGATGTCTAGCTAAAACCCCAATTCTTGGGGTGTAATCATGTGATTATGGGATGATTTAGCTTATGGGTATTGCTAGTTGTTAGTTTAAATGCTATTTAAAAGTGAGTTTAATCATTAATTATGATTTAATTTAAGAATTGTAGTTGCAAATGCAGTTCTATGTTTGTGTTTTTGGCTTGCTCGTAATAGAGGTTTTAAAACTAAAGTTTTTGATTGATGGTTTTTGGGTATTAGGTTGATCTTGGTTTAGCTCAAGAGAGTAAATTCTAAACTCAATCTCACACATTTAGCTCGAAGGAGTGAATGGATTAAGGTGTGGGCTGCTTTTAATTTGCATGCTTGTTGATGTTCGAGAGAAATCACTTGATTTGGGGTAATTGTTCGAGAGAAAATTACCTCCCTTATAGTCTAGCCTACTTACTAATATCTAGCTGTTTTCTAATAGTTACAATTACCCATATGTCTATAGTAGCCTATAATCGATCACATCCCAAGAATCCCGTCTCTATATTGTTAATTCGTATTGTTTGTGATTGCTGTTTGTAGTTGATAATTTAAACCAAAATCCCCCCATCTGACATTCGTGTCACCTCTTAATTTGAATGATGTCCTTATTCGATAATTTTTATTCCTATGACTGATTTGACCACATTTTTACTTCCCAATTGAATGTGAAACACGTACCGCTCCCTGTGGGATTTGACCCCAACTCATTTAGTTGGATTTTATACTGATTTACGATCGTTGAACACCTAGAATTGGATGAGGTGTGCTTGAAACATTAAATCAAAATGGTGCCACTGCCGGGGAGTGGCGTTGTTTGAAATTCTTTTGGTGAAGTTGAATTGTGTTCTTGTTGGTTATAGTTGAATCTACTTATTTTTAGTTTTGGATTTTGTGTTGCTTGTTAAACAAAGGAGGAAATGAATGTCAACAAAAGCAATGGTAGCCAAGTGGGCCACCAAGATGACATCGGAAATCTCAATGATGTCAAAGACCCGAATGTAAATGACCCAAATCTAGTGGGTAGAGTTGGTGCCATTCGTTTACCTCCAGCCGAGGGAAAGGCGGTGTTTCACATTACAAGCACCATGTTGCAACTCTTACAATTGAAAGGTTTGTTTGGTGGGCTGGCTCATGAGGATCTAATGAGTCCACGATTTGGACTCATTTAGGGATTTATTTTGATAGATTTAGTGTCCTCAAATGCATATTTTGTCTCAATAATTGATGTAAATCCTTAAGTTTCAGGCATTTGAATTGAGAGACAAAGCATGGACGCTATCAAGCAAAAGAGGAACAAGGTGGTTGAAAGAACAAAGAAATGAAGGCCTGAGGATCGCCTAATGCATTGGGCGAGCCGCCGAATGGCCTTAATCTCGCCTAATGTTCTAGTGTGCTGAGCCCTGAAGGAAAAGATCAAGTTGGCGATGAAAGGGAGCAGTCGGTGCATCGCCGAATAGTTCCGCGAAGCAGCACCATATCACCCAATGATTCAAAATGCGAAAATGCTGAAGGCAAAAGTTGAAAGGCAATGAACTAGACCAAATGGTGGATCACCGAGTGTATCGGTGATCCCGACTAACTGCACCGAGTGGTTCTTCGCAACATAAATTTTCGAAAACTATAAATACCCATTTAAATCTGTAGCTTAGTATAGAATTATTATTGAAGTTCTAGACATTCTTCAGTTTTTAGAGTTTTTGGAGACATTGTTCTTGAGCTTTGAAGATTTGAAGGTTTACAATTCCAAGAAATTGGAAGTGGGTCTTGAAGAATTTTCATCCTTGACATGTTTAAAGACATTTTCTATTGTACCCATATGATGGAAACACTTTTTGGTATCGATTTCTATCTCTTTATCATGTCTAGCTAAAACCCCAATTCTTGGGGTGTGATTATGTAAATATGGGTTAAATTTACTGTTGGGTATTACTCATTGATAGTCTGTTTGCTGTTTGAATGTGATTTCGTTTAGTAGTTGTGTTTGAACTTAATGGGATTGTAGTTGCAAATACGATTTCACCTTCATGTTTTTGTCTTGCTCGAGAGANGGGTATTGCTCATTGATAGTCTGTTTGCTTTTTGAATGTGATTTCGTTTAGTAGTTGTGTTTGAACTTAATGGGATTGTAGTTGCAAATACGATTTCACCTTCGTGTTTTTGTCTTGCTCGAGAGAGAGGTTTTAAAACCAAAACTACTAAATCGATAGCCTGTGGTTATTGGGTAGTCGTGGGTTTAGCTCGAGAGAGTGAATCCTAGACCTTCTCCCACACATTTAGCTCGAGAGAGTGAATGGGCTAAGGTGAATGCTATGCTTAATTGCTGCAAATCGGTGTTTGAGAGAAACCAATTTGATTCGAGGTAAATTGTTCGAGAGAAAATTTACCCTTACTAAAGTCTAGCTTAGTTACAAATGTTCAACGATTTACTATCAATAACATTTACCTGGTTGCTTATTTTAGCCCATATTCCTATCACATCCTAAGAATCCCGTCTCCCTAATTCACATCTTTATATTCTTGCTACTTCAGTTGATAATTGCTTACAAAACCTCCTTTGATAACTGACACTTGTGTCACCCTTTGATTTATCATGTTTTCACTCATTAATATCTATTGCTATAATTAACTTGAACATATTTTTGCTTTTCTATTTATTCTCAATTACAAACCGCTCCCTGTGGGAACGATCCCAACCCATTCAGTTGGGTTATATTACTACACGCGATCGTTTGTAGTTGAATTGGAAGTAGTGTCCTGATACGTGAAATCAAAATGGCGCCGCTGTCGGGGAATGGTGTTAATTGAGAATTTTTAGTTAAGTCGGATTTTGTTCTTGTTAGTTATAGTTCTACTTACTTAATTTTTAGCTTTGTTTTACTTGTTTGTGTTGAAAACAATAAGTATGAGCGTGAACGACAACAATGGCAGCCAAGTAGGCCATCAAGACGACATTAGAAATCTCAACGATGTCAACGAGCCTTATGCTAATGACCCCCATCTCATGGATGGTATTGGTGCCATTCGCTTACCTCCGGCCGAAGGGAATGTGGTGTTCCACATCACTAGTATTATGTTGCAACTCTTGCAACTAAAAGGGCTTTTCAGTGGTTTGGCTCATAAGGACCCCCATGAGCACATTAGAAACTTTGTGGATGTATGCGGACCATTCTCCTTCAAGAATATCTCCCAAGAATTGGTCCAATTGAGGTTGTTCCCGTTCTTGTTGATGGGTGAGGCGTGCAAGTGGCTGGCTGAATTGCCATACGAATCAATCACTTCGTGGAAGAAGTTGGTCACCGCATTTCAAGTGTGATTTTTCCCTCCCTCGAAGATGATGACTCTTTGGGATATCATTTAGAGCTTCAAGTGTCTAAAAGGCGAGCCTATCTATGAAACTTGGCTGCGATTCAAAAAACTGGTGCTTCAATACCCAACCCATGGCTTGCTTGATAACGTGTTGCTGCAATATTTTTACCGGAGTCTGGATTCAATAAATAAGGGTGTTGTTGACCAACTCTCTCTAGGAGGTTTGATGCAGCAACCTTATGTGATAGCCGCTCAGCTCTTGGATGGCATGACTATCATAAACAGGGCGTGGTATACCCGTGAAGACCATGTCTCCCCTCTCACGTTCAAGTTAATTAAAGAACAAATGGAGAAGGACCAAAACATGGCCAAGATCATGACACAACTTGATATTTTGTCTAAAAATGTCATGGGAGCTGGTACTCGAAATGTCAATGCCGTGGGTGTCGGGTGTGCTAATTCAGATGAGTCCAAGTTTGAAGCCTTGTATAATGAAGAGGTAAATTTCCTAGCCAACCAAGGCGGTGGCTATCGTTCAAACTACCCGAGGCAGGGTGGTAACCAAGGTTAGGCTAGGGATGGAGGTTGGAAAGATCGAGATCTTGAATGGAGGGACCGTAATTCGAAAGAGAAGGATAGGGATAAAGATAGGTATGTGCCTCCCCACGAGCGCCATAAGCCAAAAGATTCGGAAGGTGGTCGGTCCGAGGATATGATCTCTCGTATCCTCAACAAAGTTGAAGGGTTAGATAAGATTTTAAAGGAAATGAAAGAAGATGTGTCTACCCTTAGCCAGACCGTCACCTCCCATTCAGTGTCGATCAAGCAGTTGGAGACCGAAATGGGTCATATATCGTCTCATCTCAACCCGAGACAACAAGGGCTTTGCCTAGTGATACTATGGCTAACCCCAAGAATAAGGTTTCAAGGTGGACTTGTGTCGTGCCGCAACGTTAACTGAGGCACTGCTTGGGAGGCAATCCAAGACCCTTTTTTCTTTATTTTGTTTTTATAAAATAATGGTGTGTTGATTGTGTAGGTGGAAGTGTGGAAAGTGTTCGAAAAGTACAGATTGGCGAACATTATGTTCATTCAGCGAATCACCGAAGAGGTCGGCGACCCCGACCTAAACCGCCGACATACTCAAGAAAATTTTACATTGGACTTTGTAAAACTCGGTGAACCCGATGGAGACCACCGTTTGGACCCACGCAATAACTGAAGGTCCTGTAAAATTTGGTGAGGTGAATGACTACTCAGTGTGTCACCGAGTAGCTCGGCGAAGCACGACTAATGTCGCCAAATGGGCGTGAACTGGACGGTTTTTCATGCCAAAGGTTTAAAAGTTTCAAATTCATTCACTTTCCCTCACTTTTTATCTTCCCAAACTCACACCCACACTCTAGTTTCTATATTTCTTGCATTTTTAGAGTATTTTAGTCGTTGATTGGTGCCCGGATTGTGGATTACTTTGGCGCCTAACATTTCAATCTTTATTAATCGGCATCAAAGGTTGGTTTTCCGAACCCCGATATTATTTTATCAAAATTGTACTCATTTGCAATAATCTTATTGTGTTGTCGTGTGCTGGGCCTCTCTGATAGAATTAGTATGTTTGAATGCCTGATTTAATTTGATAATCTTGCACGTAATGTTTTGATTGTCGAAATCGTGTAGGCTTGTGCTTAAAATGAAGCAAATTTCGTGGGTATTATGCTTGGCTGTTATGGGTCTGAGCTTAATTTAACTAGTGCATGCTTTGATGTTGTTTTCGAGGGTTGCGGGGTTGAACTCGAGAAGTTGGGTTGAAAATAGGCACGTTGGGCCGTTTGGCGAGCTGGGTCAAGCTCGCCGAACCACTCGGTGGTTTCCCTAGTGTCCCCATTTCGCCTTTAATTTCATGCTAAATGTATTGTTGGAATCTATAACTTTCGACGAGAAGCCTGAGGTCGCCGAAGGAACTCGATGACTCGCCGAAAGTCTTTTTGATCGCTCTTTGTCTGCACCCCAGAACCCTTCTCACACTATAACTTTTGGCGGGCTAACCCAGTTCACCGAAGCATTTCGGTGACCCGCCAACTATTTTGATGAGTCTGTCTGCGCCTAATTCTCTGTGTGTTCGTTTGAATATTTCCTAACTTCTCCTCGAGGTTTTGCAGACATGACTAGATCAAAAGCAGCTAAAAGAATAATACCAGTCCAAGAGAAGGCTAAGGGGATTACGATAAATGAGGATGCAGCTACACTTAAAGGCAAAGCGACGAAACTTCCCACAACAGGTGGGAAAGGCAAGGGCAAGAGGTCCACTTATAACAGGAAGTCCACTATCAGAGACCCTAATATTCCTTCATGGACCCGGGGATTCTGTGTAGCTGTGCATGTCTTTCTGGAGTACTCGCACGTGACAACCCCTAGTGGATTTGGCATTGCCGTTCTTCTTGAGGTGATCTCGAGCACTGATGCTTAGACTCAGAGTGATGCATCGGGCACCGATGCCCAAACAGATGGAGCGATTGTGTAGACAAAACCCTCTCTTTACCTCCATCCCTGCCTTACTTTATTTCGATTGGTGGATGTTTTTATTTGCATTTGAGGACACATGTTTTTATGTGTGGTGGGGTGAGGCCCATCTTTTGTGACTCCGTTTTATTTATATATATGGGTTGACATTTTTAATTTGTGTATACATTGATTTTTGTGGAAAGTTTGAGCTTGTGGCTCCTTGTTTTAATTGTAAATGATTTTTGACCCTTCCAAAATCCTTTTGCCACCTCTTGTATGTGTTGAATGTGGTTGTTTTCTTGCAAATTTGAGTACCGGTTTTGATCAATACCGATGACTCGAATAGTGATCATAATCAAACATAAATGAATGCGCGGCTACGACGAGGCCAATTGAAGTTGCATAGACAATATGTGAACTCTTTGCATCTCATTGTGACTAGCCAATTATCGGATCGAGTCTCTTGCGATGAATATTTCACACTAGCGAAAGTGTGGAGTCTTGTTTGACTTTGGTGTCAATGCCTTGTGTGATGAGCTTACCGTGAACCATGCATGATGACACCTAGAATATGCCCCGTTGGTCCAGTTGACTAAGTGATGCAAATTTCTTGAGATGATCTTAGGCAACTTTAAAGGGTTTGAACCAATTTGAAATTATACCTATTTTGCGGCTTACCTTGTAAGTGTGTGAACCTCTTTTGAGCACCCTTTGAGCTTAAGCCTTTTCTTGGAGGAAACTTGATAACATTTCTACCTTTTATTGACACATTACCCATAATCCTCATGATTTGTGATTTGTTTGAATAGCCAGCTTTGGCCAAAAGCCTAAGTTGGGGGTGTGGTGAAAAGAGAAGGCAAATGAAGTAAATGCAAGGAAGTCCCTTATGCCTATGTTTTGAGAAAAATGGAACCCCTCCATATAAAAAAAAGAAAGAATTGAAAAAGAAAAAGTTATGAAATAAAGTTGTGGAAATACAAAGAAAATGGGGTTCCCAATGACTCATGGAAGATGAATAAGATGTGACTTTTGAGCTTGAATGAAATTGATAAAGAGAAGGAAAGAAGGTGTTTTTCACATCACATTTCATGAGGATTTTCAGCCTATAAACCTAAATAATGATACCATTACACTCAACCCCATTACAAGCCTTGAAAATACCTTTTTGATCTTGAATCAGCTGAAGCAAAAGTCAATTGGAAAATAAGGGCAAACCTATGGGTGAAATCATGCATTGTGTTTATCTTTGTAAGTGTGAGTGTTGATCTTGATTCCGAAACCTTTAATGATTGAACCATTGTATGTGAATAAGGAATCATTCTTTGTGTGAGGGCATTTGAATACCTTTGTTGAGTTTGAACTTGCATTTGAAGCAAGTATAGTGAGCTTGAGATTCTCTGGTAATGGTGAGTCACAACTTGAGTCTTTGAGTACACAATTGATCCTTGCATGAGTAAGTTGAGTATTGTGTGTGCATTCATGATTGAGTCTTGTGTAGCACTATTTGAGACATCTTTTTTGAACTGCTGAACTTGAGTTTTACTTGAGGACAAGCAAAAGTTTAAGTTGGGGGTGTTGATGAGTCCACAATTTGGACTCATTTAGGGATTTATTTTGATAGATTTAGTGTCCTCAAATACATATTTTGTCTCAATAATTGATGTAAATCCTTAAGTTTCAGGCATTTGAATTGAGAGACAAAGCATGGACACTATCAAGCAAAAGAGGAACAAGGCGGTTGAAAGAACGAAGAAATGAAGGCTTGAGGATCGCCTAATGCATTAGGCAAGCCGCCGAATGGCCTTAATCTTGCCTAATGTTCTAGTGTGCTGAGCCCTGAAGGAAAAGATCAAGTTGGCGATGAAATGGAGCAGTCGGTGCATCGCCGAATAGTTCCGCGAAGCAGCACCATATCACCCAATGATTCAAAACGCGAAGATGCTGAAGGCAAAAGCTGAAAGGCGATGAACTAGATCAAAGGGCGGATGACCAAGTGTATCGGCGATCCCGACTAACTGCACCGAGTGGTCCTTCACAGCATAAACTTTCAAAACCTATAAATACCCATTTAAATCTGTAGCCTAGTATCGAATTATTATTGAACTTCTAGACATTTTTCAGTTCTTAGAGTTTTTGGAGACATTGTTCTTGAGCTTTGAAGATTTGAAGGTTTACAATTCCAAGAAATTGGAAGTAGGTCTTGAAGAATCTTCATCCTTGACGTGTTTAAAGACATTTTCTATCGTACCCATTTGATGGAAACACTTTTTGGTTTTAGTTTCTATCTCTTTATCATGTCTAGCTAAAACCCCAATTCTTGGGGTGTGATTATGTGAATATGGGTTAAATTTACTGTTGGGTATTGCTCATTGATGGTTTATTTGCTGTTTGAATGTGATTTCGTTTAGTAGTTGTGTTTGAACTTAATGGGATTGTAGTTGCAAATACGGTTTCACCTTCGTGTTTTTGGCTTGCTCGAGAGAGAGGTTTTTAAACTAAAACTACTAAATCGATAGCCAGTGGTTATTGGGTACACCGGCGAAGATCATGTCTCTCCTCTTACTTACAAATTGATAAAGGAACAGATTGAAAAAGATCAAGAGAGAGACCAAAACATGGCAAATATGATGACCCAGCTGGACATCTTGGCTAAGAATGTCATGGGTGCTGGTACTAGAAGTGTTAATGCTGTCGGTGTTGGTGGTGTAAACCCTGAAGAGGCCGAATTTGAAGCGTTGTACAATGAGGAAGTGACCTTCCTAGCCAACCAAGGAGGAGGTTATCATGCAAACTACCCAAAGTTGGGTGGTAATCAAGGTTGGAATAGAGATGAGGGCTGGAGAGACCGTGAGAGAGAGTGGCGTGATCGTAATGCCACTTGGAAGAAAAGAGAAGGGGCGAATGATAGGTATGTTCCTCCCCAAGAGGGTCAAAATACCAAAGATTCTGAGGGTGGCCGGACTGAGGATATGCTCTCACGTATTCTCAACAAGGTTGAAGAGTCCGATAAAGTTTTGAAGAAAATGAAAGAAGATGTATCGACTCTCCACCAGACGGTGGCCTCTAATTTCGTCTCTATCAAGCAGTTGGAGACCCAAATGGGTCAAATTTCTTCACATTTAAAACCAAGACAACAAGGGGGATTGCCTAGTGATACTATGGAAAACCCCAAGAATGAAGTTTGAGTGGATACTTGCGTCGTGCCACGACGTTAACTAAGGAGCTTCTTGGGAGGCAACCCAAGTTTTTAATGCTTTATGTTTGTTTTTGGAATAACGGGTGTTGATTGTGCAGGTCGAAGTGTGGAATGTGTTTGAAAAATATAGGTTGGCGAGCCAAGTGTCCAGTCGGCGAATCGCTGAAGAGGTCAGCGAGCCTGACTTGGACCGCTGTTGGACTCACAAAAATAGCAGGTAGGAGTCTGTAAAACTTGACAGGCCTTTGGATGTGTCGGCGACTCGCCGAACAAGTCAGCGAGCCCGACTTTGCCTGCCGTTTGGACCCCCAAATTAACTGAAGGTCCTGTAAAACTCGGCGAGGTAAGTAATCACTCGGCGCATCGCCGAGTGGTTCAGCGAGGACGACTAAAATCGTCGAAAGGGCCGCGAACTGAAAGGTTTTAACATACCAAAGGTTTAAAATTTCAAACTCTTTCATATTCCGTCGTTTTAGCCTTATATAATCACACCCGCACTCCAGATTTTCCATGTTTTCCTAGTTTTATGGCTTTTTGCTCTTGATCTAGTGCTCGGAGTTGGAGTACACTGCCGCCTAGCTTTACAAACTTGTATTTTAGCTTAAAGGTTGGTTTTCCGAATCCCAAACTCTTGAATAACAGTGAATTCGAATGCAATTGCTTAACTCTTGTTGATGTGTGCTGGACCTGTCTGAAATAGTAGTTGTTGTGCTAGTTTACCTATTTTAGTTTTGTAATTGTGCCTAAATTGATTAAAATGTTGATTTCCCAAATTTTGTGCTTTAAAATTGATCATAAATTGTTGGGTTGCGGTAAATATTTGTTGGGTCTAGTTGGGTGAAGTCTAAGTATCCCCAATTGTGCTAAATGACGTACTTTGCCCAATGATGGAGCGTTTGACGTCATTCTTAAGGGTAAAAGTCATCAAATGACCAATTTTGGCCAAACCGTTGGAAGTCTGAGTACCCCGGTGACATGGGTCTAGTGGGTCTAAGCTTAATTGCATGAGTGTGTTGTTTGATTTTGATTTCGGGGGTGGCGGGTTTGATTTTGGGAAAGGGGGTTGAAATTTGGCACGTTGGGCAGTTTGGCGAGCTGGGTCGAGCTCGCTGAACCGTTCGGTGGTTCGCCAAAGTCCTCCTAGATCTCCCTTAATTTCGTGTTTTGGTTAGATTAGAGTCTGTAACTTTCGGTGAGAAGCCTGAGCTCCCCGAGTTCACTCGGCGACTCGCTAAAGGTCTCCCTTGATCACCCTTTCTACACCCCTAACCCCTAAAACACACTGTAAAATTCGGTGGGCTAGTTTGAGCTCACTGAATGGTGTCAATGATTCGCCGAAGGGACCTGTACATCGCCAACTTGCCATTTTTCTGGGTAATTTTTAAGCCAGTCCTTTCGGTGATACCGATCTGGCTCGCCAAAGAGGCTGGCGACTCACCGATCGGTTCGACGAGTCTTTCTGCAAACATGTTATCTCCATTTTTCTTGGATTAATTCTAACACTTTTTGGTGTGTATTGAAGATATAGCTAGGACCAACTTAGATGATAGTGGTATGCCGCCTCGTATAAGAGCACGAGGAATCGTTATTAAAGAGGGAGCAACTGCTCCTTCTAAAAAAAGGAAAGAAAGCACTTCCAAAGGTAGGTAAGGGGAATGGCAAAGCACCCATAGCAGAAAGGCCGGAGCACAACTCCGGCAGTGATGGGGAGTCTATTTACTCTCAGGCCTTATTCTCAGAGCCTAAAGATGACCAGCCACTACAGACCAGGCGGGCTGAAATTTGAGCCCGAGTTCGTCAGGATCCGTCTAGGATCCCAGAGGCTACCCCACCTGCTAATGATACAATGCTAGCTCTGGCATAGACAGTGGTTCCAGCGCCACCAGTTCAGGGTCCTCCTCCCCGGCTACTCAACAAGCTAGAGGCCGAGAGACTGATGACCATTCTTGAAGAGAAGATGTTGTCCATAGATGGTGTAGTGGACAGGTACCCCAATGTGTGGGACACTCTCCGGTTCTACAGGTTTGAGCAGTTTACCAGGCCCCGTGGCCCCTATATTCCTACATGGGTCGGAGAGCTTTACACGGCGTACGGTGACCTAGTACCTAAGGTAAAGAAGAAGGCCAGTGCCTTCAGACCGGTAGAGTTCTTCATGGTCTAGGGGAGAGAAGTGAGATGCAGCGGTGATTATATCAACGTTGTATTTGATAGAAGGTCAGTTTTTGACTACCCGAGCTTGGCTACCACTGTGACACCCCTAGATGACTTAAAGGGGTGGCTTGATCCTCTCACTTCTGACACTACCCCGAGGTGGATTGAGGCAGGAGCTCCCATTGAGAAGAAGGATTTGAACATCGTCGCTCGGTATTGGTTCAGGTTCATTAGTAGCTCCATCATGCCTTCACATAATGAGTCCATCCTCGGCCACCTAAAGGCAACCTGTCTCGGATCAATCGTAGCATGGAAGAGCCTCGACTTGGGGATAATCATAGAGCATGAGACGACCATGAGAGCCAAACAGCGCCAAACATCCCTTCCTTTCCCTGTACTTATTACACAGCTATGTCGGCGGGCTAGAGTTCCTCGTGACGAGAATAGTGACATTGAGGTCATGATTTCACGTATCAGGACACTTCATCCAATACTAAGTGCCAACGATCATTAGTTAGTAATATAACCCAACTAAATGAGTTGGGGTCGAATCCGTGGTACATGTTTAAGAATCAAGAGCAAAGTACGAACATGTTCAAGTGAATCATAGAAATAGATATTTTACGAATAAAAGCATAATTCAAATTAAAGGGTGACACAAGTGTCAAATAACAGGGGGTTTGATTGTAATTATCAACTACAATAGCAGCAAATAACACGAATTAACAAGTAATGAGACGGGTTCTTGGGATGTGATTCGATTATAGGCTAAGGTAGACAAATGGGTAGTTGCAACTGATAGTAAATAGCTGTAAATCAGTGACTAAGCTAGACTTTAGTGAGGATAAACTTTCTCTCGAAAAATTTATCCCGAATCAAGTTGGTTTCTCTCAAACACCAGCAACCAGCAATTAAGAACAACCTACGCTTTAGTCCATTCACTCTCTTGAGCTGAATGTGTGGAAATGGGTTTAGGATTCACTCTCTCGAGCTGAACCCATGACAACCCAATACCCATAGACCATGGTTTTAAAACCTCTCTCTCTCGAGCAAGCCAAAAACACGAAGGTAGAGTTGCATTTGCAACTACAACCCTTTAAATTAAACCAAAATTACTAATTGAAATCACTTTTAAACAACATTTAAACTATCAATTAGCAATACCCATAAGCTAAATCAACCCATAATCACATAATCACACCCCAAGAATTGGGGTTTTAGCAGACATCATAAAAAGATAGAAATCGTTACCAAATTGTGTTTCCATCAACTGGGTACGATTAATTTCGTCTTTACAAAGGTCCAAGTTGAAGAATCTCAAAGGACCATTTCTAATTTCTCAAAAATGGAAAACTTCAATTCTTCAAAGCTACGAAACAGTTTGTCTCAATACTCTCAGTTCAAACTCAAAATTTACTCTAATGAATTTTCAAAATAAAATTTGATACTAAACATAATGTTTGAAAATGTATGTATAGTCGCCAAAAATATGCTGTGAAGGGCCATTCGGCGCAGTAAGTCGGGATCATCGATCAACTCGGCGATCCGCCCTTTGGTCAGTTCCATCGCCTTTTTGCTTTGGCCATCAACATCCTTAAGTTTAGTAACTTTGGGCGATCCAACACTGCATTGTGGAACCATTCGGCGACTTGTCGACTGCTCCTTTGTCTCGCCGTCTTGTTTTTCTCCTTAAGGGCTTGGTACATTGGAACTTTAGGCGAGGTAATGAACACTCGACGATTCGTCCAATGGATTAGGCGATCAACATGCCTTCTTTTCTTCGTTCTTTTAGCTGCCTTGTTCCTTTTTGCTCGTTAGTGTCCATGCTTTTTTCCTCAATCCAAATACCTGAAAATCAAGGATTTTACATCAGTTATTGGCACAAAATAAGCATTTGAGGACACTAAATCTATCCAAATAAAGCCATAAATGAGTCAAAATCGTGGACTCATCAACACCCCCAACTTAAACTTTTGCTTGTCCTCAAGTAAAACTCAAGTTCAACGGTTCAAAAAGAATGTCTCAAATAGTGCTACACAAGACTCGATAATGAATGCACACGAGAAGACTCAACTTACTCGTGCAAGGATCAGTTGTCACCCAAAGATTCAAATTGTTATTCACCACTTTCAATGATTCTCAAGTTCACCATATTTTCTTCAAATGCAAGTTCAAGCTCAACAAAGGTACTCAAATTCCCTCACACAAAGAATGATTCCATATTCACACACAATGGTATAACAATTAATATCTCCGAAATCACAATCAACACTCACAATCACAAAGATGAACACAATGCATGATTTCACCCATAGGTTTACCCATATTTTCCAATCAACACTTGTTTCAGCTCACTCAAGATCGAAAAGGTCTTTTCAAAGTTGTAACGGGACTGAGTGTAAAGGTATGGTCATTTAGGATCAGTGGATGCTATCCTCATGAAATGTGGTATGACAACACTTTTCTTCCCTTTTCTTCATCATTCTCATTCATGCTCAAAAGTCACCCCATTATTTACTTTCCATGGACTGTTGGACACCCCATTTCTTTTTGCAACTTTATTCCACAACTTTTTTATTCTTTTTCTGTTTCATTCTTCTCTTTTTTTTTGTATGAAAGGGTTCCATCTTTCTCAAAACCATGGGTCAAAGAGGACTTCTTTGGATTTCTTGATCTACCTTCTCTTTTCACCACACCCCCAACTTAGGCTTTTGACCTAAGTTGGATATTCAAGCAAACCACAAATCATGAGGATTATGGGTAATGGATAAAGAAAGGTCACAATTTCATCAAGTTTCTTGCAAGGAAAGGGTTAAGGCTCAAAAAGTGTTCAAACGAAGTTCACACACTCATAAGGTAGGCCACAAAAGAGGTATAATATCAAATTGTTTCACTTTTTAAAGCTGCCTAAGATCATTTCAAGAGATTGCATCACTTAGTCAATTGAACCAAAGGAGCAAATTCTAGGTGTCATCACACATGGTTCACAGTAAGCTAATCACACACAAGGCATTGGCACCAATGTCAAACAAGACTCCACACTCTCGCTAGTGTGCAATGTTCATCAGAAGAGACTTAATTTGATAATTGGCTAGTCACAACGAGATGCAAAAAGTTTACATATTGCCTATGCAACTTCATTTGACCTCATCGTAGCCGTACATTCTTTTTTGTTCGATTATGAGCACTATTCAAGTTAATGGTATTGATCAAGAACGATACTCAAATTTGCAAAAGAACAACGACATTCAAACATAAAGAAGAGGTGGCACAATTTTTTTTTCCGGAAGGGTCCAAAAATCATTTACAATTAAAACAAAGAGCCACAAGCTCAATCATCCACAACAACAGTGCTAAACAAAATTTCTAGCTCAAAAACCCAAATATATAAATAGAACAATAATAACACAAGGTGGGCCTCACCCCACCACAAAACAAAATCTATTTGTCGGCAAATGCAAGAAATAAAATATCCAAAACATCAATAAAAGAAGACAGAGAGGGTGGTAAAAAGAAATTATGTCTAAACAATCGCTCTATCTGTCTAGGAATCAGTACCCAGTGTAGGGCTCTGAACCTAGGCATCAGTGCCCGGAGTCACATCAATAGTAGCATGTCCACTCGGGTTAGCCAAATTCGTTTCTGCCAATGAAGTCTACACAAATGCATCGATCATGGCCTCCTCAGTATCTGTAAGGCCCTCGTAAGAAGCCTCTTTAGCAACCTCGAGCATCTTCTCCTCTGTCTCAGCCTCAAACTCGGGGTCAACTATATCCTCAGTGCGAACATCATCTCCGGGGGTAGCCGAAGGCATATCTGGCTCAACTGGCACATCTGGGATCTCCACCATCCCAAAAATCATGTACATATCGGTGGACTTCAGCTGGTCCACATATCTCCTTAGTGCAGCAATGGCGGCCTTTAGAGCCGTCACCTCCTTGGTGGACCCTTGGTCACACTCACACACCGCTATCATAGTCTCAAGTGCATCAATGGCAGCACTCAAGAGTGTCACAACATCAGTGAGGGCTGACTGAATCATGCCCGGAATGGAGGCCTCAAGTCTGGCAGCACATGATCGATAGAATGGGCTAGCTGCCCCATCTGGAGTAATGATGCCTGAGTGAGTGGGGACCGGGAGGCAGCAACAACAACAACAACAACATATCTGGGAGGCAATGTAGCAGCAGAGGAGCTAGGGGTATCAGAAGGAACAACACTGGATGTACCTGAAGGCCCAGGGGCCGGAGTAGGCAAATGTGCCTTTGTAGGTAATGTGTTTGTGTCTACAACTGGGGAAGAGTCCACCAGGGTTGCCTTCTTTTTCTCTTTCTCATCTTTTAAATACTCCGCCTTGATTCTCCGAATATCAATAGAAGATGTGGGAATCACTTCCACATCCTTCTTATCATCTCTAGGAACCCGAGCTCGTCTGCACAGCTCGGTGATCAACACCAGAAAAGGAAGAAAAGTCTGGCGCTGCTTGGCCCTCATGAACATCTCCTTTGCAATGATTATCCCTAAGTTCAGTCTTGTCCTCGCAATAAGGCAACCTAGGTAGGCTGCTTTGGCGTGATGGAGAATAGACTTATTTTGGGAGGGCATGATCGTGCTGCTGATGAAGCCAAACCAATACCTTGCTGCCACATTGAGGTCCTTCTTTTCAATAGCTTCCCCAACCTCAAGCCACTTGGGAGTGGCGCCTGATATCAACAGAGCCAACCACTGCTTCATGTTCTCCAGCGTCTTTGTCCTGATCTTGTATTGACAGTCATCCTCAAGTCTTGTAGTACATTCTAAGACGACATTGATGGCAGAAAAATCACACTACACTCTCTTACCCCTGACAACTACGTAGTCAACCAGTTTGAATTTAGCTACCGAATTCTTCCCTTGTGGTATCAATTGCTCCATAAGCAGCGTAGAATTCCTAGACCTAATTAGGAATGTAAGGGCCATGAGGCTTGGTGAATAGTTGGAAGTTGTGCGACTTTAAGCAACTCATTATCTCTGGGTACCTGTCAATAACTCCATCAGTGGACAGATGCTTCTCCTCGATAATGGTCCTCAGCACCTCGGTCTTCAGTTTGTTCATAGACTTGGGAGGAGGACCCTGTATTGGTGGTGCTAGGACCATGGCTTGTATGGAGAGGGAGGATATGTAGCCTGAGGTGTCCTGATCCTAGATGGATCATTAAGTTTCTTGGAATTCAACTCTGCCCTCTGTGCTGCTAGTGATTCATCCTCCCCAGGCTCAGAAGCTGCAGCCTGATGCTCCTGGTGCTGATCCTCACTCTCAGAAGTGGTGAGGTTTGTAGCGTAGATACCGTCACTGTCGGAGCTGGCCTTCGGTGATGCATGTGCCTTCCCTTTTCCCATTCCTTTACCACCAGTTGTGGGAAGTTTGGTGGCCTTGGCTCTGGATGCAGCTACATCCTCATTTATTTTTATCCCTTTGGCCCTCTTGTGGGGTGGCATGTTTCTACCAGCAACCTTTGGTCTAGCCATGTTTGCAAAACATCAGAGAAAAGTTAGAAACAATTCAAGCAAAAGCACAAAAAAGTAGTTGCAGACAGACTCGCCGAATTTCTTTGGCGAGCGAGATCGGGATCGCCGAAAGGATTGGCCCAAAAAGTTCTCAGACAAATGGCCTGTCCGCGATGGGAAAGGCCTTTCGGTGAATCGCTAACAACATTCGGTGAGCAAAGATCAGCCTGCTGAAAGTTACAGTGCATTTAAGTATTAGGGGCGCAGACAAAGGGCAATCCAGGAAGACCTTCGACGAGTCGCCGAGTGCACTTGGAGAACTCAGGCTTCTCGCCAAAAGTTACAGAACCATTTTCAAGATTAAGCATGAAATTAAAGGTGAGAAGGGGAACTTCAGTGAACCGCCGAGTGATTCAGCGAGCTCGACCCAGCTCGCCAAACTACCCAACGTGCCTACTTTCAACCTAACATCCCAAATTTAACCCCGTAGCCCCCCGAAAACAAAATCAAAACATGCACTCTTACAATTAAACTAAGACCAATTACATCCATGCCCTCGGGATACTCAAACTTTTCCCGGTTTGTCCAATTTTGGCTATTTGACGACTTTTGTCCTTAAGAATAACGTCAACCGCTCTATCATTGGGCAAAATACGTCATTTGGCAAAATTGTGGGTTACTTAGAATTCACCCGACTAGACCCAACAACATACAAGCACAATCCCACCATTTAATCAATTTCAAGCATGACAATTTCAGGAATTGAACGATATAGACATTACGGGCAAGGTATTCAAATTAAAACTGGCAAACATATACAATTACGATCAGAGAGGCCCAACACACTACACTAAGACAAAATCAATTACAAATAAGTAGAAATTGCTAAAAATGAATTCGGGGTTCAGAAAACTAACCTTAGATGCTGAATAAATACTTTGAAATGCTAGGCGACAAAGAAATCCAACTCCAAACACAAAACCGACGACAAAAATATGATAAAAATGCAGGGAATATAGAAAATATTGTGCCAGTGTGAGTTTGGGAAGTTCAAAAGTGAGGGAAAGTGAAAGAGTTTGAAAGTTTAAACTTTGGTGTTTTAAAAACCGTCCAGTTCTCGGCCATTCGGCGACATAAGTTTTGCTCGCTAACCCACTCGGCGACACGCCGAGTGGACACTTACCTTACCGAGTTTTACAGGACCTCCAGTTATTGTGGAGGTCCAAACGGCGGACAAAGTCGTGATCGCCGATCTAGTCGGCGATTCGCCAATCAGCTCCTGGGCTAGCCGAGTTTTACGGACTCCAATTTTAAAATGTCTTGAGTCCAATGGCGGTCCAAGTTGGGCTCGCCGACTGGACTTTTAGCTCGCTAACTTGCACTTTTCAATCATCTTCCACACTTCGACCTGCACAATCAACACACCATTTTTTCAAACTAAAAAAAAAAGCAAATGAAAATTTGGGTTGCCTCCTAAGCAGCGCCTTAGTTAACGTCGCAGGACAACACAAGTACACACTTAAACTTCATTCTTGGGGTTGGCCATAGTATCACTAGGCAACCCCTCTTACTGTCTCGAGTTTAAATGAGACGAGATATGACCCATTTGGGTCTTTAACTATTTGATTGATACTGAATATGAGGTAACCGTCTGACTGAGGGTTGACACTTCTTCTTTCATTTCTTTCAAAATCTTGTTAGACCCCTCAACTTTGTTGAGGATACGAGAAAGCATATCCTCCGACCGACCACCTTCCGAATCTTTGGTTTCTGACGCTCGTGGGGAGGCACATACCTATCTTCTCCCCATCATTCCAATTGGGATTTGGATCCCTCCAGTCTCTATCATGATTCTTCCAACCTTCATCCCTGTTCCAAATTTGGTTACCACCCTAACTCAAGTAGTTTGAACGATAACCACCACCTTGGTTGGCTAGGAAATTCACCTCTTCGTTGTACAAAGCCTCAAACTTCGCCTCATCAGGATTAACACACCCGACACCCACAACATTAACACTTCGAGCACCAGCTCTCATGACTGTTTTGGACAAAATGTCAAGCTGTGTCATGATCTTGTCCATGTTCTGATCCCTCTCTTGGTCCTTGTTTATTTGCTCATTGGTAAATTTAAATGTGAGAGGGGAGACCTGATCTTCGCGGGTGTACCAAGCCCGATCGATTGTAGTCATGCCATCCAAGAGCTGAGCTGCTATCACATAAGGTTGCTGCATCAAACCTCTAGGAGTAAGTTTGTCAGTAACACCCTTATTTACCGAATCAAGACTTCGGTAAAAATACTGCAGCAACACGTTGTCAGGCAAGTCATGAGTTGGGCATTGGAGCACCAACTTCTTAAATCTTGGCTAAGTTTTATGAATTGGCTCGTCCTCTAGACACTTGAAGCTCTGAATGCTGTCCCGAAGAGTCATCATCTTAGAAGGAGGGAAAAATCGCACTTGAAATGCGGTGACCAACTCCTCCCACGAAGTGATTGATTCATGTGGCAATTCAGCCAGCCACTTACATGCTTCTCCCATCAAAGAGAACGAGAACAATCTCAGTCGGACCGAATCTTGGGATATGTTCTTGAAGGAGAACGGTCCACAAACATCCACGAAGTTTCTAATATGCTCATGGGGATCCTCATGAGCCAAACCACCGAACAACCCCTTTAATTGCAAGAGCTGCAACATAGTACTTGTGATATGGAACACCGCGCTCCCTTCAGCCGGAGGCAAGGGAATGGGACCAATTCCACCCATAAGATGGGGGTCATTATCATTAGGCACGTTGACATCGTTGAGGTTTCCGATGTCATCTTGGTGGCCTACTTGGCTACCATTGCTTCCGTTCACACTCATACTTCATGTTTCACAACACAAACAAGAAAACCAAAACTAAATTTAAGTAAGTTCAACTATTATTAACAAGAACAAAGTTCAACTTAGCTAAAGATTCTCAACCAACACCACTCCCCGCAGCGGCGCCATTTTGATTTCACATATCAGGACAACTTATCCAATATTAAGTGCCAACGATCGTTATTCTGTAATATAACCCAACTAAATGAGTTGGGGTTGAATCCCATAGGGAGTGGTACGTGTTTAAGAATCAAGATCAAAGTATGAATATCTTCAAGTCAATCATAGGAATAGATATGTTACGAATAAAAACATAATTCAAATTAAAGGGTGACACAAGTGTCAAATAACATGGGGTTTGATTGTAATTATCAAATACAATAGCAACAAATAACACGAATTAACAAGTAATGAGATGGGTGCTTGGGATGTGATTGGATTATAGGCTAAGGTAGACAAATGGATAGTTGCAACTGATAGTAAATGATAGTAAATAGTTGTAAATCAGTGAATAAGCTAGACTCTACTGAGGATAAATTTTCTCTCGAATAATTTACCCCGAATCAAGTTGGTTTTTCTCGATCATCAAAAAACAACAATTAAGAACAACCTACGCTTTAGTCCATTCACTCTCTCGAGCTGAATGTGTGGAAAAGGGTTTATGATTCACTCTCTCGAGCTGAACTCATGACAACCCAATACTCACAGACCATCAATTCAGTAATCTTGGTTTTAAAACCTCTCTCTCTCGCAAGCCAAAAACACAAAGGTAGAGTTGCATTTGAGACTACAACCCTTTAAATTAAACCATAATTACTGATTGAAATAACTCTTAAACAACATTTAAACTATCAATTAGCAATACCCATAAGCCAAATGAACCCATAATCACATAATCACACTCCAAGAATTGGGGTTTTAGCTAGACATCATAAAAAGATAGAAATCGTTACCAAATTGTGTTTCCATCATCTGGGTACGATTAATTTCATCTTTACAAAGGTTCAAGTTGAAGAATCTCAAAGACCCACTTCCAATTTCTCAAAAATGAAAAACTTCAATTCTTCAAGCTAAGGAAAAGTTTGTCTCAATACTCTCAGTTCAAACTCAAAAATTACTCTAATGAAAGTTCAAAATAAAATTTGATACTAAACATAATGTTTGAAAATGTATTTATAGTCGCCAAAAATATGCTGCGAAGGGCCATTCGGTGCACTAAGTCGGGATCGCCGATCAACTCGGTGATCCGCCCTTTGGTTAGTTCCATCGCCTTTTTTCTTTGGCCTTCAACATCCTCAAGTTCTGTAACTTTGGGCATTCCAACACTGCATCACAGAACCGTTTGGAGACTCGCTGACTGCTCTTTTCTCTTGCCGACTTGATTTTTCCATTTAGAGCTTAGCACACTGGAACTTTAGGTGAGGTAATAAACACTAAGCTATTCGCCCAATGGATTATGCGATCAACAAGCCTTCTTTTCTTCGTTCTTTCAGCTGCCTTGTTTCTTTTTGCTCGTTAGTGTCCATGCTTTGTTCCTCAATCCAAATACCTGGAAATCAAGTATTTTACATTAGTTATTGGCATAAAATAAGCATTTTATGACACTAAATCTATCTAAATAAATCCTTAAATGAGTCCAAATCATGGACTCATCAGGTCACACCTACATCCTTCACAGACATCTGGCGCATAAAGGCTGAGTACACATGGGATGAGGCATATAAGAGGAGAGCAGCTCTAGTGGATACATCCCTGGAGGTTGATGTTGAGTCCATACCTGCAGATACATCTTTGCCTACTCCGGCCTCCGGGCCTTAAGGTACATACGCTACCACTCCTTCCCAGGCCTCTAGTTCCTATACTTCCCAGCCTACTATGATCACTCCGGCCATGATCCTAAAAATGAGGCACCTAGCCCATTCTGCTGATGTGCGGGCTACCCGGCTAGAGGCCGAGGTGCCCTGGATGATTGAGAGCTCTATTGCAGCTGCATTGACACCCCTTCAGACATCGATTGATGATCTCACAACAAGAGTAGAGATCTGTGAGAGAGGACTGGGGGTTACTTCAGAGGTGACGACTTTGAAAGCCGAAGTTTTAAATTCGAGAAAGGATGTGGACTATTTTTAGTCCACATACTTCACTTCTCTCTTTGAGTCAGCTGAGGCTCAGGATGTCCTGGTTAGTTTTGAGATGCCTCTGGCTACTACTGGAGATGTGCCTATGAATGATGTGGCTGCTGATGAGTCAGAGGCGAAGACAAATGAGGAGTAGCTTGATGCAAGGAGGTGACCATCTATAAGGACCTGCCTGATTTGGAGGAAATGATTGTACAGTCAGTCATTCAGACATCGCTGATAGAGACGTCCATGGCAGGCTATAGTGGAGCCAGTATTGCTGTTACACCGGGCACTGACGCCCAAGATTGGAGTGTGACCCCGGGCATTGTTGCCTCGACAGATGGAGCAGCTATATAGTTATGATTCTTCTTTACCTCCCTCTTTGTCATTTTTATTGACTTTTGATTACATTAGTTGCATTTGAGGACAATTTCTTTTTGTTTGTGGTGGGGTGATGTATTTCCATACCTACCTCTTGTGACTATATTTTGTATATATATTGGGTTTTTGTGTTTCAAATTGTGTGTTGATTCTATCTTGTGGATGTTTGAGCTTGTGGCTCCTTGTTTTGAATAGAAATGGTTTTTGACCCATCTAAAAAATTTTGCCACCTCTTGTTGTGTTTGAATGTGGCTGTTCTTGTGCAAATTTGAGTATCGGTTATAATCAATAGCGATGACTTGAATAGTACTCTTAATTGAACAAAAATGAATGTGCGGCTATGATGAGGCCAAATGAAGTTGCATAGACAATATGTGGACTTTTTGCATGTCATTGTGACTAGCTGGTTATCGAATGGAGTCTCTTGTGATGAACATTGCACACTAGAAAAAATATGGAGTCGCGTTTGATATTGGTGCCAATGCCCTGTGTGATGAGCTTACTTTGAACCTTGTGTGATGACACCTAGAATTTGCCCGATTGGTCAGGTTGACTAATTGATGCAAGCACTTGAAATGATCTTAGGCAACAATTTTGAAGAGTGAAACAATTTGACAATATACCTCTTTTGTGGCCAACCTTGTGAGATGTGTGAATCTTACTTGAACACCTTTGAGCCTTATCCTTTTCTTGGAAGAAACTTGAGCAATTGTGACCTCTCTTTATCCATTCACCCATAATCCTCATGAAGTGTGGTTTGTTTGAATAGCCAACTTAGGCCTAAAGCCTAAGTTGGGGGTGTGGTGGAAAGAAAGGTAAATCAAGAAGTGTGAAGAAGTCCCCTTTGATCCATGATTTTGAAAAAGATGGAACCCCTCCATATAAAAAAAAGGAGAAAGAAAGCAAAAGAAAAAGAATGAAAAAGTTGTGAAAATTGCAAAAAGAAATAGGGGTATCTGGTAGTCCATGTGAAAGTGAATAATGGGATGAAGTTTCAGCATTATTAAAATGTTGAAGAAAAGGAAGAAAGTGATGTTCAGACCATATTTCATGAGGGTAGCATTCACTAAGCCTAAATGACCATACCTTTACACTCTGCCCCGTTACAAGCCTTGAAAGACCTTTATGATCTTAAGTGAGCTGAAATAAGTGTTGATTGGAAAATAAGGGCAAACCTATGGGTGAAGTCATGCATGTGTTCATCTTTGTGAGTGTGAGAGTTGTATGTGATTCCAGAGCTATAAATTGTTGAAGAATTATGTGTGAATATGGAATCATCTTTGTTGTGAGGGCATTTGAGTACCTTTGTTAAGCTTGAACTTGGATTTGAAGCAAGTATTGTGAACTTGAGCATCTTTGATAATGGTGAGTCACAACTTGAATCTTTGAGTGCACAATTGATCATTGCATGAGTAAGTTGAGTCTTGTTGTGTGCATTCATGATTGAGTCTTTTGTAGCACTATTTGAGACATCCTTTTTTAACTGGTGAACTTGAGTTTTACTTGAGGACAAGCAAAAGTTTAAATTGGGGTGTTGATGAGTCCTAGATTTGGACTTATTTAGGGCTTTGTTTATATAGATTTAGTGTCCTCAAATGCTTATTTTGTGCCAATAAATGATGTTAAATCCTTGATTTTCAGGAATATGAATTGAGGAACAAAGCAAGGACACTAACATGCAAGAAAGAACAAAACATTCTGAAGAAATGAAGATGGGCGAGCCCGAGTATCGCCAAGAGCACTCGGCGTGTCGCCGAGTGGCTCATCAGACCGCCTAAAGTTCCAGTTTGCCAAGCCCTGAAGGAAAGAACCAAGTTGGTGATGAAAAGGATCAGGCGGCGGATCGCTGCGTGATTCCGCGAAGCCAAGATAGATCTCCCAAAGTTACAAACTTTCCAGATGTTGAATGCCAAGGAAAAAGGGCGATGGAAGAGACCAAAGGGCGGCTCGCTGAGTGGTTCAGTGAGCCCGACTTACTTCTCCGAATGGGCTTTTGTAGCACATTTTTGGCGACTATAAATAGGATTTTGAACATTCTAGTTTAGTATCTTGTATATTATTTTTATCTTTTGAATCTATCAAATAATCTTTAGACATCTGAGACAGTTTTTCTCAAGAGTTCTTCCTTATCTTTGAAGGATTGAGGAAATTCACTTTTGAGAATTTGGAAGTGGGTTTTTGAGATTCATCAAATTGGACCATTGTAAATAAAAAATCTCTCTTACCTAGTTGATGGATAATGAGTTTGGTAACTGTTTTTACCTTTTTATGATGTCTAGCTAAAATCCCAATTCTTGGGGTGTGATCATATGATTATGCATTGATTTAACTTATGGGTATTGCTAATTGTTTGTTTAAATGCTATTTAAAAGTGAGTTTATTCATTAATTGTGGTTTAATTTAAGAATTGTAGTTGCAAATGCAGTTCTATGTTTGTGTTCTTGGCTTGCTCGAAAGAGAGGTTTTAGAACTAAGGTTTTTGATTGATGGTTTGTGGGTATTAGGTTAATCTGGGTTTAGCTCGAGAGAGTAAATCCTAAACCCAATCACACACATTTAGCTCGAAGGAGTGAATGGATTAAGGTGTGGTCTGCTCTTAATTTGCATGCTTGTTGACGTTCGAGAGAAATCACTTGATTCGGGCTAATTGTTTTCGAGAGAAAATTACCCCCTTTATAGTCTTGCCTACTCACTAATATCTAGCTATTTTCTAATAGCTGCAATTACCCATATGTCTATATTAGCCTATAATCGATCACATCCCAAAAATCTGTCTCTATATTGTTAATTCGTATTGTTTGTGACTGCTGTTTGTAGTTGATAATTAAAACCAAAACTCCCCCAATATGACATTCGTGTCACCCCCTAATTTGAATATTGTCTTTATTCAATAATTTTTATTCCAATGACTGATTTGACCACATTTACACTTCCCAATTGAATCTAAAACACGTATCGCTCCCTGTGGGATTCGACCCCAACTAATTTAGTTGGGTTTTATACCTATTTACGATCATTGAACACCTAGAATTGGATGAGGTGTGCTTCAAACGTTAAATCACGTCAGTCCACTTTCCCTTCCGTTCTACGATCTATACTTGTTCCTTTTTGTTTAGGTTTCATTCCCTTCTTAATCCTAACTATCTAAACCTTCATAAATCATTGAGAGATCCTACATATATCCTAATCATGTCTCTTAATTTCACTTTTCAAATAAAATTAAAGATTAAGAGTAAAGTCCAAGAAAGTCTTTCGAGAAGTTTTCTACAATTATTTATAACTAGTTTTAAGACTTGAGTAATTGAGTATGAGAGTGAGGAGAGTTGAGTTTTTAAAATGAGTATGAGGGGACTAAGTATTCACAAGTATGTAACACTTTTACATCTAAAATGAGAGAAACACTGATTTCTATATGAGTTTATGAGGAGTTTTGAGCATCATCTCTTTTAAGAAAAATCTTTTAAGTAATTATTTCAAATTGAGGAGGAGTTATGTTTTCTTTAAAACATATGAGCATGAGGTGTATATATATATATATATATATATATATATATATATAATTGGGAGTAGTATTCAGCATCTACATGGGGATGAGTTCAAACAACTCAAAATCCTCATAAACCATTTATGCCAAAATGGGTAAAGGGTCATACTTTTAGATGATACCTTATTGATTTTAACCATAGCTTAGTTGATCCACTTGGTTGAGGATGTCCTATACTCCGGCAAGGTATAGGACAGTTCTGGTAGTGTGGGCAAGATGCTGTATCATCACATAGCTCATGGTGATGGTTGTCAGTTAGAGAATCTCCCAAATAAGAGTAAAAAGTTTATTATTGTATTTTTATATACATTGATTTATTAACTACTGTTTTAAAAGCTTTCTTTATACTGCATCTTTATTGTTGCTTTTATATTGAGTTGAGTTGAGTATTCTTGAGTTGTGTTGAGTTTAGTTGGGATGAGGTGAGTATGTTCTTCCTTTCTATCAGTTCAAGCTTATGTCTATGCTTTAGAGTTCTTCTTACATGCTCGTACATTCAATGTACTGACTCCATTTGGCTGCATCTTTTCATGATGCAAATACATGTATTCAGGGTCATCAATGGGCGCTCCATTGATACCACTTGCAGTCCCAGTTAGCTTTGGTGAGCCTCCTTGCTTTCGGTGAATTCCATTTTTACTTCTAGTTTTGTTATAACATCGTTGGTCTTGTCCCGACTTCCATCACAGTATTTTTAGAGGTTTCATAGACAGTGGTAGTTGAAAAGTCTTTTTCTCATTTTCCTTACTGATGTTTTAAAGACTACGAGTTGAACACTTATGTTCATTTGAGTTTATTGAGTTAAACTATTTTATTTATGATATTCTTATGAGTTGAAGTCATGTATTGAGTACATATTTTGTTAAGTAAGTCTTCCACTAAATATTGAGCTAGGCCAAGGGTTCGATTGGGGACCAACAATGGTTCTCAAGTGCCATCCACGTCTAGGGTGTAGGCTCGGGGTGTGACAAACTTGGTATGAGAGCACAGAGTTCAAGAGTCCTAGGGTGTCTATGGAGCCGTGTATGTAGAGTCCTGGTTATCGGTGTGAAGCGCGCTACATTTATAATTAGGAGGCTACAACATTTAGGAAATATCTCACTTCTTTGATACTCTTTTCGTGTGATAGAGTTCAACTCTATAAAAGTTTCTTTCTAATTTGTGCTTGCACGTATCTTTCATATCATGCCTCCACGAAGAGCTATTCGAGGTCATCTTGCTAGGAGAAATGTTGATCCTCAAGATCAAGGGTTACCCAATGCACCAGAAGTATAACCCCAAGGAGAGGTCACTAAGGATGAGTTCCGGGATGCTATCCAGATGTTGAGTCAAGTGGTGACCAACCAAACTGGTCAATAAAGAGGGATTCGTTAGGATATGGCTGATACATCCAGGATCTATGAGTTCTTGAGGATGAATCCTCTAGACTTCACAGGGTCAAGTGTCACTGAAGATCTGGAGAACTTTGTGGAGGAACTGTAGAAAGTATTTGAGGTGATGCATGTTATAGATGCTGAGCATGCGGAGTTAGATTCATACCAACTCAAATGTGTTGCTAGGATTTGGTACAACCAATAGAAGAAGAGTAGAGCTGAAGGGGCACCAATTATGAGCTAGGATGTGTTTGCAAGTGCCTTCATGGGGAGTTTCTCCCCCCGTGAGTTGATAGAGGCAAAGGTAATATAATTTCTCACTCTTAAGCAAGAATCCATGAGTGTGCATGAGCACAACCTCAAGTTAACTCAATTGTCCCGTTATGCTCCGGAGATCATTGCGGATGAGCTTGTTTGTGTCTGGGTTATCTTGCTTGTCGAGTAAGGAGGGTAAGGCAGCTATGTTGATAGGGGACATGGACATAGCAAGACTTATGATCCATGTGTAATAGGTTAAGGAAGAGAAGTTGAGAGATAGAGAAGAGTTCCATTGTAAGAAGGCTAAGATAACAGATAGTGAGTCCGGACAGTAGAAGGCCGGTAATGCAAACCGGTCATCTTTTCAACAAAAGCCAACTGGACCTTCTCCATCATCTACTAGTGCACCTACACAAAAGAACATAGGTTAGTTCATGAATCAGAATTCGCAGAACTTCAGAGCTAGACCTGCTTAGTCTTAGGGTAGTGTGGCACAAGGGGCCAATTGGACTCTTGCATGTGCTAAGTATGGTAGGAGCCACCCAAGAGCGTGTTGTGATGGATCCACTGACACTTTAAGTGTGGTCAGACATGCCACTTTATGAGAGAGTGCCCTAAGAACAGGCAAGACAATGGTAATGGGGAAATAGAGCCCAATCTTCTTCAACGACTCCAGCAGACAGAACTACACCTAGAGGAGCTACTTCAGGGACAGGTGGAGGAGCAAACTGTCTGTATTCTATCACCAATCACCAAGAGCAAGATAATTCACCCGATGTTGTCACTGGTTTGATCAAAGTCTTTACTTTTGATATATATGCATTGCTTGATCCAGGTTTGAGTCTATCTTTTGTGACTCCATATACTGCTATAAGATTTGATATCCTTCCCGAGCGACTTCTTGAGCCCTTCACTATTTCCACACTTTTTAGTGAGCTTATTTTAATTGAGAGAGCTTATCGTGATTGTACCATCTCTGTCAATCACAAGGACAATATGACTGACTTAGTCGAGCTAGACATGGTGGACTTTGATGTTAGTCTAGGGATGGACTGGCTTCATGCTTTTTATGCCTCAGTTGATTGTAGAACTCGAGTAGGTAAGTTCTAGTTTCCTCATGAGCCCGCTATAGAGTGGAGGAGTAGTTCAACAGTGCCTAAAGGTCTTTTTATTTCATACCTTTAGGCTAGAAAGTTAGTCTCTAAAGGGTGCATCTATCACTTAGTTCGAGTTAATGATTTAGTATTGAGACACCGCCTATGCAGTCAGTTCCAGTTGTGAATTAATTTCCAGAGGTCTTTCTAGATGATCTCCATGGAGTCCCTCCTGAGAGAGAAATCAACTTTGGTATAGATATTCTTCCTGATACTCGACCTATTTCTATTTCTCCATATAGAATGGCTCCATCTGAGTTAAAAGAATAGTTGAAAGACCTTATCTTTAAAGGTATTATTCGAACCAGTGTCTCAGCTTGGGTGCTCCGATCTTATTTGTGAGGAAGAAAGTTGGTTCTCTTAGGATGTGTATTGATTATCACCAATTGAACAAGGTTATTATAAAGGATAAGTATCCCCTTTTGAGAATTGATGATCTATTTGATCAACTTCAGTGTGCCACTTGATTTTTTAAGATAGACCTCATATCAAACTATCATCAGTTGAGAGTAAGGGAAAGTGACATTCTGAAGACAGTATTCAGGACCCGCTTTGGTCACTATGAGTTTCTGGTTATGTCTTTTAGCTTAACTAATGCTCCTACAGCGTTCATGGACCTTATGAAAAAAGTGTTTAATCCATATCTGTACATGTTTGTTATCATGTTTATTGATGTCATTCTGATTTATTTGAGGAATGAGGAGGATCATGCTAGTCATCCCAGAATAGTTCTCCAAACTCTCAGAGATAGAGAGTTGTATGCCAAATTTTCCAAGTGTGAGTTTTGGCTTGAGTCCGTGGCGTTCTTAGGCCACATTGTTTCTGGTGAAGGGATTCGAGTTGACACTCAAAAGATTGAGGTAGTGCAGAACTGGCCCAGACCCACATCTCCAACTGACATAAAGAGTTTCTTAGTATTGGATGGTTATTATAGAAGGTTTGTCAAGGGGTTCTCATCTATATATTCCCCATTGACAAAGTTTACTCAGAAGACAGTGAAGTTTTAATAGTTTGAAGCTTGTGAGAAAAGCTTTCAGTAATTGAAAACCCGATTAACTACTGCCACAGTGTTGATCCCACCAGAGGGTACACAAGGCTTTGTTGTGTACTGTGATGCGTCCAGAGTTGGACTTGATTGTGTGTTGATGCAGAATGGCAAGGTTATAACCTATGCCTCCATATAGCTTAAGATTCACGAGAAGAATTACCCAACTCATGATCTCGAGTTGGCAGCGGTATTGTTTGCTTTGAAAATATTACGTCACTATCTCTATGGTGTTATATGTGTTCACCGATCACAAGAGTCTTCAGTATGTTTTTAGTCAGAAAGAGCTGAATCAGATGTGGTTGGAGTTACTCAAGGATTATGACATGAGTATTCTCTATCACCTAGGTAAGGCTAATGTTGTTGCTGATGCTTTGAGCAGGTTATCTATGGGTAGTACTACCTATGTTGAGGAAGGAAAAAAAGAATTAGCCAAATATGTGCACATACTTGCACGATTGGGAGTCCGGTTAATGGATTCCAATGAAGGTGGAGTAGTGGTGATGAATGGGGCTGAATCATCACTAGCGTCTGAAGTGAAGGAGAAACCCAAGACCCCATATTGCTTGAGTTGAAGGCAAATATACATAAGAAGAAAGTGATGACTTTTGAATAAGGGGGATATGGTGTGTTGAGGTATCAAGTCAGATTCTGTGTACCAAAGGTGGATGAACTCCAAGAGAGGGATCATGGAAGAAGCCTATAGTTCCAGATTCTCTATCCATCCCGGTTCCACAAAGATGTATCGCAACTTGAGATAAGTCTATTGGTGGAGTGGTATTTAGAGGTGTATTGCAGAGTTTGTTGCTAAGTGCCCGAATTGCTAACAAGTCAAGGTAGAACATCACAGGCCAGTGGTATGGATCAGAATATAGATCTTCTGGAATGGAAGTGGGAGATGATCAATATGGATCTCATTACTGGGTTTCTGCGATCTCACACACAACATGATTCGATTAGGGTGATTGTAGATCGAATGACTAAATCAACCCATTTCTTTTCGGTAAAAACCACCTTTTCGACAAAAGATTATGCCAGGTTATATATTCAAGAGATAGTTAGGCTTCATGGAGTTCCTGTGTCTATCATTTCTGACAGGGGTGCGCAATTCACCGCACAATTTTGGAAGTCTTTCCAGATAGGTTTGGATTAAAAAAAAAAGTAAATTTGAGTACTGCTTTCCATCCTGTAACTGATGGTCAAGCATAGCACACAATTCAGACTTTAGAGGATATATTGAGGGCTTGTGTGATCGATTTCAAAGGTAATTGGGATGATCACTTACCTCTGATGGAGTTTGGTTACAACAATAGTTATCACTCTAGCATCCAGATTTCTCCCTATGAGGCTCTTTATGGGAGAAAATATAGATCTCCTATTGGATGGTTTGACGTTGGTGAAGCTAGGTTGATAGGACCAAAATTTGTTCATCAAGCTACGGAGAAAGTGAAGATCATTCAAGAAAGGTTGAAAACAACGCAAATTCATTAGAACTCCTACACATATCTTAGGAGAAGAGACTTAGAGTTTGAGGTAGATGATTGGGTATACTTGAAGGTTTCACCCATGAAGGGTGTTTTGAGGTTTGGCAAGAAGGGGAAACTTAGTCCCCGGTATATTGGTCCTTACAGGATATCCAAGAGGATTGGTAATGTAGCTTATGAGTTGGAGCTACCGTCAGAGTTAGCAGCAGTCCATCCGGTATTCCACATTCCAATGTTGAAAAAGTGTATGGGCGATCCTTCTCTTATTATACCTATGGAGAGTATTGGTATTAAGGACGACCTATCTTATTAGAAGGTACCCGTTGAAATACTTGATCGTCTGGTTCGTAAGTTGAGATCCAAGGAGGTAGCATCAATAATGGTCTTATGGAGGAATCAATTTGGTGAGGAAGCTACTTGGGAGGCTGAGGAGGATGTGAAGAAGAGATACCCACATCTCTTTGCATCTGGAGAGATACCAATCTAAGGTATTAACATTCTTGGTACTCTTTAAGTTGATATGCTATGTTGTGTTAAATTGCATATTGGGTGTTTGAGTTGGGTGTTAGATGTTTCTACCCTCAGTTCTATTTAGAGTGATCTTATTCGAGGACGAATGTTCCCAAGAGGGAGATATTGTTACACCTCGGTCTTAGAAAAAGCTAAATCTAGAAAGAACTAAATTGGAAAGAGCTGAATCGAGATTTGGTTCAAGTTACTCTTAAATAGTGAGTTCTGGGTCAACGTCAAATGACCATAACTTTCAGCACAAGATGTGTTAGGTGGCCCATGAGATATCAAGTTGAAGGTCGTTGAGTCCTCTTTCCAACGTCGCTGAGTTTGCTAAATTCTGAGTTTGGATGAGGGAGATATTCCCGTTTGAATACAGCCAGTCTAGTTAAGGAAATTCATTCAAATTGAGGAAGGGTATTTTGGTCTTTTCCTTACCCCAGTAGGCCTACACGTTTTGTTCACCTAATTAGTGTTCAAAGCTGATTATAATCGATTTTCATCAAGTCTAAAACATTCAAGAAACTAGGAAAAAGTTCAAGAGGAGAAAAAAGAAGTTTTCAAGAAGTTCTTTCGAGGTATGAAAGTTTTCATAGTGTTGGGTTTGTTTAACCTCATGCCAACCATGAGTTTCCAATTTCGAATTCACCCATGAGATTGAGTATATTGAGTTCTTTGAGGTTTTGTGCTTCATTATTTGATAATGGAGTTTTGTTGAGTTCTTAAGGTGAGGAACTTTCAAATAAGGGTTAATCTTAAGGGATTTTGAATAGATTTTCATTTACTCGTGTTGGGTTAACGAGTTTAAGGAAGTTTGGAAGAAATCAATCGATTCTAGGTGAATTAGGACAAAAAATCGAGAAGAAAATTCGTCGAAACATTCTGAATATTGGGTGAGGCGGCGCGCCCCCGATGCGCCAGGAGGGTTGGCGCCCTGCACCTACAATGCGCCACAAACTAGCCCCAAAAAATGGAAGACTGGCTCGGCGCGCTAGGAGCGTCAATCCACTTTCCCTTCCGTTCTTCGATCCGTACTTGTTCCTTTGAGTCGAGCTTTCATTCCCTTCTTAATCCTAACTATCTAAACCTTTAAAATCATTGAAGGATTCTACATATATCCTAATCATGTCTCTTAATTTTACTTTTCAAATTAAAGTAAAGATTAAGAATAAAGTTTGAGAAAGTCTTTTGAGTCCTTTTGAGACTTAGTTAAGGATGTCCTATACTCTAGCAAGGTATACGACAATTATGGCAGCATGGGTGAGACGTTGTATCATCACATAGTTCATAGAGATGGTTATCGGTTAGAGAATCTCCCAAATAAGAGTAACGAGTTTTTTATTGTATTTTTATACACATTGAGTTATTATCTACTATTTTAAAAGCTTTCTTTATACTGTATCTTTATTGTTGCTTTTATATTGAGTTGAGTTGAGTATTTTGGAGTTGAGTTGAGTTGAGATGAGGTGAGTATGTTCTTCCTTTCTATCAGTACAAGCTTTTGTCTATGCTTTAGAATTCCCCTTACATGCTCGTACATTCAATGTACCGACGCTATTTGGCTTGCATCTTAACATGATGCAAATACAGGTATTCAAGGTCATCAGTAGGCGCTCTGTTTATACGACTTGCAGTTTCAGTTATCTTTTTCTTGCTTTTGAAGGATTCCACTTTTACTTCTACTTTTGTTAGGATGTCGTGGTCTTGTCCCAACTTCTATCGCAGTATTTTAGAGGCTTCATATACAATAGTAGTTGAGGAGTCTTTTTCTCATTTCCCTTGTTGATGTTTTAAAGACTGCGAGTTGAACACTTATGTTCATTTTAGTTTATTGAGTTAAACTATTTTATTTATGATATTCATATGAGTTGAAGTCGTGTATTGAGTACCTATTTTGTTGAGTAAGTCTTTCACTGAGTATTGAGCAAGGCGAAGGGTTCGCTTTGGGACCAATAATGGTTCTCGAGTGCCGGCCACGTCCAGGATGTAGGCTCGGGGGGTGACAACTATATATTGAAGAAGTAAAAAATATTCTTCAAGAATTCTCTTGTGTTGCTTGTTCTCTAGATAAAATAATCATTTTACCTGCTAAGGTTGGAAAGGATAAGGCACAAGTACCCCCCAGACTATGATCGAAATTTCAGAGACACACCTTAACTATATTAAGGTCCTATTACCCCTTGAACTCATTATTTTTGCAATTTTGTACTCCTTTTTTGCTTATGTGGTATCCAAACATCTCCCACCCGCCTCAACTATGTGGAGTCGCGGAGTGTGTCACATAAGACAAAATGTGTATAAAATCAAAAAAATTAGTTCGGGGAGGTAATGTGACCTTAGTTTAGTTAATGTGTGTCTTTGTAATTTCGGTCATATTCTAGAGGGTACTTGTACCTTATCCCAAGGTTGGAATTGTATCCCCTGAAGTTTTGGAACATATAAAAAAGATGAATATGGGTCAATTCACCTGTCTTGTAGACCATCTGCAATTATATGATTTTGATAATTGCATTTATGGGGTGGTCACATGTTCTTTGATATCAACTTACAAATTGAATTTCTAAATGTTACCCGTCTTTTCATGTTGTTCGTGATACAAACATGAGCATGATAATAGAATCACATGCAAAAGTAAACTAGAAAGTTATTAGAATAAAAATCAGTTGGGATGACTGGTTGGCCATTCCGATTCAATTTGATGCAAAATAATTGAGAATTCACATGACTATATATTGAAGAAATAAAAAATAATCTTCAAAAATTCTCTTGTGTTTCTTGTTCTAGAGATAAAATAATCATTGTACCTGTTAAGGTTTGAATTGTATCCCTTGAAGTTTTGGAACATATAAAAAAGGTGAATATGGATCCGTTCACCTGCCATGTGGACCGTTTGCAATTATATGATTTTAATAATTGCATTTATGGGGTGGTCAGGTGTGCTTTGATATCAATTTAAAAATTGATTTTTCAAAGGTTATTTACTTCAATTGTTAGATCAAGAACACGTTTCAAGGTATTAATTTATGATAATAATTGTAACACCTCAGAAATTGAAAAGTTGGATTGGTAAGGAAAGATGCATTTTTGGACACTGATGTAGAGTCTACAAGTCCAACTTACTGATCGTAGGAAGTCCGACGGGTTATAGGAAGGAAGTCGTAGGATTGAGTTTGAGTTTTAAAAGTATCAAGTCTCTGATGTTTGATATACGAGTGAACAAAACAAGTCGTAGAGTGTTCTACGGGAAGTAGGAGGGTTTCGTAGAATGGATCTAGACTTAGTGAAATTTTGGACTTAAAGTTGGGTTCTACGGAAGAGGTATACGGACCATAGAACATATGATGACCCATATAGTAGTTTCTTGGAAGTTGAATGGATTTTAAACCCAAGTAATAGGTTCTATGGTTGACCAAGATTACTTACTGACCGTATGTCCAAACCGTAGACCTTTTATGAAGATTTTAATTAAGAGTATTTTGGTCTTTTCCTACCCAACTAACCCCCAAACTACGTTGTTTTGACCCTATAACTATCCCTATAACTGTTTTTACACATTAAAGTAAGCCTAGTTTCTCTCATTCACTCAAAATCTCCCATATCCCTCTAGTCTTCTTCTCCAAATTCTCTCAAGAGCTGTCAAGTTAAGGATTAGGTTTCCATCAAACTTCAATTTTTCTTCCACCATTTCTAGGGCTTTGATTACCCAAGGTATGTTAGAGTTCACCAATGGATTCCTTTTATCCATTGGGTCTCAAAAGAATCTCAATCTCCTAATTGATTTCACCCGATTCCATTAGGGTTTTATGAAAATCTTCATGGGTCCTATTTACTATGATTCAATTGTTTATTTTCAATCTTATTATGCATGATTTGATTCAATTACATTGTTTTCAGTTGATTTCATATGGACTCATGCCTATGTCTACTTTATGAACATTACTTATGTGTTAAGCTTATAAACTTATGAATTATGACTATGAAAGCTATGCATATTTTATAAAAAGGATGATTTATGAACTATTGATGCTTTTGAGATAAGTATCAATGATATGTGAAAGATTTTCTCACATATGAATGAAATCATGATTTATATGCTTAGAAAGGTAAATGTCTATTATGAAGAAGTTGTATGAAATTATGATTTGAAAGGATCTACTCTATGATAACTTATGATTGGATTAGTAGTCTTAATTGAGAATTTCCAAGTATTTTGATATAAATATGATTATGTATTTTTCATTGGAATTTACTTAGCACCGAGATAATTTTGAGATGGAGACTCTCCTATTAGTAGAGGTCGGGTCTATATAAGACTTATCCTTGTCCTAAACTATGTGCCCCCGTAGGATTGTATTAAATGATCTAGCTAGTAGATCCACAATAGCCATTATGAATGAATGTGACATAATTCTACCTTGGCAAGTAGTTTTCCCTTTTCGGTGTGAGGGTCATGCCAGATTTCATGCTATATAGCTCACATGGTCTTACTGTCGGTTAATGGTATATATCCCACAAATGAACTATGCTTTACTCAAAGGTTTTATGAAAGCTTATCAAATAATTTTAAGTATGCATTGACCTTGATTTTGACTCATGGATTATTTTGAAGACTTTTAATATGTGTTACTTGGTCATGCATGTCAGGATTAAAGTTTCTCATATTGTCATGTCCATGCTTATGTTTTATGCATTTCCTCATATATTAGTACTTTCAATGTACTAATGCATAGTTGTGCCTATATTGCCTTATAATATAAGATCCAACGCTTCTCCTTTCGGAAGTACTTATATCGAGATTGCTCAGGTTGGTCATTAGATTGGTGAGTCCTCATGTTCTAAGGACAAGGCATTGATGTTTTAGTTCTTATGTTACTTTTATGGTCACTTTTGTTTTAGTCTTGTACGGGGTGTATAGGTTACATCCCAACCACTCTTATGATGTTCAAAAGGTTATGTCAGACACAGTTTAGTGTTCTACACTTATGTTCAATTTCCTTATAAGATATGAGATTTTATTGCCTATTCCCCCTTATTGTATTTTTTATGCCATACTTATGTCAAGTGACTTGGTTAGGGACTTTCAGGGTTCTATTTTCCATGTCACATCTAGGGTGTACTTTAGGTCATTACAATAATGCTGATTGGTTATAAGAAAAAATCTCCCAAAAATAAATTTTGTATGAGATCAACATCAAGCCAACAAGGTTCTCCTATCAAAATTGGTTCATTGTCAGGAATTAATAATTTTCATCTAAAACTTTGAATGTGTGTTATGATTTAATTACACCACCATTTGGAGAAATGGATCCCCAAATAAGGTTGGGTTCAATCTTTCTCTAATAAGTAGAACCTTTTCCATAGAATCATGAACCAACACGGTCCCTATCAAAGCGAACTCACCAAATTCAAGCCAACTAATTATAGAAGACCTATACCTCATACAATAGAGATCCTAAAAAAGAGCCATTTGAATATTTGAGTGATAACTATCATTGTAAGAAAACTCAATCAAAGACAAATGATCAACCCAATTACCCCTGAAATCAATCACGAAAGCTCTTAATATATCTTCCAAAATCTAAATAGTACGCTTGGCTTGGCCATCAATCTCAGGATGAAAGGCTGTAGTAAGATTAACTCGAGTTTCAAGACCTTTTTAGAAAGACCTCCAAAACTAGGAAGTAAAAAAGTGTACCTCGGTCCGATATAATGGATAAGGGAACCCCGTTCAACTTAATCATTTCTCATATATACAACTTAGCATAATCCTTAGCTGAATACAAAGTCTTCATTGAATAGAATGTGTCGACTTTGTCTTTTGATCCACAATGACCCAAATTGAATCTTGTTGCCGCCAAATATGAGGTAAACCCGTAATAAAGTTCATATTCAAATATTTCAAGTTCCAAGTAGGGAGTCTAATGTCTTGAGCTAAACCTCCCAGGTTTTGATGCTCAACTTTCACTTGTTTACAATTAGGACACTTGGCCACAAATTTTTCAATATCCTTCTTCATCCCATTTCACCAATAGACTTCTCACAAATCACGGTACATCTTGGTGGATCCCGAGTGAATAGAATACTGAGAACTATGAGCTCATGATAAAATATGTTACCTCAAATCATAAACATTCTAACCACATAACCGAAATTGGTAACGAAACATACCATCTCCCCTTTGGGAGAAACCCTCAATGGCTTTTTTAGAAACTGTTTTTTGAACTCAATCATAGTTGGGTCAAGATGCTTAGCTTTCACATCCGAAACAAGAGACAATTCTAAGCCATTCTTAACAATGATGCTACCATCCTCGGAATCAACCAAGCAAACATCCAATCGAGCTAGTCAATAAGCATCATGAACTAACTCCTTTTTACCATCCTCAATGTGAGCTACACTACTCATCGTTAATCGACTAAGAGTATCGACAACCACATTTCCCTTACTCGGATGATAAGAAACACTCATATCATAGTCTTTTAGTAACTCTAGCGACGTATTGAAAACTTTTATTATCAGTGAACACATCCACATGGACACCATAGAGATAATGTCTCCAAATCTTCAAAGCAAAAATCACCCCCGCTAACTCCAAATCATGAGTCAAAAAATTCTTTTCATGCACCTTTGATTGATTTGAGGCGTAAGCAATTACCTTATTACCATGTTGCATCAATACACAACCAAGACTAATCTGTGAACCATCACAATAAATCACAAACCCATAAAATGCTTCCAGTATCATCAAAACTAGGGCTATAGTGAGTCTGTCCTACAAATCTTGCAAAATCTTCTCACATGCTTCCAACCATTGAAATTTCACATTTTTTAAGTCAACAAGGTCAATGGGAAAACAATAGAGGAAAATCCTTTGACAAACCTCCTGTAATAAGCTGCCAAACCTAAGAAACTCTAAATATTCGAAGGGTAAAGAGGTCTAGGCGAGTTCTTAACTGCCCCAGTTTTCTTAAGATCAACCTTAATACCCTCACCAGAATAAGGCCAAGGAAAGCAATGGACCTTAACCAAAACTCAAACTTTTCAAATTTAGCAAACAATCGACGATCCTTGAGGATTTGCAAGACTAACCTTAGGTGATCAACATGTCCATCCTCACTCTGCAAGTAAATGAAAATATCGCAATGATTACAATCACGAACATGTTGAGTTATTACTTGAACAATTTATTCATAAGATCAATGAAAGCCATCAAAGCATTAGTCAAAATAAATGACATCACCATGAATTCATAGTGACCATACCGAGTTCAAAAATTGGTCTTCAGAATGTCACTTTCCTTTACCCTCAATTGATGATACCCCGATCAAAAATCAATCTTTGAGAAGAAGCTAACACCTTGGAGTTGATAAAAAAGTCATATATCCTTGGAATATGGTACTTATTCTTCATCGTGACCCTATTCAATTACCGGTAGTCAATGCACATATGAAGTGAACCATCCTTATTTAAAAAAAAATAGCACCGGATCGATCAGACTACCCCATGGTAAGATACTCGGTCTAATGAAACCCTTATCCATCAAATCCTTTAACTTCTTAAGTTATACCAGAGCCATACATTAAGAAGGAATAAATATAGGTTGCATATGGGGAAGAAGGTCAATACTGAAGTTTATTTCCCTTGTGGGAATAACACCAAGTAGATCATTGGAAAACACTTCCAGAAACTTATTAACAATTGGAATTAACTCAAGAGTAGGGGTTTCAAAATCGATATCCTTAACCTGAACACAATGATAAATACAACCTCTAAAGATTATTTTCCTAGCCTTTGGGTAAGATATAAACTGACCTATAGGTGCTGAACTTCCACCCTTCCATTCCAAGATAGGTTCATTCGAAACCTAGAAAGTGACCAATCCGGTCAAAAAATCTATGGAAGTATAACAAGAATGAAGTCAATCAATCCCTAAAATGACATAGAAATATATCATGTCTAGCTCTACTAGATTAATTGGAGTGACTCTGTGAGAAACTGAAATTTGGCAATTTCTATAGACTCGTTTAGCAACATTAGAATCAACAACGAGATTAGAGACTAAAAAAGGTTCTAAAAGAATTTTGGGATCGACATTAAACTTCATAGCCACATAAGGAGTAAAAAAGGACAATGTATCACCCAGATCAAGCAACGTATAAACATTGAACAAAAGGACTCATAACATACCCGTCACCATATCTGGAGAACCTTCATGATCTTGTCGAGTCTGAAGAGCATAAAATCTGTTTTGAAGAGGATTACCACCAGAGCCAGAAGAAGCATGAGGCTGAGCCTTTCTAGCATACGAATGGAAATCTCTAAATATGTGACCCGTCTTTCCATAACCAAAACATGCACCTAAATATGCTAAGCACTATCTAGGGTGGTTCTTCCCATATCTCGAACATGCGGGGAAATTTTGACACTAGGTGTACAACCTTGGGTCCTTGGGGTAGGCATCTTATACTTACCAAACTTTTGAGCTAGAGCACTAGATAAATTTGGGCCAGAGAACCTTTGTCGAAACTGAGAACGTCCATGTCTACCAGACATAGAGTAAGAGAAATCACCACCCTCCATTCTTTCCCTTTTTGACTCTCCAGCCTATTCTTTAAGTTTTTCCGCATTGATTTTTTGGAAATGACTCATCAAACTTGAGATATCAATATTCTTTTTATCAACATGGTGGTTTGACATTCTTTGACCACCAATTTGGATACATCCGAAACAAACTTACTCATTCGTTCCCAAGAGTCAACAAGAATTGTCGAATCATACTTACACAATTGAGTGAAATTCAAAGAGTACTCCTTCACACTCATGTTCCATTGCCTTAGATTTATGAACTCTTGCACTTTAGCTTCCCTCATCTCAAGGGGAAAGAACTGATCAAGAAATGCCCTTTTGAAATTGTCCCAATCTAAGGAACCCACATCCAAAGCCCTTTCTTCCTTCCATTTATCATATCAAACTTGAGCAACCCCTTTCAATTGATAAGCGGCCAAATCCTCTTTCTCCACTAGAGTTACTCCCATAATTTCCACAATCTTATGGATTCCCTCAATGAAGTCTTATAGATTCTCATCCACTTTCGAACCATAAAATTCCAGAGGATTCATCCTTGTAAAGTATATAACCACTGTTACCGATCCTGAGAGACCCTAAATAAGACACTTGACATCATCACAACACTAAGATGAACAAATAAAGAAAATAAAACATGAAAGTGAGATATAAATCTCAACATCAACATCATAAATGATGCCAAAATCAGAGTATAACAACCTCATTAACGGGAACATACCAACTCTGACAACAAGCCTCTATATTCGAGATGTGGTTAGGAGAAACCCCTAGCTCACAAAAGAAGTCCAAAAATTGAAATGAATACAATAAACAAGAAACTCATAATGTGTGATCATGCCCTTGAACCATGAGAACTTACCCCAATCTAAGCAAAGCTAAATCAATCTACTAGCCACAAATGAATGAAGTAACATCAGACCCTATATCATAAAATAATATAGGCACAAGAGATATATGTGTCAGTACTTTTAATGTACTGAATATAGGGAAAATGTATAAACATAAACATCAACATAAACATAAACATAAACGTAAATATAAACGTAAACGTAAACATAAACATAAACATAAACATAAACATAAACATAAACATAAACATTAACATGATAACTTGATAAGTTCAAAACATGATAATGCATGACCAAATGAAATATACCAACTGGGTAAGATTAGTTCATAAATCATAAAAAGATAAATCATAAAAAGGTCAATGCAATATAAAAGTCATGAAATATGTATAAAATATAAGCTAAGTGAGAAATCATATTTTTTTGTGGGATGTTTACCGTTAACCGACATAGACCCTGCGAGCTATAAGATGGAATCCAATGTCTTTCTCCCACACCAAAAATAGATTGTCCTACTTTCCAAGGTAAAGAACTTATACTTAAGATTAGGTGGATCCACTAGCTAATTCATCCATTTGGGACATCCTGTGGGGGCACATAGTTCAAGGACTTTATCCATTCGGTGCTAAGTAAACTTCCAATGAAAATCATAAAGAGTAATTTATTATAATCATAATACTTGGAAGGGTAAGAAAATAGTTATATCAATCCAATTATACACTTTACATCATAGAGTAGCTCTATTCAAAATGATGATTTCATAACATAACCGATGATTAAAAGACACTTTAGTAAAAAACATCTAAATCTTGATAATTTTTTCTTAGTAAAAACACACTTCAATCAGAAGTGACTAAATCATAAAATAATTTCATAGTAGGAATACTTCAATTGGAAGCAACCTAGTTTCATAAATCATGAGATACTTAATTTGAAAGCACTCTAGAATCACAGTCACTACAATTTCTTTATGCGTGCATAATATTCAAAACTCAATTCATGATCATAAAATAGGCATATAGCATGGGTTCATATGAATATTGAAAAAAATATAATTTGAATCAAATCATGCATAATAAGATCAAATATAGTCAATTGAATCATAAATAAGTGAACCTATGAAGAAATCATATAAAACCTTAGAAAATTTAGGTGAAATCTTAAAGAGAATTGGAGAAAACCTTTGGGACTCAATGGATGAAAGAGAATTAATTGATGAACTTCCCACATACCTTGAGTAATTAAGCATTGGAATTTGGAGAAGAGAACTTGAAAGCTCCACTTGATAGAATCCTTTGAGTGAATTTGGAGAGAAAACCTTCAGGTATTTTGAGGGTTTTAGTGATGAGAGGGAAATAGGTAGATTTTTGAAGAGTAAAAGCAGTTATAGGACTTAGTTATAGGGTCAAAATGACATAATTTAGGTGTATAAAGGGTAGAAAAAGACTCAAATAACCTTGACTTACAAGCTGTCGGAGGCGACCTATGGACAAGCCTACGGTTCGTACAACCCTCTACGGACCGTGCTGGTCATCCGTACATAAAATTAAGACAAAAAATCCAATAAATCTCCATGAGAAATTCTTATGGTCGGTAACACCTTCTACAGGCTGTAGATCCCAACCATAGAACCCAATGTCAATCAAAATTTCACCAAGTCTGGAACCTTACATACGACCACTTCCTACGGTCTGTCTATGCATCTACGGACTGTCCTGGAAGTCCGTAGGCATTCATCTAGGAGTTGTCATTTTCCAAATATCTCACCCTCTTCTATGACTACCTACCTATGGCCTATATGACCTTGTATGGTTGTAGGTGGGCTCATGATAACTGCATCAACAATATTTATGAAGTTTTCCTTTCCACTTCAACTTACTAAGTTTCAAAGTGTTACATATCCAGAGGTTGTCCTGGAGTTCTATGTTTCCTATCAATCTACACAAGATGCCTAAGGGTACAAATGGAATATGGATATGTTTCTATTTTTGTTATCCATAAAGTATGTCGAGTAGAGGTGGAAATCACACCGACAACCATGAATTCACTATTTTGGGATAAGCCAACTGGGATTGTAGTTGTGTATATGTAGAAATTTGCTACAAAAAGTGCCAAATTTTAATAGGTATCCAGCGTAATATATGGAAGGTCCAAGTTTTAGGGCATGGAAAGAAAGGACAAATCTTTGCAAGACTTGTCTTCTGAAGCCAAAGTGTGGCTTGACTTCATTTGCACATGACTCTTGCCATCAAAAAATGATTCAGCGGGTCTTCCACGAGGTAGCCATTTTATTTCCTATTTAATGACAAGTATTCATACCAACTCTAGAGAGATAGTGGTAGTGCATAGCATACAAAAGTTCATCAACACAACCATTCTATGTCCTTTTCGGTGCTCATTAGCAAGCGTTGTGACCAAGATGGAATTCAATATTTTGATTATTATGAGTCCATCCATGTAAGAAGTGTGATAGATGTGAAGAAAAGAGAGACACAGAAGCCCTAACACTGAAGATGAAAAGGATGCAATGTGAGCCTAATCACGTAGAAAAAAAAATGTCTTAGGTGAGAATGTACAAGCACCTTCATAATCATCTCATGCCTTTGCCCACAACAATAGTACCTACCAAAAGTTGGTAGAAACAACCCACCACAACAATAGGCAACTCAACAAGTGGGCTATAGGGCTACACAAAATGATTGATAATGCCATGAAGGGGCTAGTTTCCAAGGTGAAAAACTTTAGCATACGAGTGGTAGTATGAGAGGGCGTAGTTGTCACTCCCCGAGGCTACCCCCTTGACATAAAGACGGGACCTAGGATCACGCATGACCCCAAGTTAACCCTGAGCTGGCATATCAAAAGCATACTTAAACAACTAAACAAAAGATACTATGCGGAAGCTTAAAACATGAGATAAACTGAATAATAGGGAATACCCAAAATAAGTTTGAATATATAAATATTGAACAAGAGTTAATGGTACTAGACTATAACTCAAAATACTAAAGCTAAATCTATCTATGTCTGAAATAAGCCTCTAACTGACTAGAGATGCTGGGATATGACCCAACTAACTCTAGTAAAACTGAAACTAAAATGAAAGAATGAAATAGAAAACATGTCTATTCTCCTCGAAGTATGAGGAATCACCACTGATGCTGCTAAATATGGACCGAGAACCGATCTACACATGATCTGAATGCGGAGGACCCGAACCTACATCACAAAATGATATAGCGCAGAGTATGCGTCAGTACTTGGAAGGTACTGAGCATGCAGGATAGGATAAATCTAAACACACATATAACTGAACAAGAGTACTGAGCAATGATATAATCTGAACATGATGAAGATGCTGAAATATACTGAATATGAACTAAACTGAATGCAATGACAAAGTACATAACATGCTGAAACTAAATACTGAAATATAACTGAAAGCCTAGTCAAATGCACTGTAGTCTAATTGTGGGAGCTACTATTAATCGACATAAAATCACATGAGTTAAACATGGAGTCTGATGTATACAACCCATCGAGAGGACCCAATATACCTTGCCAAGGGTATAAAGGCATGACTGACGTGATCACTAAAATCTGATGCCCACAGAGGGGACTTATCAACCTACGGGGGCACATAGTTCTGGGACTATGAGGGTAGCTGAACCCTAGTCCAACTCAGTGTTAAGCCTACTCCCAACTAGAAATGTGTACAATACAACATAACTGAAATATATGGATAGCTCAATATTTTGACATGCTAACAGAAAATGCAACATTTAAATAGTGATAATGAAGTATTTGAAATTTGGGGCATGTATATCTGTATATCTATCCTAGCTAGTGTAATTAATGAACTAAACGAATCTACACAACTAGGGTTGTGAGTTTCATGCAAGAAGCTAAGCAACAATGTTATGAAAACTTGATAATCTGATTAAGAACTATAACAGCTAAATCACAACAATTCTCTAAAGTTCAAGAAACCCTAGGTCTAACCAAAAGATACAGAATCAAGAGTGTAACTCAATTCTAGGGACCTAGTGGATGAAAGGAATCCACCAGTGAAATCCCACATACCTGGTGAAGAATTCCATGAAGCAACTTTTCAATTTTGGGGCTGGAACTGAAGAAAACTTTCTGCGTTCTTGGAGAGGGCTTGGTTGACTGTTTTATCTCTTTTTGCTCTAGTTTCAGCGAATTTTGGAGATGAATCACTTAGGGTAAGATATGACTAAGTCACTAGGCTAAAACTGACCAAAATGACATAGTTTAGGGATCAAATGACGTAATCTAGGTGTCCAATGCATAGGGGAAAATACCAAAACGACCCTAACTTAAAAGCTATCGGGGTCATTGACGGGCCTGACAGATTCCTGTTAGTCATTGATTGGTTTTAGAGGCTCGGGCTGAGGGTCACGATCCATGGACCCTGGACCACGGACAATGGTGTGACCTACCATCCATAGGTCTTGCCGTTGGTCGAGACTTAATTGGAAATTCTAGGGGTTTTGGGGAAGGAGCTGAGGTGGCCAATCACGGACCCCACCTACGGTCCATAGGTGGCTTCCATTGGTGGCACATGTAACTTTTGAAAATCTACATTTTTGTTTCTTTTCGAATACGGGGTGTTACATTATCTCCCCTTGGGAACATTCGTCCTCGAATGAAGTCTAAAATAGTTGAACATGGAAGGAAGGAGCCGCAATTCCTACCACTAAGTACTAGAAACTGAAATTTGACTGAACTGAGTTCTAAGAACATGCAAATATGCTGAAGTTCAAGTATAACTGAAGGAACATGATACTAAGACTGAATTTATGCAAGCGTAACTGAAAGACTGGAGAGGAATTATGACCTCAAGCTGGAATGGAATCTGAAGGAAAGAGATGAGGATACTTGGCCTTAATGGCTGCTTCTGCTTCCAAGTATCTCCCTCTATAGACTGACTCCTCCACAACACCTTAACTGAAGCGACTTCTTTATTTTTCAACCTTCAAACTCGACGATCAAGAATTTCCAATGGAACCTCCTCATAAGTGAGACTATCCTTCACAACCACTCTCTAATGGTACTATTGATGCTGGATCACCCACACTTCTTCAACAAGGAAATGTGAAAGACTGGATGGACTATTGCTAGTTCCGCTGGCAACTGTAACTCATAAGCCACTTTACTAACCCTTTTCAATATTCCATAAGGACCTGCATATCTGGGACTAAGCTTCCCTTTCTTTCCAAATCTCATCATTCCCTTCATAGGTGACACTTTTAGGAAAACCCAATCATTGATATGGAATTCCAAGTCCCTTATCATTACATCTTCATAGGACTTCTGACGACTCTGGGCTATCTTAAGTCTATCCCTGATGAGCTGAACTTTTTCCATAACATCATAACCCGAATCTGGCCCTATCAAAGTTGATTCACCTACTTCAAACCAACAAACTGGAGATCTACAACTACTCTCATACAATGCCTTATAAGGGGCAATCTAAATACTGGAATGGTTGCTATTATTGTAGGCAAACTCTATAAGAGAAAGGTGACCATCCCAATTGCCTTTGAAGTCGATCACGCAAGATCTCAACATGTCCTCTAAGGTTTGAATGGTACGCTCTGCCTGACCATCCGTTTGTGGATGAAATGCTGTACTAAGGTTTACCTGGGTACCAAGACCTTTTTGAAATGACCTCCAGAAATGAGAGGTAAATTGAGGGACTCTATCTGAGATAATAGACTAAGGAACCCCATGCAACCTGAATAGCTCATCAATGTATTGTTTAGCATAGTTATCCACTGAATCTCTTGTCTTAACAGCCAAAAAGTGAGCAAACTTAGTAACTCTGTCTACTATTACCCAAATGGAGTCATGTTGTCTGCGAGTACGAGGTAAACTCGTAATGAAGTCCATGTTTATCACTTCCCACTTCCATGTAGGAATGTTAATATCTTGAGTCATACCTCTTGGTTTCTGATGTTCTACCTTCACCTGTTGACAATTAAGGCACTTAGCCACAAAAACTGTTATATCCCTCTTCATGCCATCCCACCAAAAGACTTCCCGCAGATCATGGTACATTTTGGTGGCACTTAGATGAATTGAATACCTAGAGTTATGGGCTTCTGTAAGGATTTTTGGTCTCAACTCACCCATCTTAGGAACACATAAACGACCCTGGTAGCGAAGCACACCATCTCCCCCTTGGGAGAAAACCTCAACTTTCTGATGATGAACTGCACCCTTCAATTGAAGTAATATAGAATCACTGTCTAGTTTTTCATTAACCTCTGCTACCAATGAAGATTCTGACCCATTCTGAACTCTCACACCATCATTGATAGGTTCATAAGGCAAACTCCTAAGCGAGCNATAGGATCACTGTCTAGTTTTTCATTAACCTCTGCTACCAATGAAGATTCTGACCCATTCTGAACTCTCACACCATCATTGATAGGTTCATAAGGCAAACTCCTAAGCGAGCAAGCCGGTGAACATCTTTTGCTAATTTCTTTCTTTCTCCCTCAACATGTGCTACACTACTCATAGATAGTCTGGTAAGAGCATCAGATACTACATTGGACTTACCAGGATAGTAAAGCACATTCATGTCATAGTCCTTGAGGAATTCAAGCCATCTTCTCTGGCGAAGATTTAACTCCTTCTGGGTATATTGAAGGCTCATATGGTATGTGAACACATCTACGTGAACACTATACAAATAATGTCTCCAAATCTTTAGGGCAAATACTACGGCTGCAAGTTCGAGGTCATGAGTCGAATAGTTCTTCTCATGCACCTTAAGCTGTCTAGAAGCATAAGCTATAACCTTACCTCGCTGGATCAACACACAACCTAGGCCGACTCTGGATGCATTACAATAGATCACATAACCGTCTGAACCCTCTAGTAGAGTCAAAATAAGAGATGTAGTCAACCTAGTTTTTATTTCTGAGAAACTCTTCTCACACTCATTTGACCACTGAAACTTAACCTTTTTCTGAGTCAACTTACTCAATGGAGAAGCTATGGATGAAAATGTTTTCACAAACCTTCTGTAAAAACCGACTAAAACCAAGAAACTTCTAATATCTGTAGGAGAGGTGGGTCTGGGCCATTGCTTCATTGCCTCTATTTTTTGAGAATCCACTCGAATCCCTTCGCTAGATACTATATGCCAAAGGAAAGCAACTGATTGTAACCAAAACTCACATTTTCTAAACTTAGCGAATAACTGGCGATCTTAAAGAGTTTGTAGAACAACCTTCAGATGAGTTGCATGTTCTTCCTTATTCCCATAGTAAATGACGATATCATCAATAAAGACAATGACAAATAAGTCCAAATACTGCTTGAACACCATGTTCATCAAATCCATGAAAGCTGTGGGAGCATTGGTTAGTCCAAAAGACATAACTACAAATTCATAATGACCATACCAAGTTCTGAAGGCTGTTTTTGGGATGTCACTACCTCTAACTTTAAGCTGATGATAACATGATATGAAGTTGATTTTTGAAAAATGACTAGTGGGGATCATCATAACATAAGAGGAACATATCATAAATACCCTCAAAGAATTCTTGTGCAATGCATGAATAAGATCCCATAAATCTCACCCACACTAAGTAAAGCTTCTTGAGTAACAATAGTTCATAATTCATATTCTTATTTATATTGTTGTCATAGTGGGGATAAGCCTTAACCGACATAGACCATGTGAGCTTAACATGGAATTTGGTGTCTACCCCACACTGAAAAAAGGTTGTCCTACTTGCCTAAGGTTGAACCATACTCTTAGCTTTGGTGGATGCACTAGCTAAATAACCTATAAGGAAAAATAGTTTATAGGATAAGGAGATTGCTACTAGAAACCCGGACCCAAGTAAGGTGGAAGGTTTCTATCTCATGAGATACATACTTTGGGAACCCAGACTCAACTAAGGTAGAAGGAACCCATTTGGAAAGCCAGACTCAACTAGTGTATAAGCTTTCATTGGGAAGCCGGACTCAACTAGCGTAAAAGCTTCCATCTCATATTCAATATCCACTCGGTGTTAAGCATTTATTCCCACAAATTACATACTAAGTCTTGACTCAAGTTTATATTCATGGAATAATGTTTTGATACTCAATCCAACAAAATTCATAAGATAGCTCAGTAGATCATGCATGAGAATAACCTTTCACCATCCATGTCTACATATAGATTTAATAGTTGAGAAAGACTTTCAACCCTAGAATCATCCTATTGTGAGAAAACCTTTCACATCATATCATAATCATACATAAGTGTGTATATGAGGATAACCTTTCAACAACACAACAACTAGATCATAATCATAATCACTTCACTCTCAAAGTGTTCTTAAATCATATACATAAATCTCATAATCATGCATAATTCTCATACTTTGCCCTTCAAGGATCAAAGATCATATTCAATCAACACATCTATAATTCACTAAATTAGACATGGATAATAACATAGTTAAAATTACTCAATTGCTACAAGCATAATCTCATAATATCCTTCGTTCATTAATTCACCCACATCACAAGGTCATAAATTGGGAATATGGTGAGTTCATGGATTCTTGGGGATTTCAACAAAAAAATCATAATTAATAATCAATTCAATCATAATATAAATTAATTCAATCATTAGAATCATTTTTGAAAGGAATACATTATTTGGAGTCAAACCCTAGTTTTTGGGGAATTTCTATCTTTGAAACTGAGGTTTTAAAGGGGCTCCATGGATAAATTCTGTCCATGGATGAAGAGCTACCATACCTTAGCAATGAAATCTAATGAATTTGAGAAGAAATCCTTGCTCTTTGAACCCTAGCTCCAACTTCCTTCTTCTTCTTCTTCCTAGAAGAGAGAGAATATTTGGAGAGGATTTGGGTTACAAGACTTAATTTACGGGTTTAAAATCCTTATATAGTTAGTCTAAATTAGTATAAAACGATGCACTAAATATTAACTAAAATTGGAAAACCCCAAAGTGCCCCTAAATTTAACTGCCAAATAGCAGTTCCAGGCCTCACCCACGACCCACCATTGACGGACCGTGGTTGGACCCACAACCCGTGCTGGTGAATCATGGTTTGGTTCTGGGGCTTGATTCCTGGGACCTTCACCCACGCCTCCTCACCCACGGGCTTGGATGGACCTACGGTGCGTAGGTCCCTTTCGTGGGTCACTGTCTAGGCCATTTTCTAGGGTCTTCCTCAAGGACCCATGGTTGGTCCTTGGGGGTCGTACCTTGACGTTTTAACATGAAATCCTTTATTTCTAACTACGGGAAGTTACATTTACGACTCTAACCCTCATGTTAAGCTCTAGTTTAGCCTGCTAGTTTCCGGAGTGTTACAATATCTCCCCCTAGGGATCATTCATCCTCGCATGACGATCTAGACACCTTATGGAAGTATAGACTCAAGACTAGCAGCCCATCATGCATGAAACATCAAAATAATGCACAATTCAAAGGATGAAACTTCAACTCCATCTAAAAAATAATCAATATTAATAGAGTTTGCCTACAACAATAATTACCACTCCAGTATTTCCATGGCTCCTTTTGAACCCTTGTATGGTAGGAGATTTAGGTCTCCAGTTGGTTGGTTTGAAGTAGGTGAAATTTCTCTAATTGGTCCCGAACTAGTTTATGAGGCCATTGAGAAAGTCTGACTCATTAGAGAGAGGTTGAGGACGGCCCAAAGTCGAAATTTTTTTTATGTCGATGTTAGAAGGAGGGATCTAGAATTTGAAGTTAATGATTGGATCTATTTTAAAATCTCACCTATGAAGGGTGTGATGTGGTTTGGAAAGAAAGGGAAACTTAGTCCCCGGTATGTAGGCCCATACCAAATCTTGAAACGTGTTGAGAAAGTTGCCTATGAGTTAAACTTGCCAAATGAGTTGGCTCCGGTCCATCCGGTATTTCATGTTTCTATGCTTAAGAAGTGTATTGGTGATCCGGTATCCATCATTCCCTTATAAGGGTTGGGGGTTGATGAAAGCCTTTCATATGAAGAGGTTCCGGTAGAAATCTTAGACCGGCAAGTTAAAAGATTGAGAAACAAGGAAATAGCTTCCGTAAAGGTTTTATGGAGGAATCATTTAGTTGAGGGTGCTACATGGGAGGCCGAGTCCGAAATGAAGTCCCGCTATCCTCATCTTTTTCCTTCTACTCCTATCCAAGCTTGAGGTAAGTAGTCTCTCTTGAGTTTGGTATTTTGGGAGTCATGTGTGCTATATGTGTTCTTTATGATTTTCCTTATGATATGAATGTTCTTGTGAGAATTCATGTTTAGTATAAAATGAGTTTTCATGATTTTTATGTTCCTCATGTAGTTGTGCATTTTAGTATGATGATTCCATATTTGACTTCATGAGGTGATTTGATGAACATGCTTAGTTATGCTTTTGATGAAATGACATATTGGCTCCATAATGTTGTGTTGAGCTTGCTTCAGTTGGAGAAGGTAGTTCCTTCTATGATTATGTGAAATGATGAGTTTTTGTGCATAATGGGTTGTGAATGTAGCTCCCACTTTCTTGTGTTGCATTGATTATGTCTTGAGATGGAGTTGATGTTTCCTCCTTTCAATTGTGCATTATTTTGATGTTGCACGCATGATGGGCTGCTAGTCTTGAGTCTTAATTTTCGTAAGGTGTCTAGATCGTCATTCAAGGACGAATGTTTCCAAGGGGGAGATAATGTAACACTCTGAAAACTAATAGGCTAAACTACAACTAAACGTAAGGGTTAAAAATCATAAAATCACCCCCCGTAGAATAGTAGACCATCTAGAGTTGAAATGAGGGTTACAAGAGTCAAGGCCAAAGGGCAAGTGCCAAGGTAAAGGGGCCAAGCCAAAGCCAAAGGCCAAGGCTACCCAAACCTTGGAGCACACTGCCCAACTTCACGGCCATCACCACGGCCAGTGGTCTTGACCATAGCTCGTGGGAGGCCTCGTGGAGTTGCCTTGGACAAAGAGGAGTAGCCACCAAGTGGCCTAGCTACTGCCTCAAGGTCCACGAGAAGGACCACGGCTCGTGGAGCCCCTCATGAAGATGCCTTGGGCAAGTGAGCTTAAGGCCCCAAGTAGCATAGCTACTGCCTCAAGGACCACAACCAACGGTTTTGACCACGGCCCGTGGTGCCCCTCATGGGAATACCTTGGGCTTGTGAGCTTGTGGCACCAAGTGCCTAGCTACTGCCCCAAGTTCACGAGTGGGACCACAGCTCGTGGGGCCCCTCGTGGCACCTGGGCGTGGTCACTTAATGAAAGACAATTATGTCTTTTCCTTTTTTAGGCCAATCAAAGTGAGGTCGTTTTGGGTAAGTTTAGGGTCACAATATAAGTTGTTTTTAAGTCAAAATTCCCTAAACTAAGTCAGTTTTTACAAACACCCAAATCAAACACAAGTTTATCTTCCTCGCAATATTTCTCTCTCTAAAACTCAAAGAAGAAGAAGGGAAGAATTGGAGCTAGGGTTTGGAGAATTCATGGCTTCTTCCTTAAATTCTTTGAAGATTCTTTATCAAGGTATGGTGGCTTTCATATATGGGTAGCTTTCACCCATAGAGTCCCTTCAAAACTTGATTTCAAAGCTTTTGATTTCCCCAAAAGCTAGGGTTTCACTCTAAGTCATTGGTTCCTTTCTAAAACGTTTTCAATGGTTGATTTATGATGGATTATGATTGAATTGATGATTAATTGTTGATTTATGATGAAATCCCCCCAAGAACCTATGAATTCCCTATATTGCTAAATTGTGATATCATGATGTGGGTTGATTGATTTTGGAAGCATGTGAATAGATTATGTCTTTATTGATTGAGTTTATTGAATCATGATATTATCCATATCTAATGTAGAAATTCTAGATGTTTGGATTGAATCTGATTCATGGTCCTTGAAGAGAAAATTATGAGGGTTTGTACATGTTTATGAGAATTGTGTATGAGCTTATGATTCACTTAGAGAGTGGAGATCCTATGACTATGGTGTAATTGTGGTATTGTTGAAAGATCATTCTCCCTATACCCTTACACATGACTATGCATGAAATGTCTATGACTATGATAATATTGTTGTGTTGATTGAAAGACTATTCTCATAAACACACTATGAACATGATCTGAAAGGTTTACTCACATATTAATAATTTTAAAGGTTGAAAGGCTATTCTTACCTATTGAATCTATGAGCTATCATGATACCGTGTTGGTTTGAGTGCTAGGGCATTCTTTCATGAACATGAACCTAATTTAAGACTTAACATGAATATTAAAGGGAATTATGCTTAGCATCAAGTGGATTTGAATATGATATGGAAAGCTTTTACGTCAATCAGTCCGACTTTCCCAATGGGTTCCTTTTACGCTAGTTAGTCCGGGTTCCCAAAACAGTTATCTCATGAGATGGAAACCTTTACCCTCAGTTAGTTCGGGTTTCTAGTAGCAATCTCCCTATCCCGTAACTTTGCGCCCACATAGGTCTTTATCTAGTGGATCCACCTAAGCTAACAAAACTAGTTCTACCTTAGGCAAGTAGGACACCTCTTTTCGGTGTGGGCCAGTACACTGGATTCCATGTAGCTCACATGGTCTATGTTGGTTAAGGCTATTTCCCTACATGACAAGAATATGAATTATGACATGAACATATACTTATGACTTCTCAAGGTGTAAGTTGGGGTATAGGACTTCATTCATGCATTGCACAAGTAGGCTTTGAAAGGGGTTATGGTGTGGTTTTCTTATGCTATGAAGATATATGAATTTATGCATGTATGATATGGATTGTTGCTAATAGTGGCCTTCCTTTTTATAAGCTATGAACATGAATGTTTACTTGTCTATGAGTGTTGGCTATGGATGAGGTCAAGGTATGATATGCATGAACATGGTGGCCTAAAAGTGGTACTTAGTATTAGATAGGATTATGGGATCTTATCTACGCATTGCACAAGTATAGTTTAGGGTTGCTTATGAAATGGTTTAACTTATGTATTTACACTAATGTGCATGATGACTCTTAAAGTTGATAAAGTGCATGGTTTCAACTAAAATGTCCCTTTTAGCATGTTTTAAGGATTTTTATACATGGCTTCCATACTTGGTGCAATTTTGTACTAACCCATATTTTCTACATTTTTTTATAAGTGTAGGGCCTGGTTGTTGAGGGTGCTTCTCCTATTGTCTAAGCTTGGATTGATTCTCTCCACGCTTTGGGTGAGTCCTCATGGTTCGAGGACAGGAGTTGTTCATTTCTAGTTTCTTACTTACATTCTCTTTATAGACTATGTTGTAAAAGGGCTATGACCCTTATTAATACTCGATTGTATTAGATGGTTAATGAGACTATGTCTAGACTTCCATTTGATTTTATGAAAAGACTTCGATTGTAAAAAGTTTTGACTCCGCATCATTTCCATCTATCTTATGCCATGATATGCTAAGGGCTTGTATGAGACCCCTTCGGGGTCGAGTACGTCGTGTTACATCTAGGCGGTACCCCTGTGTCGTGACAAAAGAGTTGTGCAAGTTTATGTCTTACTTTTCCATGAAATAACACCACTATTAAGTAAGAAAGCATAACTAGAGGTTTGTTTTCAATCGCACCGGTTTCCAGCCCAATCAACATTTGTATAACCTCTTCTGAATAAATCAGATCCACCATAACATAGTGAATGATCTATAGTTCCCTTCAGGTATCAAAATATTTTTTTTGCTGCTTTCCAATGATCTCTTCCAGGATTGGACTGATACCTACTAACCAGACTCGCAACATAATAAATGTCTGGGCGCGTAGATATCATAATATACATCAAACTCCCGACAACACTAGAATATGAAACTTGGGACATTTTTTTTCTTTTTCAGTCTTTGCACACATTTCAAGGCTTAAAGTTTCACCCCTTTCTACAAGAGTATCCAGAGATTTGCAACTATTCATTCGAAAGCATTTCAATATTTTCTTTATATAAGTTTCTAGAGATAAACTCAAAAATTTCTTGAAACGGTCTTTTTGGATCTTAACACCCAATATATAGTCTGATTCACTCATATCTTTCAACGATTCCATTCATAAACATGAAACCCTCCTATATCTGATATATATATATATAGTGCAAATTATCGAGTTCTAAAGCTAACGCATGCATATCAATGAATGACATCACCATATTAATAGACAAGACTCCCTACACACACAACAATCGCTTAGACAATCATAACCCAACAAGGCTACTTTTGTACCCTCACCCAAAAAGAAGTCCCACTCACACACCGATACCATTATTTTTAAACTTTGAGGACTAATTCAAAACACTCACGCTCACAAATGAGAATCAAATAATGTATGAAAAATACCATATGTTTGCCCTTATTTTCTACACCTTGATTAGGCTAGGATCACTATAGGACTTTATTCGACTTGTTGCGCAGGTTTGGGGATGGGTATGGTGTATTTGGAGATAGTGATTATTTCCCTCCTTGACACTATATTAACTTACTTCGTATTCGCCCAATCTTTTGTCCTCCATTTTCTCCTATTTTATATTAACATCAAAATGCGGCAGGGATTTCTTTCCAGTCTTTTGTTCATTTTTTAAGTCACTTGCCACACCCATTTAGTTCCCTTATCTGCATCTACACCTATTTTTTTCATACCTTATTTTCCACATCAACCTCTATTGTAGCCACCCTCAACTTAGGTTTTTTGCCTAAGTTTAGATGCATAATATCTAAGGAGGGACTAGGGCCAAGACAAAGATTTTTATCAAAAAATTGGGATGGTGAATATGGTAATTCAACAAAAAGGTATGTTTAGTCTCAATGTTATGGATCAAGGGATAATCTTTCTGTAACACCTCGGATATGAAAAGATGGAAAAAATTGCAACTTTTCCTGGAGCTGGTGCGAGTACCATGCCACCAACGGTCTGTGTACTGGCATACAGATCGTAGGTGGGGCCATTGGCGGAAAGCCCAAACTTCCAAAAAATGTCAAAATCCTAGTACTTTTTTATGGTTCACCAGGATGGTCCGTCATCCAGTGCACGAGTCGTAGGTAGGTCTCGTAGGTGAGTCCCAAACTTAGAGAAATTTTAGGATCAAATGTAAGGACCCACGATTGTGGTGTATTGTCTGTAGGTGGACCCATAGACTATACATAGGGTTCCGTCATTAGGGTTCTAAATATGGTGGTCTCTAAACCCACAAATGACCAAACAGGACGATCCGTGGTGGGACCTACCAACCGTAGGTCAGGCCGTTAGTGAGGGTTCGACAATTACTTTAAAGGGGATTTTGGATCTTTTTCTAATTATTCTAACCCAATACTATGTCGTTTTACCCCTATATAAATGTTTTTACCCCCAAAATTCCCCAATTGAACTCATTCTTCTAAATTCTCAAAGTTGATCAAAGTTCTTCCCCAAATACTTCTCTCTCTAAAAGTTTGAAGAAGAAGAAGGCTATGGTTTCAAGGTCAAACCTCCAAATTCACCATTGATTGTAAGCTTTTAGAACTAACGTATGATAGTATTCACCAATGGAGTCCTTTCCTCCATAGGGTTCCTAAATTCTCCAATTTTGCGAGGTAGAAATTCCAATTGAAGTTATGGTTTTTACTCAATCTCATGAGTTTTTTTCAATTATGTTATAATTGATTGTTTTATGTCTTTTTATGCATGAATTGAAGCAATTTCATGTTTCTAAGTTGAATCCTGATGAACCCATGTGAAATCCATGTTTTCTAAAATTGATCATATAATGAAGCTTTTGAATCATGAAAGATGAGTTTATGAAGATATGCATGTTCTTTATAAAATTGATGTAAATGTCTTAAGGATTCTTTGAAAGTCAAGTATCAATGTGATTGTTGTTGTTGTGAAAGGATTTCCTCACATAAAGTATTCATAGGGTTGAAAGATTTTCTCACCTAAGATGAATAAAGATTTAAGGAGCTATTCTAATGAAACTTAGATTAGATTGGATACTTGATGTTACCTTCCATGGATAATGAGGCAAACAACGACTACACATGTCCTCCAATAATAAGACAAGTGAAGAATACCCATGTCTCATGAATGTTAAGATGAGATAAGGCTAATGAAAATTTTGTGGGATTTATTCTCGGAACCGAGTGGATAAGTGGCGATTACCCATGTCACATAACCTATGTAACACAATAGGTTTTTCTAGATAGAGGTTAGCTAGTGGATCCACGTAATCTAGAAGTTCAAGGTTCTTACCTTGTGAAGTAAGAACACCTTTTTTCGGTGTGGGTTTGACACCAGATTCCATGTTATATCTCACATGGTCTCTATGTCGGTTAAAGGTAAATGTCATACAATAATGAACTAAGGTTACTTCTAGAAGCATCTCACATGTGTTTTAAGATAATTTCTACTTTCATTGACCATGATCACAATTATGTTCCTACCTTTTGTCTTATGTTTTAACTTGGTCCGTGCATGACATGAAAAACCATTTTTGCATGATTTTTATATCTTTAATGCATTGCTATCATACTTGGTACATTCTCTGTACTAACACATACTCTTGCCTACATTGTTTCACTAATATAGGATCCGACACTCTCGTTTTGCACCTCCGTGACTAGGGATCACTTTAGTAGGATTGAATATTGCTGATTCCTCATGTTTCAAAGACCAAGCCTTTTATTTCTTATTATATTTAGTTTCAGTATTGTATGTGATGTATGGGTTACGTCCCAATCATGCTTGACATACTAGATGGCTTTGAGACTATGTTAGACTTCCACTACATTTTATTAACTCTTATGTTTTGACACTATTTTTTAAACTCACTTAGTAGTCTATTGTCTTGTATGATGTATGCTAAGTGACTTGTGTAGGGCCTCTCAGGGTCCTATACGCCATGTTAGACCAAGGGTATACTTTGGATCATGACAAATTTAGTAATCGAAGCATAAGGTTTAGAAAGGTTCTAGGAAGTCTCATAAGCCATGTCGAGTAGAGTCTTGTTCATAAGTGTGAAGCACACCACATTCATGAATGAGAAGCTATAAGATGTTTAGAAAATTCCACTTTTTCCATTACTCTAAAGTCGTGCAATATAGTTTAACCCTATAATGTCTCCCTCCTAGTCCCTATTCGATACTTTTCAGGATATGGCCACTTGAAAGACATATGCTAAAAGGAATGCGGGAGAGAATATGGAACGAGAAGCTCTTCAAGATCCTTCTCAAGCTCCCCAAGTTTTGGTCAACCCTTTGGCCGAACAAGTGACTAATGTGGAGTTTAGGGCAGCTTTCCAAGTGTTGGCTCAAGCCAATAGGGAGGTTGTTGTCCCTGTGAATCCAAATGTGGGTACAACAACAACTAGAGTGAGAGACTTTACTAGAATGAATCCTCCGAAGTTTCATCGTTCTAAGGTTGAGGAAGATCCTTAAGAGTTCATTGATGAAGTGTATAAGATGTTGATGATCATGGGGTTGATGTCGGTGGAAAATGAGGAATTGGCTGCTTATTAAATTAAGGTGTTTCTCCAATATGGTTCAATTAATGGAAGGAATAGAGGGCGGATGATGCGGGTCCTTTTGATTGGGAAAATTTTAAGGTTGCTTTCCTTGATATGTTTTTCCCCTTGAGATAAGGGAAGCTAAGGTACTTAAATTCATCAACCTTCATCAAGGAATTATGAGTGTGAAGGAATATTCTTTGAAGTTCACACAATTGTCTCGATATGATTCTACTATGGTTGACGATCCTAGGGAAAGAATGAGTAAGTTTATTTTGGGCGTGTCTGATATGATGGTTAAGAAATGTCGTACTGCCATGCTTATCAATGATATGTACATTTCTCATCTCATGGATCTTGCTCAACAAATTTAAGAGTAGAAACTTAAAGAAAGGTCTAGGGAGGCAAAGAGGGACAAGATCGGAGATTGTGACTTTGCACATTCAAGGTCCGAGAGACTTTTAAGTTCCGACAAAGGTTTTCCGGTCAAGAATCCTACAATTCTCCTCTTAAATTCAATAAATATAGGGTGTCTAACCCTAAGCCTCAAGGAGGGAATGATAGTGAATCTTCATTCTACTTGCTCCAAGTGTAGAAGAAAGCATGAGGGTAAATGTCTAGCTGGTTCTAATGCATGCTTTTGTTGCGGAAGATGGATCATAAGATAAGGGGTTGTCCCTCAGTTACTAAGAATGAAGGAGATAATCGTTGGCGGGCTCAACCTTACCCTTTTCCAGGTTCTAGCGGGAATCAAAAGCAAAACCAATTCTATGAACTTAGGACTCATCATGAGCAAGAGGGTTCCCCCAATATGGTTACCGGTATGTTGAAAGTTTTTCATCTTGATGTTTATGATTTGCTTGATCCCGGTGCTACCTTGTCATTCGTGACATCATATATGGACATGCGATATTATTTTCTTCTAGATGTGTTGTTAGATCCTTTTTTAGTCTCTACTTCTATTGGTGAATCTATTGTGGCTAAGAGAATCTATAGGAAGTGTCTTGTTTCCTTATCCTATGGAGTCACTCAAGTTGATCTTGTAGAGCTTGACATGTTGGATTTTAAGGTTATACTTTGTATGGAATGGTTGCATTCATGCTATGCTTCTATTGATTATGGAACTCGAGTAGTCTAATTTTAGTTTCCAAATGAACCCATCTTAAAATGGAAAGGGGGAAATTCTATGTCTAAGAGTCAGTTTGTCTCTTGTCTAGAAGCTATGAGTATGATCTCTAAGGGTTGCATATACCATCTTGTTCATGTTAGGGATATGGATTCCAAAACACCTACTCATGAGTCGGTCCCCGCTGTTAACAAGTTCCCAGAAGTGTTTCTCGATGATCTACTAGGTGTTTCTCCCGAAAGGGAAATAAACTTTGAAATTGACCTTCTTCCAGATACTTAACCTATCTCTATTCCTCCTTACCAAATGGCTCTGACATAATTTAAGGAATTAAATGAGCAGTTGAAAGATTTGGTGTATAAGGGATTCATCCGACCGAGTATCTCTCCATGGGGCTCTCTAGTTTTTTTTTGTTCAAAAGAAAGATGGTTCAATCCGTATGTGTATTGACTACCATCAATTGAACAAGGTTATTATTAAGAACAAATATCCTCTTCCAAGGATAGATGATTTGCTTGATCAACTTCAAGGAGTAGGTTACTTCTCTAAGATTGACCTTCGGTCTGGTCATCACCTATTAAAGGTGACGGAAAATGACATTCCAAAGACGGTTTTTTGAACTCGGTATGGTCATTATGTGTTTTTGGTAATGCCATTTGGTTTGACTAATGCTCCAGCCGCATTTATGGATTTGAAGAATAGGGTGTTTAGACAATACCATGACATATTTGTGATTGTGTTCATTGATGATATATTGATCTGTTCAAAAAGCAAAGATGATCACACCGATCATCTTAGGGTTTTGTTGCAAGTCCTCAAGAAACTACATTTTTTTGCAAAATTTAGTAAATGCAAGTTTTGGTTGAGGTCCGTGGCTTTTCTTGGCCACATTGTTTCCGGTAAGGGTATTGAGGTAGATCCTAAGAATAGGGATACAATTAAGAGTTGGCCTAGACCTCTATCCCCTTCGAATATTAGAAGTTTCTTGGGTTTGACTGGTTACTATAGAAGCTTTATGGTAGGGTTTTCTTCGATTGCCTCTCCATTTACGGCATTGACCCAAAAAAAGGTTCAGTTCATATGGTCTGAAGCATGCGAGAGGAGTTTTCAAGAATTGAAAGATATGCTTACTTTTGCTATAATGTTGACCTTACTAGAAGAAACTGGTGGATTTGTTGTATATTGTGATGCTTCATGAATTGGATTGGGATGTGACCTTATGCAAAATGGGAAATTCATTGCCTATGCTTCAAGACAACTTAAGATTCATGAAAAGAACTATCCTAGCCATGACCTTGAACTAGCGGAAGTTGTGTTTGCTGTAGAGATTTGGAGGCATTACTTATATAGTGTACATATAGATGTCTTTACCGACCACAAGAGTTTACAATATGTGTTGAAACAAAAGATCTAAATCTTCGCTAAAGAAGGTGGCTCGAGTTACTAAAGGATTATGATATGAGTGTTCTCGATGTGGTGACGAATGCTCTTAGTGGGTTATCGATGGGTGGTGTTACTCATATCCAGGAAGATAAGAAGGAGTTGGTTTGAGATGTTCATAGATTGACCTGATTGGGTGTTCAGTTAGTTGACTTTACCAAAGGTGGTGTTATGGTTCATGGTGGTTCAAAATCATCTTTTGTGGCTGATGTGAAAGCCAAGTAAGGTCTTGACATGATCTTGGTTTAACTAAAGGAAGCAGTGCTTAGGAAGTTAGTTGAGGCTTTCTCCCAAGGGGGAGATGAAGTGCTTAGATATCAAGATCATTTGTGTGTTTTCGATGTAGATGACTTGAGACAGCAGATCTTGTCAGAAGCCCATAGTTCTTGATATTCCATATAGTCCGAGAGCCACCAAGATGTAGCGTGACTTGTTGGAGGTCTATTAGTGGAATGAGATAAAGAAGGATATTGCAAAATTTGTGGCTAAGTGTCCTAATTGTGAACAAGTGAAACTTGATCATCAAAGCCGAGAGGTTTATCCCAAGATATTGGCATTCCTACTTGGAAGTGAGAAGATTTGAATATGGACTTCATTGTTGGCTTACCACGCACCCGGCGGAAATATGACTCAATTTGGGTTATTGTGGATCAAATGACGAAATCGGCCCATTTCATTCCCGTCAAGATATCTTATTTGGCGGAGGACTATGTGATGAGTCCAAGATTTAGACTCATTTAGGGCTTTGTTTATATAGATTTAGTGTTCTCAAATGCTTAATTTATGCCAATTACTGATGCAAAACCCTTGATTTTCAGGTATATGGATTGAGGAATAAAGCAAGGACACTAACAAGCAAAAATGAACAAAACAAGCTGAAAAGGATGAAGAAAGGCAGCCTGGTGATCGCCAAATTCACTTGGCAACTCGCCAAATGACTATCTGACAGCCTAAAGTTCCAGTGTGTCAAGTCCTGAGGGAAGAAACCAAGTAGAAGAGAGAAAGGAGCAGTCGGTGGATCACCGAGTAGTTCCACGATGCAATGCTAGACCTTGAGGATGTTGAATGCCAAGGCAAAAGGGCGATGGAAGTGACCAAAGGGCGGCTCGCCGAGTGGTTCAGAGCCTGACTTACTTCGCCGAGTGACTCTTCACAACACATTTTTGGCGACTATAAATACAATTTTGAACATTTAGTTTAATATCAATTTTATCAATTAATCAATTACTCTTTAGAACATTTTTGGGAGACAGTTTTTCTCTAGTTTTCCTAAGCTTTGAAGGATTAAAGAAATTCACTTTTGAGAAATTGAAAGTGGGTCTTCGAGAATCTTCAAATTGGAGCATTGTAAGGATGAAATTACTCTTACCCAGTTGATAGATAATCAATTTGGTAACGGTTTTTACCTTTTTATGATATCTAGCTAAAACTTCAATTCTTGGGGTGTGATTATGTGATTATGGGCTGATTTAGCTTATGGATATTGCTAATTATTAGTTTAAATGCTATTTACAAGTGAGTTCAATCATCAATCGTGGTTCAATTTAAGAATTGTAGTTGCAAATGCAGCTCTAGCTTTGTGTTCTTGGCTTGCTCAAGAGAGAGGTTTTAGAACTAAGGTTTTTGATTGATGGTTTGTAGGTATTGGGTTGACATGGGTTCAACTCGAGAGAGTGAATCCTAAACCCAATCCCACACATTCAGCTCGAGAGAGTAAATGGATTAAGGTGTGGGCTACTCTTATTTTGCATGCTTGTTGATGTTCGAGAGAAATCACTTGATACGGGGTAAATTGTTCGAGAGAAAATTTACCTCCACTATAGCCTAGCTTACTCACTAATATCTAGTTATTTACTAATAATTGCAATTACTCATTTGTCTATATTAGCCTATAATCGATCACATCCCAAGAACTCATTTCATTACTGTTATTTCATATTGTTGTGACTGTTACTTGTAGTTGATAGTTTAAACCAAAACCCTTATTTGAAATTCGTGTCACCCCTTAATTTGAAAGATGTCTTTATCCGATAATGTTTATTCCTATGGCTGATTTGACCATATTCATACTTCCCGATTGAATCTTAAACACGTACCGCTCCCTATGGGATTCGACCCTAACTCATTTAGTTGGGTTTTATAGTGATTAACGACCGTTGACACTTAGAATTGGATGAAGTGTCTTTGAAACGTTATTCCAATCACTATGCCAAGTTGTATTTGAAGGAAATGGTTAGGTTGCATGGAGTGCCCCTATCTATTATCTTTGATCGTGGTACCTAATTCACTTCTCAGTTTTGGAAATCTTTCCAAAAGGGCCTTGGTACTCGTGTTAAACTTAGTACGACCTTTCATCCACAAACAGATGGGCAAGTAGAGCATACTATCCAAACTTTGGAAGACTTGTTGACAGTATGTGTAATTGATTTCAAGGGTAATTGGGATGATCACTTGCGTTTGATTGAATTTGCGTATAATAATAGCTATCACTCAAGTATTGGTATTGCTCCATTTGAGGCTATATATGGTAGGAAGTGTAGATCGACTATAGGTTGGTTTAAAGTGAGTGAAGTCGCTTTGATAGGTTCTGAGATAGTCCATGAGGCTAAGGAGGAAGTTCGGCTCATTAGAGAAAGGTTGAAAATGGCTCAAAGTCAACAAAATTCCTATGCCGATATTAGAAGAAAGGATCTTGAGTTTGTTGCAGATGATTGAGTCTACTCAAAAATTTCACCCATGAAGGATGTAAAAAGATTTGGGAAGAAAGGGAAGCTTGCTTATGAACTCGATTTGCCTATTGATTTGGCATCGGTGCATCTAGTTTTCCATGTATCTTTATTGAAGAAATGTGTGGGAGATCCAAAATCCATAGTTCCCTTAGAAGGTTTGGGATTCAAGGAGAATTTTTCTTATAAGGAAGTTCCGGTTGAGATTTTAGACCAGCAAGTTAAAAGATTGAGAAACAAAGAAGTTGTTTTCGTCAAGTTTCAATAAAGAAATCAGTTAGTTAAGGGTGCTACTTGGAAGTCCAAAGTTAATATGATGTCCCGCTATCCTCATGTCTTTCCTTCTATCCCTACTCTAGCTTGATGTATTTAGTTTCTCATGGTTTACTCTTTTGGTGTCATGTGTCTTAGATATTCCCATGATTTCCTCATTTATGCATGTTCATGAAAAACTTAAATTTTGAGAAATTGAGTTAACTTGATTGATTTCTTCATGTTTATGTGCATTTGAGTATGAGTTGCATATAGACTGAAATGATGTTTTGAACATGCTCTAATTTGAAGTTAATATTTCCTCCTCGGATATGTGCATTTAAGTGACTGCATTCATGTTGGGTTGTTAGGTTAATTTCCTACCCTCCTTATGATGTCTTGAATCTCATTTGAGGACCAATCTTCCCAAGGGGAGATAATGTAACACCTCGGATTTGAAAAGAAGGGAAAAATTGCAACTTTTCTCGAGTTGGTGCCAGTACCAACGGAGCCACCAACGGTCCATATACTTGCATACGAACAATAAGTGGGGTCGTGGGTAGCAAGCCCAAGCTTCCTCAGAATTTCAAAATCCCAGTACTTTTATACGGTTCACGGGACGATCTGTCATCCAGTGCACGAGTCGTAGGTAGGTCTCATAGGTGAGTCCCATACTTGGAGAAAATTTAGGATAAAAAGTTGGAACCCACGACCGTGGGTTATGGTTCGTAGGTGGATCCATGGACCGTACATGGGTCCCGTCCAAAGATGGTGGTCTTTGAACCCACCAACGGCCAACCAAGACGATCTGTGGTAGGACCTGCATACCGTTAGTTAGAGTTCGACAATTCTTTTAAAGGGGTTTTTAGGTCTTTTCCTAATTATTCTAACCCAACACTATGTCATTTTACCTCCTATTATAGACCCTATATTAACGTTTTAACCCCTCTCCCCCCCCCCCAAACAATTCCCCAATTGAACTCATTCTTCTAAATTCTCAAAGTTGATCAAAATTCTTCTCCAAATATTTCTCCCTCTAAAAGTTTGAAGAAGAAGGCTAGGGTTTCAAGGTCAAGCCTCCAAATTCACCATTGATTGTAAGCTCTTGGCGTTAAGGTATGATAGTATTCACTTATGGAGTCCTTTCCTCCATAGGGTTCCTACACTCTTCAATTTTGCAAGGTAGAATCTTAAATTGAAGTTAGGGTTTTTACTCAAACTCATGGGTGTTTTTAAATTATGATCTAATTGATTGTTTTATGTCTTTTTATGCATGAATTGAAGCAATTGCATGTTTCTAAGTTAAATCCCCAAGAACCCATGTAAAGTCCATATTTTCTAGAATTGATTGTATGATGAAGCTTTAGAATCATGAAATAAGAGTTTATGAATATATTCATCTTCCTTATGAAATTGATGTAAATGTTTTAAGGATGCTTTGAGAATGAAGTATCAATGTGATTGTTGTTGTTGTGAAAGGATTTCCTCACATAAAGTATTCATAGGGTTGAAATGTTTTCTCACATAAGATGAATAAACATTTAAGGAGCTATTCTAATAAAAATTAGCTTGGATTTTTTATTTGATGTGCCCTTCCATAGATAATGAGGCAAACGACAATTACCCATGTCCTCCAATGATAAGACAAGTGGAGAATACCAATGTCTCATGAATATTAAGATAAGATAAGGCTAATAACAATTATGTGGTATAAATGCTTAGCACCAAGTGGACAAGTGGCGATTACATATGTCCCATAAACTATCTGCCACCATAGGTTTGTCTAGATAGACATTAGCAAGTGGATCCACGTAAGCTAGAAGTTCATGGTTCTTACCTTGGAAAGTAAGAACACCTCTTTTCGGTGTGGGATAGACATCAGATTCCATGTTATAGCTCACATGGTCTCTATGTCGGTTAAAGGTAAATCACCCATAATAATGAACTAAGGTTACTTATAGAAGTATCTCACATGTATTTTAAGATGATTTCTACTTGCATTGACCATGATCACTATTATGTTCCTAACCTCTTATCTTATGTTTTTATCATAGTCCTTGCATGACATGAAAAGCCCTTTTTATATGATTTTCATATCTTTTATGCATTTCTATCATACTTGGTACATTCTTTGTACTAACACATACTCTTGCCTACATTGTTTCACTAATGTAGGGTCCGACGCGCCCATCCCGCATCTCCGTGGCTAGGGATCACTTTAGTAGAATTGAAGATTGGTGAGTCCTCATATTCCTAGCATCAAGCCCTTTATTTCTTATTGTATTTACTTTCAATAATGTATGTGATGTATGGGTTACGTCCCAATTACTCTTGATGTACTAGATGGATTAAAGACTATGTTAGACTTCCAGTCCATTTTATCAACTCTTATGTTTTGAAACTGTCTTTTAAACTCACTTGGTTTTCTATTATCTTGTATGATGTACGCTAAGTGATTTGTGTAGGGCCTCTCGGGCTCCTATGCTCCATGTTACGCTTAGGGTATACTTTGATTCATGACACTTTTTCATTTGGTCAGTCATTTAGGCAAAGTAGACTGATTTTAAAAACGACATGTGATCCTTTCCTAACTAACAATTCTATCATCTTAGTGAGACTAATAGGGAAAGTTCTAGATCAGCACCCAAAGTAAGACTAGTACAAATAAGCCTCGCTCACACATGGAACAAAGTCTCCCTATTTAATCCTAACTACAAGGTTCATACCTTAGCTTTAGTCACACTTGTCATATCAACATACATCATTTCATGCAAAGATCCTATACAATCAATCTATCAAAATCAATACAAACAAGTTTTAGGAGGGGTCAAAACCTTTTATTTCAGATTAAAACATGCCATGAATTTCATTCACAGTTCTTATTCCTCTTTTGCATTCACAAAAAACAAACTAAACATGTTGGTTCAATAGAAAGCAAAGTCCTCAAGGAAAGAACACAACAAGAAAACCCCAAGGACATAACAAAACCTGGACAAGTACCCCTATAACTCAGACTTCACCAGAATACTTTTCAAGGTATACGGACTACCCCACCCCATTAAAAATAGATGTGTAGTGTCCCTAATATACTAAAAATAAAATTAAAGTAAGAGGTGAAGTCATACATGTGTCACCTAAACAACGGTGTCCATATGTGTAGTCTCGCCCGGTGTCTCAAATACTAGCAGGGTGGTACCATCAGTAGTCAGTGTTGAACTAGAAGAACAAGCAATGTACTATTGATCCCTCTCCTCTCTTATCTTCTCTTCGACTATGGACCTCTGTCTAGTTGCCTCAACCTCTCCCTGTTTCGAGCTCTCTTGCCCTTTTATTTAGATACAACATCATTTGTAGTGCACACTTATTTCACATGCACTGACGGGAGATCCTCATAAGAAAATAAATCAACAATGATAGAAGGAGCATCCGACATATTGACATAGGGGAGGAAAATATGATTGGTGCTTGTGTGGTGACTAGAGAAGTGATATATGCCATCTCTGCCCAGAGAACCCGTATGTTTGGGCTCTACAAATACCTAGTCCAATAAGACACAGCTCGCTCAAAAGTATCAACCCGGTTGTACAACTTATGGACACCCCCATCAATTATTGAAAGCATATTCATAGCCACTCGCTGCTTAGCCTGGGTAATATAGGTTCTAAACTATAGATTCACCTGCTAGATAAATTGTGACAAATCTGTCTTGGTCCATGCCTAACCTTGTACTAGATTATGTAGGAACTCCATAGTGATAGTAAAAATGCCCGAAGACCGTAGGCATGGGACTCTGATAGGAATGATAGTAGTCGGCATAGAAGTTGTGGTGGCAGCTCCTTTCAATTCTACTATACTAGCACCCACTTCTAATATGGCACCCTCTATACCTGGCTATGAAGTCGGTCTCTTTAACAACTTTTGCAATTGAACCCGAAGCTGAATAGCTCGTCTCTAGGTGATTAAGTTTGTCTAATCTTTTATCAACCCCAAATCTTTAGTTCGAGTCACCTCGATCAAACGGTCCACAAACTACATAATTTGCACCCTGGAATCTTGGCGTAATCAAAAGACCAATCATGGGAATGGAATATTGGTGCTTGCTCTGAAGGCTCGCTCGTGGATATCCTTAATGATACACCTCAGGATATTTATATTGTGCCTCGCCATAAGGCTTACCACTAGAACAATCAGGTCAAGAGTTAGAGTATTACCCACAGGAAAACATGGGAGAGGACTATGGCCCACCAAAACTTTCCTGCAAAACTCAATAATTCCATCTTAATCGGTCCCGATCTTGTCACCTACTTTGTATTTTCACCTCTGACAGTGATGTAACTGACACTCCACCTCAGTATATCGGCCTTTTGGGCCAGATCCTTCATTTTGTTCTAGTCCCTCACCATCCTAATTTAATGATCCAACTCAGTCGTATCGAAAAGAAGCTCATATTCTAGCTCATATGAAAAAAATATGAATATTATCCTCTGAAATGTCTATCGGTGCCCCATAAATGGGTGTACTAGTGAGTAAGGGCTTATTAATATTTGTTTCACCTTTTGGGTTAATCTGACCTACTAAGCCTACATAGGAGGCATAAGATATGCATACCATCACGGGGCTATCACTCCCAACCGGCTCAGCCATCCGTCCAAAATGGTACTAGGTGAATGTAACCAAGATTCCATGTACTACAACTAAGCCCTCCATCCTATTTCTCGGTTCCCTAAATATACTTTTTTTGTGAGTACCTTTTTAGTGAGAAAGGAACCTTAAGTGTAAATATGGAACATGCGGGGGACACACCATCCTATGCCCTCAAGAGCTCTAGTATTTTCAACCCTCTCGACTTGTGGGGGACACACCATCCTTGATGGTGCTCTGGATGCACCATGTAACACCTTGGATTTGAAAAATGGGAAAATTGTAGCTTTTCTTAGATTTGGTGCCAGCACCAATGGAGCCACCAATGGTCCGTGGTATGGCACACGGTCCATAGGACGGGTCGTAGGTGGCAAGCCCAAACTTCCTAAGTGACTTTCTAAATCCCAACAAAAAAGGACATAATGATAATCATATCAAAATACTTTGAAAGACAACAATTAAATACTACCAATCCAATCATATACGTTCATATTAGAATAGATCCTTTCAAAACCATGATCATCTAATTGTTCATCAAGACACTTCCTTTTAAAACATTTAAATCATGATTCCTTTCAAATGTGAGAAAATCTTTCACAAACCATTGAACTTTATCTTAAAAGCATCATTTGGTCATAAATCAATAATTTTATAAAAACATGCATAAATCCATAATCATAAGTTCATAATCATGGTAAAAGTAATGAGGCATGGGCTCATTTGAAATCAATTGAAAAATATGTAATTGAATCAAATCGTGCATAATAATATTGAATTTAACTAATTGAATCCTCAAATTGAACCCATGAAGAATACATAAAAACCCTAAGAGAATCGGGCTAAAACCATACTGGAGATTGAGATTCTTCTGAGACCCAATAGATGAAAGGAATCCAATGGTGAAGTCCCACATACCTTGGAAAATCAAAGCCCTAGAAATGGAGAAAAAGACCTTGAAGCTTTATGAAGCCCTAGCTTTGCCTTAAGAGAGAATTGGACAAGAATACCCTTAAGAGAATTTGTGAGTATGAGTGAATGAGAGAAAATAGTTAGATTTTGAAAGGTAAAATCAGTTATAGAGGTAGTTATAGGATCAAAACGACATAGTTTAGGGGTTAAATGGGTAGGAAAAGATCAAAACACCCTTAATTAAAAACTACCTGGAAAGACCCTACAGCTTCGACCTACGGATCATAGAAATTCCTACGGTCCTTCATGTCCATCCGTAGAACACATTACGGGACCAACGTTCTGAATAATTCATATGGAAGCCTTCTAAGGTCCGTCAAACTTTCTATGGCTCGTAGAACAAGTCTGTAGAACCCATGTACCCAAAAATACTCTAAGTTCAATTACTTTCTACGGGCACCTTCCTACAGTTCGTAACAACGTTGATAGAGTGGTGTCGTACCCCAAGGTTGAACCTGATCGACTCCCCTCACAGCCTTCCATTGATGATTCCTCCCCCTCTTCATATTGTGGAGAAGTAAGAGTTGTAGGTTTTCTAGGAGGAGAGGTAACCCGAAAAGACTGAGAAACTCACGAGCCATGACCATCCTTAATGGTGTTCTGGTCGCACCCCGCGCTTTGGTGTTGATTTTGGAGGGATTGTGCATGTAGGAATGATATTATAACACTAGAAACCAAAGGAAAAAAGAAAGAAAAATAATGGTCATGTACATGTACTACGAATGGTCATTTACGGTCTGTGGAATGAACCACGATCCGTAAAGACCTCTTGTGAAAGTAAGTATCAAGTACTAAGTTTCATAATTTTGGACTACGAGTATTATCTATGATATGTAGATATTTTGACGACTCATGGATGGATGTGTTTCTCAGAATTGTGCATTATAAGTTTCAGGACTTATAACTATGAGCAACATTTACTATCCGAAAATATTTCACAGCTCGTAAATGGCCTCGTAGTTATCAGAGTGTTTATCAATGTTTTGAGAGTTTAAATCATGAGCAGCATCCATGTCATGGCGAATAGGACTCCGAGAGGCCCTAAACAAGCCACTTGACATAAGCATGACGTAATGAAATACAATAGAAGAGAAGATAAGACAACATATGTCTCAAGGATTTAGATGACATAAGAGATACCAACAAAGTACATATGATAATATGCGGAACATTAACTAATTCTGACATAACCCTTATATTCATAGATGTGACTAGGACAAACTCCTAAGCCACAAACATAAGCAGAAAATTGAAAGATTACTAAAACAATAAAGTGACAATAGCCTAGCTCTAGAACCATGAGGACTGACCAATCCAACAAGTAATCGTTGAGCAATCTCAATCTAGCCATGTCTAGAGTGTCAAACCCTATATTTTGAAACAATATAGGCACAATATGCATAAGTACTTTGGATTTATTGAATATGGGGAAAATATATAAAAACATAAATATGATAACATAGTAAACTTAAACATGATATGTATGATAGTAAAGCCTTTAAAGTGAAATCATAAATCGTAGACATGGTAAATGCCCATTTGAAAATCATAGGAAAAGTTTTAATAAAACCTTTGAAGAAAACATAGTTCATTTGTGGGATATTTACCATTTAATCGATAATAGATCATGCGAGACCTCCATTTCAAAGTACTCCCGGTGCTAAGTATTCCCAATCAAAAAAGGCATGACGATAATCATATCAAAATACTTGGAAAAGCAATAATTAAAGACTATCAATCTAATTGTAAGTTCATATTAGAATAGCTCCTTTCAAAACCATGATCGTGTAATTGTTCATCAAGACACTTCCTTTTTAAACATTTAAATCATGATTCCTTTCAAATGTGAGAAAATCATTCACAAATCATTGACACTTTATCTTAAAAGCATCATTTGGTCATAAATCAACAATTTCATAAAACATGCATAAATTCATAATCATAATTCATAAGTTCATAATCATGGTAAAAATAATGAGGCAAGGGCTCATATGAAATCAATTAAAAAAATATGTAATTGAATCAAATCATGCATATTAAGATTGAATTTAAGTAATTGAATCCTCATAAATTGAACACATGAAGAATACATAAAAACCCTAAGAGAATTAGATTGAAACCATATTGGAGATTGAGATTCTTTGGAGACCCAATGGATGAAAGGAATCCAATGGTGAAGTTCCAACATATCTTGGGCAATCAAATCCCTAGAAATGGAGAAAAAGACCTTTAAGTTTGATGAAACCCTAGCTTTGCCTTGAGAGAAAATTGGAGAAGAAGATCCTTGAGAGAATTTGTGAGTTTGAGTGAATGAGAGAAAATCATTAGATTTTGAAGGGTATAATCAGTTATACATATAATTATATGGTCAAAAAGACATAGTTTAGGGGTTAAATGGGTAGGAAAATACCAAAACACCGTTAATTAAAAACTATCAAAAAGACCCTATGGCTTCGACCTATGAATCGTAGGAATTCCAATAGTCCTTCATGTCCATCCGTAAAACACATTAGTGGGACTAATGTTCTGAACGATTCCTACTAAAGCCTTCTACGATCCATCAAACTTTCTACGGCTCGTAGAACCAGTTCATAGAACCTATGTACCAAAAAATCCTCTAAGTTCAATTACTTTCCACAAGCACCCTTCTACGGTTCATAACAAATTCTACAGTTCGTAGGTCCATCCGTAGGACCAAAATCCCGAATATTGCCTTAAGTATGGATCACTTATACGTTCATTCCTACGACCCGTAAAAACTTCTATGGACCATCCTGGTGGTCCATAGGGACTTATCAGAGACTTGATATTTCCAAATCACAACTTAGTTACTATGACCCGTAAGACTTCCTATGGTCTGTAGGCTGGCTCGTAGAAACCTACACCAGTTCAAAATGCATTTTTTTCCTTTTCAACTCAACTTTCAATTTCTGAGGTGTTACAATCTACGATCCATAGTTGGATCTACGAGTCCTATATGGAACACGTTCTGTTTGTTAAATTAATATTTACTTACGAAAACTACAGTGCTTGGTGTACGGAGGGAAACTACGAGTCATGGTGTAATCCATGGCTCGTAGAAGACCCTTGTACTCACTAAAAACCCAATTTAGTGTTTGGTAATTTTGTCCTCGCAATTTCAATCCCAAAAACAAGTTTTACAATCAACACAACATATTTAAACACAAAACACTTGCGTACTATCATTTCATGGGTTCTTAGCATATAAATTTACAATTTGTGAACCCTAGGTTAAGTAATCTACAAAAATTCGAAGAGGAAGTGATATTGAACACTCACCTAAATGAAATTGGAGAGATTTGTGAGTGAATTTAAGAGGAAAAGTGCAAACTTTGCCAAAACTAGAAACCTTTACTTGGCCCCGCAATGTTTCAGTAGTTCTGTGTGTAGGTGGTGATATTGTCGATTGAATTGATTTGGGAATGAGATGACTTTGATAAGGGGGATGTATGTGGGTAGTTGTAATGATCAAGTGAGTGTAAAAAGTGGGCGTAAGTATGGGAATTTTTTTATTGGAATGTGTTTTAAAGGTTTTGACTCGCTGGTCGGGTAGATCACCATTTCTCAAGACTGCATTCTCGACACTATTCACGATCCATATAAGACTCCCCGAGTTATGGATTGGTTTCATGGATTGAGTCCTGAAACTAAAATGATTTAAAAACATACTTGAGACCTATGAACACTACCTATGGATCGCGATTGTTTCTACGGCTCAAAAGAGGGTTCGTAGATCTAAACCTGCAGTTGTTCATTATGCCCTATTTTCTACGAACGACATCTACGTCCGTAAACTTAACTACGACTCATAAATAAGGCTCATAGAAAAGTCCTGCAAATTAATTTTTTATCGGAGTTCTACGAGTGGTATTCATGAGGCATGGAGTGAACCACAACTTGTAGACCCTGCACATAGAAACTCACTTACCTTGATATTTTCTAGATTTTTTTCTCTCATCACCTACACACTTCACTTCCATTCATTTTTTTTAACTTTACTTGGGTTACCTCCCAAGTAGCGCTTGATTTAACGTTGCGGCACGACATAGGTTCTTTGGTTACTTAGACTTTATCATGATAGTAGCCTTTGTCATACTAGGATTTGTAGGGTTCTTCCCCCTTAGTGAACCTTCCATGGAAAACTTAGACATCTTATCTTCACTTGTAAAAACATAACTTCATTATCAAACTCTAATAAAAGAAAGAATTCACGATCTTATTATGTTGACTCTTGCTTATTCAGATTTTTAGCCTTGTTCTTATTCTTGTTCTTTAGTATAATTTATGCTCTCTTGTTTATTTTTGTTCAAATGATCTAGCCGGAAAAAAGAAAGGAGTTGTATCTTATTATGCGTTTAACAATATTTTTACGAATTTTACTATTATTGTAAACAAATAATTTTTTCTGTAAACACTATTCAGGCATCTTAATTGAAGCATTGTAGGACTCTAATCTCAACATAGCATAACTTGAGCACTTTCAAAGATTTTCAAACTAGTTTTGCTTGAATTAAGGTCATATAATCTGGTCATATGCATATATGTTTTGCAAATGCTAATATGCAAGCCTGTTGAGAATATGTCTCAGGATATTGCAGAAATAAAATAGTTAGATATTTTTAGGATTTTTAAATTATATTATTAGAGTCCTATGTGACTTGAATTTAGGAGTTAGTTCTTTCTATTTGTTATTTGAATTTTACTGATAAGTTAGTAATGTATTTTTCTATTTTTAGTTAGGAATTATATTTATAAATGTAGGTCTCTGAATTATTAATAAAATAATTCTCTTTGACAATACGTTAGTATTTTTTTTCTCTCAAAGTTTTTCTCTTTTATTTTCTTAATTTCTTTAATAAATAATCAACAATTGGTATTTAGAGTCTTCTTCTTGAGGGACATGTGAGTAGAAAAATGAATTTCGAAAATAGTTTTGCACGAATGGCTCCTCCTATTTTTGATGGTGAAATCATCAACTATGGGCTGTGAGAATGGAAACCTAGTGGGAGGCTATTGATCTTTGGAAAGATGTGGAAGAGGATTATGAAATTAATCCGCTTCCAAATAATTTCACAGTGGCCCAAATCAAGAGTCACAAGGAAAAGAAAATCATTCAGTCCAAGGCAAAAGTAACTTTGATTGTTGTTGTTTCGACAATTGTTTTTACGAAAATCATGACTCTCACATCACCAAAACAAATTTGGAATTATATGAAGAAAGAATATGCTGGATATGAAAGAATTTGAGGAATGAAGGTATTAAATTTAATGAGGAAATTCGAATTGCAGAGAATGAAAGAGTCAGAAACAGTCAAGGAATGCTCTGACAAATTGCTTGGTATTGTCAACAAGGTAAAATTACTAGGCACTGAATTTAAGGATACAAGTATTGTTGAAAAAATTCTTATTATAGTTCCCGAAAGATATTAAGCATGTATAACTACCTTGAAAAACACACAAGATCTGTCCAAAATTACCTTGGCAGAATTGTTAAATTCTTTGCAGGCACAAGAACAAAGGAGGCTTATGAAGCAAGATGACATGGTTGAAGGAGCATTAGTAGTCAACCACAAAACACAAAGCAAGGGTAATTTTTTGAAAATTACCCACTTTGTCAGCACTGTGGAAAAAATGGACATCCTCCATATAAATGTTGGAAAAGACTAGATGCACAGTGCAAGATCTGCAAACAACTTGGTCATGAAGTTGTGATTTGCAAAAGCAAATTTCAAAAAGATGAAACAGTTGCCCAAGTCACTACTAAAGAAAAAGAAGACTACTTATTTGTGAAAACTTATTTTTCAACCAAAAAACCTAATTGTTGGATGATTGATAGTGGTTGTACAAACCACATGACATATTAAGGAATTTATTTTAAAGAGTTCATTCCTATGAAAATAAGAAAGTCAGAATTGAGGATGGTGATTATATTCCTGTAAAAGGAAAAAGATATGTTGCAATTAAAATAAATTCATGTACTAAAATAATTTTAGATGTTCTTTATATGCCTGATATTGATAATAATTTGTTTAGAGTTGGTCAGTTAATAAAAAAATGATTTAAAATTATTATTTGAAGACAAATATTGTCGAATCTTTGATTCCACTAAGCAAGAGATTTACAAGTTGAAATGAGAGGCAAGAGCATCTCATTTAATCCAACAGAAGATGCACACAAATTTTGCAAGACAAAAGATGAATTGTCAGATTTGTTCACAAGATCATAATCAACAATTCTTGATCTAAGGAGGAGTGTTGAGAATACGTCTCATGATATTGTAGAAATAAAACAGTTAGCTACTTTTAGGATTTTAAATTATATTATTAGAGTCCTATGTAACTTGAATTTAGGAGTTCGTTCTTTTTATTTGTTATTTAAATTTTACTGACAAGTTAATAATAGATTTTTCTATTTTTAGTTAGGAATTATATCTATAAATGTAAGTATCTAAATTATTAATAAAATAATTCCCTTTGACAATACTTCAAAAAAAATTCTCTCAAAGTCTTTCTCCATTATTTTCTTAATTTCTTTATCAAAAAACAAACAAAGTTCATGAATAATTTATTATATTTTGATTAGATCAAATAAAATTTCTATGACAAGCCACTTCTTTTCAATTTTTAAACTTTTGTTGGAAATATCTATAAGAAGAGAAGGAGATATTAATACAATGAACCCTTACTCCACTTCTCATTTTGCATGAATATAAAATGATATGGCAATAAATACCATTAAACAAAAACTATAATATCAACTTCAAGCATTTTGTGAATCACTATTAGGTTCAGCTTCTACAAAATACTTCTTCACTCTCTCCTGAGCAATTAATACCTGCAAGAGACATTTTGTTGAATCAAAAATAATTAGTACCCTTCGTTTCTATTAACATGTTTTCCTTACTAAAAATAAATATTTTTTAATACTTGTTGTTTCACAAAATCAAGGCATAAATGATACTATTCTTCCTATTTTATCCTTGAGAGTTGTTAGCCTTGAAAGTATGAATTTGACCAACATAGTAATTTTTTTTTTGGTTTCCCACCCGATATCTAGAGTCCACACTAAAGCCCCGACTAAATCTGGATCGCACACTACAGGGCTCATTCGGGGTGACACTCCCAACATGATTTTTTTTCATACCCAGGGCTCGAACCCGATACATCTGGTTAAGGGTGAAACAGTCTCACCGTTGCACCACAACCCATGTTGGTAAAAACTAAGTAATTTATTCATGTTCATTGGTGAAATTAATTAATCAAAATAAATTAATTTATGTTCATTTATTGAAAACTTGACTTCAATAGAACACTAAATAAACGTACAATGGTAAAGTTACCTAGTTTTTTAAGGGACGTGAGTCCTAAACTGGTGACAATTAAATAAGAACGGAGGGAGTATTTAGTAGGTAGATTTAACATTAATTGAGTTTATTAAAATGAAGAAATACCTGTTTGTCCCAATCAGTTTTGAGAGTGATGACAAGTAGCACAATAGTTTGTGCCAATACACCAAACAGCATTCCAATCCAAACACCCTAAAAATGATATTAAGTGGACAAATAACCCTCAGTCAAAAGTAGAAAACCAAAAAAAAAAAAAAGTAGACAAAAATGAGCAACTTACTCTAACTTGCAGTTTGAAAACATAACCAAGTACAACTCCAACTGGAATGCCAACCAAGTAGTAACATCCAATGTTAACATATGCTACTATACTCTGCCATCCAGCTCCAACAGCTACACCTATAGCAAGTTGTGACATCAAATCATGAGAATTACCTATGTTTACATTTTCATATTAAATAGAATAAAGTCTATGAATCAAACAAGTTACCAGAGAGAACTGGTTGAACACTGTTTAAAAGTATAGAAAATGCTAATAGAGGAGATAAGTGGTCAACTTCTTCAGCCACATCTTCACTTTCAGTAAATATATAGGCCAGGCGTCCACGCAAGAAAAGGAAGAAGAGAAACAGGATGAAGCCAATAACAAATGAGGTTATCACTATTGTCAAGATTGAAAACCTTGCTGCTTTCGCACTCCCTCTTCCCAGCTCGTTTGATACACGTACACTAAAAAATAGTTTTGTGAACATGAATGACAATAAAAAAAAGTAATCTAAAGAAGTAGAGAGATGGTTATGAATAGTACCATACTGCAGCTAAGAAACCAAGTGAAATCATCATTTCCCAACCATTGATGTTAAGACTGAGAAAGTGAATAAGATGAGTGATGTAAAATGTAAAATGTAATGAAATTAGAGAGGTGGAGTAGCTAGCTACCATATAGAAAGAGCATCAATCTGAACCATAGCATTTTTGAGGTTTCCTGTAAGAAGAATGAGTATAGTGTTGTACCATAGTTCAAGGCTGTCAAAAGAATAATTTTCATCAAATCAAAACAACATAACTAGTCAACGACATGGAATGGAATCGAGTGAAATCTCATCTCACCAGAGCATGGCACCTGAAGAGAAAGAAAGCTTGATAACAGGCCAGAGATCCTTAAAGGCCAAAGATGTAAATCCCTTCCATGTTTCTTTACAACCTCCAGAAGTCACATATATCAACTGACCAATATTAGGAAGCCAATATGCCAAGAGTGTAGACGTCATGGCACCAGTCATTCCAAATTTGAACTTGACCGTTAAAAGCCAAGAGAGGAAGATATGAGTCACAAGAGTACATGCTGCTAAGTAAGTAATAATCACGTTCTTACTTTGTGCTTGTAAGAACATTTGACATGTATATGATGCAATGAAGGAATAAATCACCGGTATTAACCATAACGAAATAACTCCTGCCTCTTCCGCTATAGCTTCTTCCTGGCCTAAAGCTTTTAAAATAGGAGTTGTGAAAATAAAGATTGGTAAAAGCAGAGTTCCTGTTACAGTCAAGACAATCCAAGATCTTTGAAGATATATGCCTAACATGTGATACTGTTTAGCACCATATGCTTGTCCACAAAGTGTTTCCAATCCACTTGCCATTCCTAACAGAATGCCATTCCCAAATCTGAGGAGGACAGTGATGACAAGGGCGTAGGCTGCAAGTTCGATAGAACCAATATGACCGATGAATGCCTGGCTAATGACATTTACTCCAAACGTCGAGAATCTAGTAAAAATAGCAGGAGCAGCTATCACCCACAGTTTCTTCCACTCCGTCAATATCTTCTCCTTAATCTTCACTTCATTCTCTTCCACTTGCACTTTACTCAACAGCTTCTCACTAATATCATCACCTTCCATTTTTAATTCGTACGATCAACCTCTACAACATGTATATATCAGACTAATTAGCCCAACGTGCCATATTTTGCTCTCAATTCAAACCTCCAAATAAAGTGTTTGGACAACTCTTTTCCATATGAAAACATCCTTACAAGGATGACACAAACTAATGTATGAATTCTTTGAAATTTGTACTCATACAAAATCAGGATTATTTTGTCTAGACTCAACTTTGTTGCATACTCCCTCTTTCAATTTTGTGGTTTGATTCACCAAACTAATTTATGTGCAGTGTGAATTTGGACATTCAATCTTTAATCTTCTAAAATTAAAGTCTTGATATTTAGAAACTACGTAAAAAGTATTATATGTCAAAATAGTTTACAATTCAAAATATTTAGAAAATATATAGAGAAATTCATGATCAAAGAAAGAATATACTCTATTTGTTTCATATTAATTATGTTGACAGTGGCGTAGCCACATGGTGGTCAGGTGTCCAATTGGACACCCTTTGTCGAAAAACAATACCGTATATACAAGTAAAATGATACATGAAATGATTAAATAACATATTTTGGACACCCTTAACACAACAAGCTATTGTAGTCCAGTGGTTTCACCTCCTTGGAATGAGGTAGTGCTCGTGTGTTTAAATCTCACTAATTCTACTTCTTGAAAATAGTTTTTATTGTGCTATTTCTGGACATCCTTTGGGGAATTCCTGGCTTCGCCACTGTATGTTGACGTGGCACAACCCTTAACAATGCTTTTATTACGAGTGTAGTTTACTAAATAAACTTTATTAGTTATATTATAGAACTCTAAAATTGACTATTACGATTTTATATAATATTTAACACTAAGGATAAAAAAAACAATATAATAAAACTTTTTTGATTTTCTAAATTAAACAAATCAAATGAAACAACTTTTGTTTCTATTGAGGTCAAATAATATGAACAAAGGAAGAAAAGAGTAATTAACACACATAAAAAAGAGTACAATTTTATTTTTATTTTTTAGAAAAGTAAGTGAATCTATTAAATACGAACCACTGAACTTAGGAGTCGTTTGATAATGGTTAGACTTATGCAATATTTAATAATATAGGAATTAGTTATGAGGAAATTTATGTATACATATATTAGTTATGCGTGTTTCTCAATTGTCAATCACAACTCGTATATTATGAAACTAGTCAAATTTAGCAACTTATTTATGAAAAATAGCTATAGTTTAAAAATATTATATATAAAAAAAAACAATATGTTGTTTTTATAGCAAACTGTTATCCTCTCTCCCTTGCTTCTCCTCCCTCTCTCTTGTTCTCTCCTCTCTCTCGCCCTATCTCTCTCTCTCTCTACCCTTCCCCTCTCTCCCTTGCCTCTCCTCCCTCTCTCTTGCTCTCTCCTCTCTCTCACCCCTTCTCTCTCTCATGTCTATAAGAAGAAATAATTCATTCAAATATACTATGTATCAGTTTTGTATTATTATTTCAATTGTATTCGAAAAACTGTATTTTGTATTTTTGTATCAATTGTATTTGTATTTGTACGAATACAATATGCATTCATCCTCTTTGTCAAATGTATTTGTATCTAATCAAGGAGAGGATGAATACAGTTGTATTCGTTGTACTTCGAATACAATTGATACAAAATAAATAAAGAATACAATGCAGAATAAATACAAAATATAATTTGTTGTGTTTCGAATACAATTGATACAAAATAAATACAAAATATAATGCAAAATAAATACAAAATACAATCCTCTTTCCTCCCTCTCTCCTCTAATATGTATTCATTTTGATACAAATCAGTTTGTATTTGTATTTTTCAAAATTAGCAGAAAAAATACACTCTCCTCTTTCTCCTAGATCTCGCTCGCCTCTCTCCTCCCTCCTCCTCTAATATTTTTCTATTATTCGTAATTAAGTAAATTATAGCTATAGAGTATCTAATGTTTGCTATTTTTGAAAGCTTCCCTTAATTTTATATATGAATAACTTAATTCCTAAAAAGTTATAAGAAAATTAATACATGAATACCTTGTGTTTTTTCAGCTACCAAAAGGGAATTATCCTTGGTTAACGAGGGAGTTGAGATTACCTTGGCTCAATTATATCTCTATTATATTAACTAGGTTAAAAAAATCATTATTTCACAGAATTTAACGGAGAGCATAATTAGACCTATACACATACATCAAAGGCATATTTAGTTCCTAATTGCAATTATGCAACAATTTGTGAAGTATTTATGAAGCAAGTTGGTATTGTAGTGAATTTTTTCACCAATTTAAGACATGATACACACATTTTAAGCCATTTTAAAGCAATCTAACGAGTTATTTTATACAATTTAAATTATAAGTTATAGATACAACAATCATAATATACCATAACATAATAATTCATCACTACACTTTAAATACCAAAATACCTTAACATTCCATAAAATCAGAAAATGACATCAAATAAAAAATACAGTTACATTGCATTAAAATAACATAATTAAACCCCTTGCTTCAAATCACGTCTTTACATTCCACCAAACCACGTAATGTCATTATATTCCATCAATTCCGATCATGTAATTAATCTTTTTTAATTAAGGACAGTGTTTCCTTAACTTTTAATTAAGGATGATTAGACAGGTTTTTCTTAATTTTGTAAAGGGTTATTTTTGAAAAAAATATTATATGAAATATTATGCAATATTAATGTCATATAAGTTCGATCAATCAGTTGACAAGATATGATGACTAGGAGTTTCAAACTGATAAATGGTGTCAAGTACAGAAATCTTCTCGATCATTCTACCTTTATATTATTTTAGTTATTGTATTTTTATTTTGAACTTATAAATTTGTATAAAAATAAAAAAATCCTTCATAAAGAAAAAAAGATTAATAGTCAATCTGAAATACTAGACTATGATACATAAGTTACGCTCAAAGAAAATATATAGTAGGAGTGATAATTATCCCAATATTAAATTTATGCGATCCTATTTAATTTGATGATATCTTTTAACCACTCATAAATAAAAAAAAATTAAAATGAAATGTTTTCTAAAAAAAAAAAAAAAAAAATATATATATATATATAGGGAGGTAAGATTTGGATAAGATTAGAAGAGAAATGTGTGTTGTCATGAGAAATGGAAGAAAACAAATTAGAAAAAAAAAAAAAAAGGAGAGCTATAAAGTTGAGATAGCACGTGGATTGTTTACTAACACAGATCTAACAAAAATCAAAGTTCTTATTTCTTTTTTCATCTCCTCCTCCCAAACATTCCGATAGAATCGAAACGATACAGGGAAAAATTAGTGTGGCTTCTGTGCAAGAATGATAAGCATAAATCGATAAACAAGTTTAATTTTATTAAAAACAATACATATATATATATATATATAAATGATGGTAAACCTAAAAGTATGTAATTCATGGAAACAAACAAACATGATGAATGAGAAAAGGTAATCAAGAGAAGAAAGAAGAAGAGAAAAGCTACAGTACTTACGGTTAATTTAGGAGAGTTTTTTCCGTTTCTCAACTTTTTTCCAACTTAGCTTCTGCCTAAACGATAAAAGTCATACAAAGCATGTTTGTTATAATATACTGTATGTTTTGTTTTAACACACAAATTTGATAACGATGTGTTGGTATCAATAAATTCGACAAAAAAATATTACTCTCTCCGTTTACTTTTATTTATCACAATTTAATTTGATACATCTTTTAAAAAAATAATTAATGATATAGATATTTTACTAAATTATTCCCTATCAAATGTTGTCTTAGAAATTGATTTGGAAAAATAAGTATTTAATGTTGAGGGTAAACTATGAAAAAATATTATTGTATTTTCTTGATATGTCAAAAATGACAAAGTAAAAATAAAAATTTATTTTAGAAAAAAGTGACAAGTAAAATTAAACGGAGAGTGTGTCCAAGAATGTAAGTTGGGAAGAATATATCAAATGGTATTTGGCTTTCTATTTTCGTTCTTCCACTCCGTCAATATCTTCTCCTTAATCTTCACTTCATTCTCTTCCACTTGCACTTTACTCAACAGCTTCTCACTAATATCATCACCTTCCATTTCTAATTCGTACGATCAACCTCTGCAACATGTATATATCAGACTAATTAGTACAACGCGCCATACTTTGCTCTCAATAAATAAAGTGTTTGGACAACTCTTTTCCATATGAAAACATCCTTACAAGGATGACACAAACTAATGTGTGAATTCTTTGAAATTTGTACTCATGCTAATTACTTAAACAAAATCAGGATTATTTTGCCTAATCTGTCAACTTTGTTTAGGGAGGAGGATGGCAATGGGGCGGGGCGGAGTGGATTTAAGGTTATGTAGGGCGGATTTAGGGTTATGCAGGTCGGGTTGAAATGGTTTTTAAAAAAATTAATGCGAGACTAGGCGGAATGCGGTTCTATGCAATTTTGTGTCGGTTCAAACTTAATTTTAACTTTTTACATGTTATAAAAGTGATAAAGTATTATCTATTGAGACAGTTCTTTTAAAGTTACTAAAATATTCAAGATAATAAATGGAAATAGTTCAATCAAAACTAATATAATTTCTTACATGCTTCCTAATTGACCTATAAAAAAATAAATTTTTAAGTCATTATCTATTAAATTAATACAATTTAATGAAAAAATGAATTTATTGTTATAAATTTTATTTTTAGTATCAAACTTAACTACAAAAGGAAAACATTAAAAAATTTATGCAGTGGATTACAATTTTTATGTTTTTTTCAAAAAATTAAGTGAATCTATTGAATACGAACCACTGCACATAGGGGTCGTTTGATAGTTGGTTAGACTTATGCAATTATTAATAATATAGAGATTAGTTATGAGGGAATTTATGTATACATATTTTAGTTGCGTGTTTCTCAATTGTCAACCTAAACTCGTATTCATTTTATGAAAATTATGAAACTAGTCAACATTAGCAACTTATTTATGAAATGGCTGTAGTTTAAAAAGATTATAAAAAAGAGCAATATATTATTTTTATAGAAAACCGTTCCCTTCTCTCCCTTGCATCTCCTCCCTCTCTCTTGCCCCTCCTCTCTCTCACCCACCTCGCCTCTCTCTCTCTGTGTTTCTCTCTCTCATGCCAATAAGAAGAAATTTATTCAAATGTATTACGTATCAATTATATTCAATTAAATATAGGTAAGAATTTTGTATTTTTATTTCAATTGTATTCAAAAACCACATGTATTTTGTATTTTTGTATCAATTGTATTTGTATTCGTATGAATACAATATGCATTCATCCTCTTCGTCAAATGTATTTGTATATAATCAAACAGAGGATAAATACAGTCGTATTCGTTCTATTTAGAATATAATTGATACAAAATAAATACAGAAACAATGCAAAATAAATACAGAATACAATGCAAAAAATATATAAACTACAATTTTTTTCTCCTCCCTCTCTCAATCTCACTCGTCTCTCTCTTCCTAATATGTATTCATTTTGATACAAATCACTTTAAATTTGTATTTTTATCCTCCAAAATTTGGGAGAAAAAATATACTCTCCTCTCTCTCTCATATCTCGCTCGCCTTTCTCCTCCCTCCTCCTCTAACATTTTGCTATTATTCGTAGTTAAGCAAACTATTGTTATAGAGTGTCGAATGTTTGCTATTTTTGAAAGTTTCCCTTCATCCTATATATGAATAACTTATTTCCTAATAAATTATACGGAAAAAAATTAATACATGAATAACTTGCATTTTTTTTTTTTAGCTACCAAAGGGAATTATCCTTGGTTATGAGGGAGTGGACATTATCTTGGATGCTTCATTACTGCCGAACTAACAACTTGTGTTCGGTTTCCCAACTCAAATATTTTATATATTTAATGGATTTCGAAGTACAAATACGAGCATTAAAATATAAAAATAAAAAGAGTTATTGGTTACTCAGCAACACACACCCATTAGGCCATTATTATGGTCCTGCCCCTCTATTTGAAAATGGTCAAAATGTCTAATATTTATCTTTCTATAATAATTTGGTTCAATTATATCTCTATTATATTAATTAACTAGGCTAAAAATATCATTCTTTGGTACAGAACTTAACGGATAGCATATTTAGACCCATACGCATACATTTAAGGCATATTAGTTCCTAACTGCAATTACGCATACATTTTTTTCACTAATTTAAGAAATCAAATACACACATTTTAAGCCATTTTAAAGCAATTTAACATATTATTTTTTACAATTACATTATAAGCTATAGATACAACAATCATAATATAAACAATTCATCACTACACTTTAAACACCAAAATACCTTAACATTCCATAAAATCAGCAAATGACATCAAATAAATAAAAAATACAGCTACATTGCATTAAAATAACATAATTTTAAAAATCACGTTTTTACATCCCACCAAACCACGTAATGTCATTAATCTTTTTTAATTAAGAACAGTTTTTACTTAACATTTAATTAAGGATGATTAGACAATTTTTTTCTTGATTTTAATTAAGGATGATTAGACAGTTTTTTCTTTTTTTAAAAAAAAAAATTATATGAAATATTGTGTAATATTAATGTCATATAAGTTCGATCAATAAGATGAATTCATTCAATTGATAAAGTGATGAGCAGGAGTCTCAAACTGATAAACAGTAGAAGTCTCCTGGAGCTAGGTCTGCCTTTATACTTTTTTTAGTTATTGTATTTTTACTTAGAACTTTTAATTTAAAAAAAAATCCTTTTAAATTTTGAAAAAGTTTTTCTAAAGTCCGCCTCCGTTTCTTTTCATGACAGATGAAAAACGTCTCAACCCAAATTCACACATATCGTTGAAATAAAATTTGCACTAATAAATCCTTTTACCAAAACTCCTTCATAAAGAAAAAAAAGATTAATAGTCAAAAATAAAATAAGCTATTTGGTTATAATATACAAATGCGATCTAACAATCTAAAATACTTGATTATGATATACTAGTTACACTTCAAAATAATATATAGTACTAATAATTATCCCACCATTTAATTTATGTTATCCGATGATATTAAAATATATATATATATATATATAAAAGGGAGGTATGATTTGGATAAGACTAGAAGAGAAATGTGTGACGTTATGAGAAAGGGAAAACAAATTAGAAAAAAAGGGAGAGATAGCACACGTGGATTGTTTACTTACACAGATCTAAGTAACAAAAATCAAAGTTTTCTTATTTCATTTTCCTCCCAAACATTCCGATAAAATTGAAATGATATAGAAAAATTAGCGTGGCTTCTGTGCAAGAATAAATCGAGAAACAAGTCTAGTTTTAATTTTTCTTAAAAATTAACAATACATATATAAATGATGGAAACAAACAAACATGATGAATGAGAAAAAGGTAATTAAGAGAAGAAGAAAAGCTACAGTACTTACGGTTAATTTAGGAGAGCTTTCTCTTTCTCAACCTTTTTTCCACCTTCTGCCTAAAATGTTTCTCAAAGCATTTATTTTAACACACTAATTTGACAAGGGTATCAATAAATTCAATTTTTAAGAAAATAAGTTTCTTAAAATAACGAAAATGACTTTCATAATAAAAAAAGAAATAAAAACTCATTTTCATTGATAACAATTCAAAATATTCTTTTAAAAAAAAAAAAAAAGTTTCAGGAAATTATGATGAAATTTACCTGCATGCCCAAGAATGTTAGGTGGGGACGAATATATATCAAATGGTATTTGGCTTTCTATTTTCGTTTTTTTTTATTTTATGTTTATATTATATTATACCATTCTAGATTATCTGTTTCTACTCAAAATTAACAAGCTACGTCAGTTTTTAATTTCCAAAGATAGTATTATAAAAAATATAAAGGATATCAACCAGGGGCGTACCTAGCTTTATCAAAAAATTACGTTATATATATATATATATATGTCAAATTTTATATTTAAATTGTATATATTTAAAGTTGGACATTTTTAACAAAAGTTATGTCTTTGGCGTAGTGGCAATAGATGTCTATTTTAGTGAAGGAGTTTTGGGTTCGAACCCCAAATAGCACAATATTTATTATTTTATTTTGACAATCACAAACTATTATTCTCACACATCCTTAATTAAATTTCTAGCTATGCCACTATATCAACAAGCCAAGATCATTATTCTTGGACACCCTTAATTAAATAGTCCATTCTTTATTATATATTTCCCACTTCAATTTATTTGACCTATATTTTTTAATTCATTAAAAAAATTGTTTACAAACAGTTTAATTTCAACTTTCTCTTTATAACTTTTTAATTTCAATTTTCTAACTTTGATATATTTGATATATCTTTAATTTAAGATAATAAAATTCAAAAAATTTATTTATTTATTAAAATAATATGTCAAATAAAATTAAAACAAAAGAGTTTTTTTGTGCAATCATCGTATCTCTCCATTCCTGGTAAGACTAAGCTATAGTGCTAGAAATAATAATAATTGATAATCTTAAATTGAGTTAGGTCTAAATGGAGCAACGAAAAATAAAAATTCACGAGAAATTTTTACCTTCTACCTCAATTTAGATGACTCATCTTTTTTTTAATCAGTTCAAAAAAGAATAACACTTTTTTATATTAATTATTAATTAACAACTTAATATTAAAATATTTATTTTACCTTTAATAAAAAAAACTATAATAACACAAATATCTATCATTTACTTTAGACCACAAATTTCAAAAAAATTCTTTATTTTTTAAATCTTATATCAAATCAAACTAACTTATATAAAATAAAACGGAACACTATTTGTCATTTGAACTTTTCTTTGTTCTTGTAATCATTTCCAACACGTATATACATGAAAGAAGCTTTAAAATAACATTCTGCTCCACAATTAATTTTTCCTCAGTAGCTGGCGCGACAGCTCCTCGATCCTCAGCTACAACCCACAAAAAACGGATAATGCTAAATGACTAGAAAATTTGGTCAAAATTTATTCAAAAATTTAAAAAAGTCATAATATTTTTTTTTTTTGAAAATAAACTGATCTTTTTTTCTTTTTTAGTTAAAAGATATTAAACTTAAAAGGATAAAAATATTTTAAAAGATAAAATAACATAAATAAAATTCCATTCTGATTAAATTTTGGCCAAAAGAATTTTTCCAAAAAGCAAATAGTACATATAAATTATTGGAGATATTTATTATGGTGGACCCATCTATAAAGGGTTGCAAATAATTAGTTCGTTCTTGACAATTGACATGAGTAGTATGCAAATTCGGATATTCTCGAGGCATCAATGTCCTCCGTATATTAGGTGGTGAAATTTTTTTAAAAAATTTGTATGCAAAACATATTTTTTAGGACTTTAACATTATATTTATAAATTAAATTTATTATTTCATGCTTATTATTAGAGCCGTCAAAACGGGCATAGTCCATGGGACTGGCCCAACCCAATCCGTTATTGGGATAGGGTTAGGATAAGATTTTTCAAACCCATTTAAAACTAGGGCTTATAAGCTCCACCCATATAAACCCTTGGCTCTTGAGGCTTGATCAAGGACGGGCCGGGATCGATCCATGGACCAAAACTTTTTATTTAAGGATAACTTACAATAATCTCACTAGGACATAATCTAGTTATTTAAATACACGTTATGTTGTAATATTATGAATCTTACCAGATTTTGGTACGTTCAAATACATGTATATCGGAATATATAGACTCAAAATTAGGTTAATTTGTTCTAGAGACACTCTTTCCAAGTATATCCGCATGTATCTAAGATACATAGACAAATCTCGCGCCCTCACCTCCCTCACATATTGCTTGTCACTCTCTTATCTCGCTCGCGTATTTGGTATGTGAGATACATGCTAATTACACCAGATTTTTTGCTAGTATTATTGAAACAACACAATTGTTTGTCATATTTGATTTGAAAATCTTCTCATTTTCTTGATGTTATAGAATTATAAGTTTGAAAAGAAAAAAAATGAAAAAAGAAGGGCTAGCCTGCCTCAGCCCTCGGCCATTCTAGGGTTGGGTTGGGTTGAGCATTTTCAGGCCCTTCCAAATGAAGGGCCGCCCCGCCCTAGCCCTTCAAATTCCTTGGCCAGCGAGACTTGGGCCGGGTGGGGCTGGGTCAGCCCTTTTTGACAGCTCTACTTATTATCATGGGCGGATCAATGAAGGCTTGTGGGGTGTCACGCCACCCACAAGCTTCGACGAAAACTCTATATATATATATATATATATATATATAACAAACATATAAATAATAAATGTGCCACTCAGTGAAACAAAGCACTAAATAGTGCCAGTGGCGAAGGGACATATGCTGACTGGATTTTGCGGGATCGAATCTTGTGTTGATTGCTGAATATTTGAACCGATTTTATATCCAATAGTTAACGTATTCATCCTAATCAACTCACATTCCTTCTATCTCACACGATTTTTTCCATTAAACAACAAAATTACGAATAAAAAAAAAGGCACAAAAAGGTTTGTAACTACCATTTATGTCATGTATTTGATTTTTCCGTAGGTTTCAATTTAGTCTTCTAATTTTTTCGATTAGTTTTATTAAATTAAGATAAAACTTCATTGATTTAAGATTTACTTAATATATTTTCATAACTAATTATTCTCCAAACAAAAAGATTGTTAATATTCTTTTATTATTATTTTTTCCAATGTTACAACGAAGCCAAACTTGCAAACCATGAAACATTGGGTGGAAGCATTTAATCATGTTTATTTTTGTAGGGAGAGGTGGTTGCATGAGGAAAGTGACGTTCTGATGAATAGTACTTGAACATCACAGGCACAATACACTATTATTAATCTACTAAAAATAGCACAATACACAATTATTAATCTACAGAAAATAGCACAATACACTATTATTAATCTACTAAAAATAGACCTCATCTATTATGAATTTCTTCGTTATTGTTTTTACGAAGATATACGTACTAGAACTGATACAGCCCAAAATTCAGATACACAAGCCGAGCAAGATGGTGTTTCAAATATTTATGTAAAAAAAATGTAAGATTTATGCATAATTCGCAGTATACTTTATGTATCTATCTTACAATCTCAAAAAATTTAAATTTTGTGTGATATCAGATATCATGGCATATACATGATATCTGATATAGCTATTTTTCATTTTTTTTTTTGTATCTAATATATAGCAATGTTATTTATCAGATACATGTATATCTAAGAAGTATCGGTATTTGTGTTATATCATATACAAGGGGATGTATTCAATAATTAATCAAAGAAATTCATGTATATTAATCAGAATTACTTACATAACATGTATCTGACCTAATATTAACAACAACGTATGTGTCATACTTATTAGTTTAATTGTTAAATTGTAGAATCTAAGCTATATTCTTCAAAATACCAGATGCAGAACTAGAGAGAAAAAACCCTTACATTTCTTTTCAATGAAATCAGAATGATCTGTTTTTTGTGTTATTTTCTACATTACAAATGCACTCTTTTATATATAAAGTGCACCGACTCATCTGTAACTAACACATGTGTAACACGTGCTCTTGCATAACAAACTTTATAACAAACCTCTAACTACAACTAGCAACTTCAAGCAGCAGCTGATTTATTTAACTAACAGTAAGTAGTTCCTTTTGCTTCTTCTTCTTTGAATCTCAATANAAGAATAGTCTCTCCAAGACATCATCACTGTAGGTTGAAATCGTTGATGCCAAAACCCGGTAATGGCCTTGGACAAAACAGCTTGCATCGCAAAGTGCACACTGTTTATCAGTAAAGGCTCAGGGAACTTCCCTAGTTTATCCCCAAGAAGACTTTTATTGTACCTATTCCCCATGTCAACACATGAGAAGAGCAAAAGCATCCTTTAAGCTTCAATAAACAACAACAATTACGTCTCAGTCTAAAACAAGCTGGGATCGTCTATATGTGACCAAGCTCCCCACTTAAATTCACCTCAGGACAACACTTTACGAAATAAACATAATCATGAAAAGTACTAGAAGTTCTCTATATTTCCTACTGGCATAAGAAACTCTATCATATATGTCAAATTGTAGAATCTAAGCTATATTCTTCAAAATACCAGATGCAGAACTAGAGAGAAAAAACCCTTACATTTCTTTTCAATGAAATCAGAATGATCTGTTTTTTGTGTTATTTTCTACATTACAAATGCACTCTTTTATATATAAAGTGCACCGACTCATCTGTAACTAACACATGTGTAACACGTGCTCTTGCATAACAAACTTTATAACAAACCTCTAACTACAACTAGCAACTTCAAGCAGCAGCTAATTTATTTAACTAACAGTAAGTAGTTCCTTTGGCTTCTTCTTCTTTGAATCTCAATACTCCTCCTCAAGCTGGTGGTTGAAACACATCTAACAAACCAAGCNTTTGAATCTCAATATTAATGTATCTTAATTATCTCATATACAATTTAAATGAATATGTTAAACAGTGTATCTAACACAGCTACACCAAACTATATCTGATATAATAGAAAATTTGTAGCTGAACTACCTTATATCATAATCTATCTTAAACAAGTTAGTAAATGTACTTGGATTAGTTAGGCAGTGCATCTATAATAGTTTCGTATTATGTATCTGAACTACAATCAACTATGCATCTTGATTTAGATAATATTAGAAATAAATGTTGTGACATATCTCATAATAAAATAATGATAGTGACCATTGTTGAACAAAAAAGGTCGAAATTATTCAAGAAGAAGAAGTGTAAAATTTGGTGAATCTCCAAAAAAATAGAAGAATTTTAATTATTTTTAGAAATTGGGATACGCCAGAATATTTCATAATTGTTACAAGCGTGAATTCCTCCTTAATTTATGGCTATCAATTACAATCCTTAAATAGATAAGCTTAATGATATGTATCTGACTAACATGCATCCCAAATACATGTATCTAGACACAATAGATACATGCATCCACGGTGAATGATCCTAAATGAAACATAAATAATATTATTATATTATAGAAGAGTCTAGGAATGACTACCAATGGTCCAATAAGATCACTACTAATGTCCAATATATTTATAAAATATATAAGTTGCCCCACCACCTTCCACTTAAATACTACATATTATATATTATTAATTACTATACTATAAATCACAACTAATATCCAATATATTTATCAAACTATATAAGTGGGCCCCACCACCTTCCACTTAAATACTACATATTATATATTAATTACTATACTATAAATGACTTAAATACTCCATATTATCTATTAGAATAATTAACAATTATTTGACACTTTAAATTCTATCAATGCCATATAAATTAGGATAAAAAACCTAACATATAATATTTAAATATATTTAAAAATAATATAAGTAATACTATACATTACAATAATTAACAGCTTAATTATTTAAAACTTATATAAAAAATTTAATTGACTCTCTAAATTCTATTGGTACCACATAAAATGGATTATATAATAAACATATATTGTTTGAAATTGACGAAAAAGAAACAATAAATTACAATAATTAATAAAAAAAATAGTCGACGAAATTGACGAAAAACAAATTATAAATTACAATAATTAACAAAATAAATCTCTCGACTCCAACAAATCTATCAATTAATGCCACATAAATTGGGACATGGCAAATAACATATATTATTAAAAAATTAGGTTCAAAATGTACTATAAAATACAATAATTAACAACTTAATATATTAAAGAGACATATAAAAAAGGGTTAATATTTGAAATTCTGCATCTGCCACATAAATTAGAACAAATAGAGTAATAAATATTATTTTCAAAATTATGTTAAAAAAAAGTACTACAAATCACAATAGCTAACAATTTAAAATATTTTTAAAATCATATAAAAATTTCAATAACTTCTCAAATTCCATAATATGACATAAATTAAAAAAAAAAGTGTTATAAATCATAATAAATAGTACAATATTTCAACTACTTTAAAAGTATTATAAATTGTAATAAATAATACAACAATTTAAATTACTTAAAATTTAACGACTTAAAAATATTTTTTTAAATGTATTAAAATTTTGGTTAATTGTCAAAACTTTACATGTGCCACATAAATTGGGACATGGACAGTCACACATATTTTTTTAAAAAAATTACATTAAAAGTATTCTATCAATTAACAACATATATTGTTTGAAATTGACGAAAAAAAAACTATAAATTACAATAATTAACAAAATAAATCTCTCGACTCCAACAAATCTATCAATTAATGCCACATAAATTGGGACATGGCAAATAACATATATTATTAAAAAATTAGGTTCAAAATGTACTATAAAATACAATAATTAACAACTTAATATATTAAAGAGACATATAAAAAATGGTTAATATTTGAAATTCTGCATGTGCCACATAAATTAGAACAAATAGAGTAATAAATATTATTTTCAAAATTATGTTAAAAAAAAGTACTACAAATCACAATAGCTAACAATTTAAAATATTTTTAAAATCATATAAAAATTTCAATAACTTCTCAAATTCCATAATATGACATAAATTTAAATAAAAAAATAATATATATTGGGCCCCGTGCTGGCACGGGGTCCTATATCTAGTTTTAATACAATTCCCTAAACTTGGGTGACCATTTAGAGAATTGACTCTAATTTATATGACTCACTTTCCTTTTTAATCAATCTCAAAATAATGACACATTTTATATTAAGTAATACTTTAACTTTAAAATGTCCATTGTACCCTAAATGAAATAATTTATAGGCACAAAATTTTCAATCATTCATTTTAAACCACAAGTTTTAAAAAAATTCTTTTCTTTCTTAAATTATGTGCCGAATCAAACTATCTCTCATAAAATGGGACGGAGAGAGTATTATTTTGTAGGTAAACCATCTTACGCCTTTCTATTTCCAACTAGGGCGAAAAATTACAACAATATCCACTTGGCTAGCCTCATTGGCTCACAATCCACTATACCTTAAAATAAGCATGCTTAACTATTTAAACCTTCATATACCCACATGAATCCAAAAATTACAAGAACAAAACATGCCATTGTTGGATAGCATACCACAAAACCTGGTAAAGGGGCACAAGTACACTATCTAAGCCCTTCTATACCCACCCAAGGACAAAAACTTAACAGAACAATGTGCCATTCTTAGTTAGCCTCGGATACTAACATGTCAGGAGAAATGACAAATGACCCGGTTTGAGCACCCATAAGATTAAGACCCCAAGCTTGGAGGAGGACCAGCCTAGCCGATAATATCATAAAAGGGAACCATCTAAGCCCGAGCCCCTAACCAACTAGGGTGAAGTCGATCCAACCTCTGGAAAACATCAAACTTCTGAACTCCAAAATCTTCTTCCATCTATCCAAAACTTGAGATATCTACACACCTGCAGTAGCAGCAGAAAACACTACTGAGAAATCACAGGGCATGGCAAAGTGCTAAATACTTTCATCTTTCTGTTATTAGGTACAATGGCATACATGTATCATGGGGAAGGAAGGCCTATTAATCAGTAATAATAAACATTTTCCTGATAGAAGAAAAATAAAGCTGCACCCAACTGTAACTCTCACGTAAAACAAAAAACAAACATTAACCTTGAAATTTTATATATGAAACATAGTTTAACATCACCTCTCTTTTACTAGAGAAATCGCGTGCTTTGTAATGACAGTCCGAAGGACAGAACTAGCATAGGAGAAGTGGAAAACAGAAAAAAAGACAAAGAAACCCTTTAGAAAGAAAAAAAAAAAGAGAACCTTTAGAGAGAACGAGGATCCAAGTATCTTTAATGTTTCTTCCTCTACTTTTTTTTTGAAGGGGGTGCTTCGGCCTCACTTGAGAAATTGGAGGATAGGTACTGCAAATTTGAAGAAACTGCATACAAAATTATTACAATGCTCCAGCAATGATGATGTTTCTCCATGATGAAAGGTGAAAAGTGGATAACAAGAACAGTCATAACAAATGAAACATCAGATATGGTAACGGTGATAACAACCATGACACTGCTCCGATGAAGCGTAAATGGATTCCTGAAGCGGAAGAAAAGTGATGACTCTTTTGGAAGAATACACATGCTAAACACATGAATTTGCAAAATTGAGCACTTTCAAGTAAAAGACTTACTAGTTCTTGTCTGAATTCCTAAATCGCACACAATATCGGGAAGCAATTGTGTCTTCATCTTCAGAACTTTCTTCTTCAAAACCACTCTGTCCGCTCACAAGTTCAGGAGGTGCAGACGCCTCTGGTTGAGGTGAACCTATCTGTGTAAATTCAGCATTAGGAGAACTTATACTGACTGGAGCATTTCCTGGTTCTTGGACCTGGTTCAAGGATTTCTTCTTGCTGTCCTCATTGTGACACAATTCTTCTTCCTCCCTGGATAGTTGCTGCTTTGATCTATGCGATCTAGGTGGTGATATCTTGGATCTTGGTCCAGCCACCACGGGTTCATGAGTCACAGAAGCCTCTGGTTGAGGTGAAGGCATCTCCGTAATTTTACCATTCAAAGAATTTGTACAGACTGGAGCACTCCTGGCTTCTATGACATCATTCAAAACATCCTTATTATTTTTATCATGGCACAGTTCTTCATCCTCTCTAGACTGGTTCTTCTTTGATCTACGTGAGTTACGTGAGGATTTCTTTGATTGTCGCCTAGCCCCAACGCCAACAAATGAAGCCAAATCTTTCCTTGCAAGCAAAGACATCTTTTTACCTTCTAGGTACTCAGAAATCGCTCGAGAATATGCACAAAAGGGACAGTAAACGTTTCCTCCATTATCGAAGCTGGGAACAGAACCCAAGCAGCTCTGATGAACCACTAACGGGCAGGTGTTCGAACTGCAAATCAACAGTTGCCCACCTTCATTACATTTCACACAAAGATTGAGCACTCTACCATTTTCAGTTGTCAAGGGATCTTGACCCTGAGAGCTAAGAAAATCATTTCTCTTTGCGGAAAGGCCAGTCATTTCATTGTGATATCCATCACTGTCACTAGAGAAATCAGGTTCATCACTTCCCACAATATTCTTTTTGGCTCCTTCAGAAGGTTCATCTTTGAACAAATTTCCCCGAATGCACTTCCGATGATCTTTAGCTCCATGAATGCAAGAATCCTGATGAATTACCTGCTGCTGTGATGAACCACTTGATGTTCTCAATTCATCACAAGCTTTGCTGCTACTTACAACATTTTGGATCTTTTCCTCTGAAATCATTATTTCAGGCAATCGATCATCATGGTTACTGGTATCAATGTTCTGTCTAACCATTTTTGATGCAGCACCCTCACAACTACCATCCAATCCCCCAACAAGAGCTCCATTTTCCAAGTTCCCTTTTTGGACAATAGCATGGGGAATTTGTGCAGACAACTCTGTTGAAACACCATCTTTTTGAGATGATTCAAAATCATGAACTGCATCACACCTGGGATTAATAACTTCCTGCTTAAACCTTTTGGAGGGCCTTATGCAAGTACCAGAACTGTTCTCTGATAAGGGTTCAGTTTCACTATGTTCTACTTCATGAGCAGTAATGGCATCAATCGTCCTCTTAGAAGGAACCAGAGTCCTAGGTTGATTTTCTTGCAGGCCATTAGTGTTGGCCCCCAAACAAGGAGTTGCATTCCCACTTGATAAAACATGTTCATGCTGAGCATCAGCGCCTACTTCACAACTGTGGTTAATGCCATTAGAATCAACAGCATTAAAACGATCTCCATCTCCGGAGTGACTGCCAACCTCCAATCTGTTATTTGCTTCCAAGGATGTAGAAAGAGGATTGGTAGTATCTACAGTATCCTTAATCTGATTGTCAATTGGAAACACAGAAAATCCCAGACAATCAGACAGGTAATTACAAATGTAAGAACTTACTGAATTCCACATATAAAAAAAGATTAGCTCACTTGTTGCAAAGCACATTTTGGCAAGCAAGATCTTTTTTTGGAAATAAATGACTGAACATCCCATTTTGACACCTCTGGCCCATCAATTTTTTGATCTGAGGAGACCTGGTCAAATGTACACATGATGCCGATTTAAGCATGTGAAAACAGCATTATTCAAAACTCTCAAGCATAGATTGTCCCTTGTAAGCAAATTACTAAAATCACAGATAAAATTCATTTAATAAACTGAGTTACTGAACCATAAAACCCAACCTTGATAAGTTAAACTGAGGTACTTACCCCCAACAATAAGTGGCGAAGGACATCTTCACAGTGCACTGATCGATCCAATTCAATTTTATCACCGGGAACTGAAGCATCATTATTTGCATTTGAGATTTCCTGGACAGACAAGGTCTCTAAAACTCTCAAGGAGACAAGCTCCCTTGCATTTCTTCCCATTTCATCAGAAATTTCTGGAGTCCGCTTAACCAAATCTGTTATGCATGAACCAGAATAGTCAAAGCAACCATCATTACAGCTGATACAACAGTTTTTGTCACAAAGTAACTGTAATTTCATACATACCAATGAGTAAAGATGTGTCTATCTCTTTGGAAGTTGCCAATGTTTCAATCACCCATATCCAAGGTAGATTTGATGTGCTATGCTTGGTATCCATGAAGGCTGTTGGAATGCTTCAAGATCATATATTTGATTGTCAGTCCACCTTACATTTATGTTATCCCAGAGAACAGTTTTAACGCAAAGATAGAAGCCACAAAGGTGCTATAAATAGACAACAAAACCAGAGAGCAGAACACCTACATGAAAATTTCAAATTTCCATAATGGATGAACTAAGATGTGAATCTAGAGTGCAAGATCAGTGACGTGAGGCATGGAGTGGAGATGGAAGTCAAGATCGATACACAAGTCATTCCCAAGAAAGAAAGTTTCAAGTAACTTGGCTCTATTATCTAAGGAAACATAGAGATTGGCAATGATGTCGCATATTGTATTGGAGCAAGATGGTTGAAATGGAGTCCCGCGTCCTGGGTACTGTGTGATAAGAATGTTGTCAAGGTTTAAAGATAAGTTCTATGGGGTGGTGGTTAGACCCACATAATGTAATGTTCTAGAGATGATGGTAGCGACAATAATGATGCTCAAATGGATGTGTGGGCATATTAGGAGAGATAAAATTGGAAACGAAATTATACGAGACAATGTGAGAGAGGCCTCTGTGACGGACAACAAGAGGGAAGTGAGATCGAGATGGTTTAGGCATGTAAAAAAGGAAGGATGAGGATGCACTAGTTAGGAGGTGCAAGAAGTTGGCTATAGCATGTTTTCGGAGAGATAGAGGTAGAACAAAGAAGAACTATTGGAGTTGATTAGAAATGACATGACACATCTTTAGCTTTTACTAAGAACGTGACCCTAGCTAGGAAGGTGTGGAGGTAGGATTAGGGTAGAAGGGGATAGGTATTAAAGTGTTGTCACACTTTTATGTGTGAGAGGCAAGGGTCAGTTTCCTCTTCTCCGTATTTGGAAATATTAGTTAATAGTCACATAGTATCTTATTCTTGATTTTTCACTACTATATGTTGCTTCATTTGCTCTCTGTATCTTGTTATTGTGATGTTGTTATTTTCCTTTCATGCCTGCTTTGACTACACCTTTTTGAGCCGAGAATCTATCGAAAATAGTCTCTCTACCCCACAAAGGTAGGTATAAGGTGTGCACACATCCTACCTTTCCCAAACCCCATTTTTAGAATTACACTGGGTATGTTGTTGTTGTGGATGAATAAGCTGCATCTAATCCTTTATGCAGAATTTTAAAAACAAGAGCTGTTCTATGCAGAATTTGAAGCTGAATTGTCTGGTTCTTTTCTTTTTTTTGGTGTAAACATGAATATCCTCAAGATGCAGAAGATATTCCTAGTATTTTAGAGTTCTTATGACCTCCATAGGAGTTTATTTTCTTTTGCAACTTTTGGATGTTAGTATTCCTAGAATACTCCTTGTGTATTCTTTTGTTTATAATACAAGTTACCTTTCTTTAAAAAAAAAAACTTTAACATGGTAACAAAGTAACTTTCCTCTCAAAATACAACCACATAACATGAGCAAGCAACCAAAAAAAATTGATCAAAAAATATTACCTGATTCCTATGCACGACAACTTTATCAATAAATTAGAAGCAAAAACTACTACAAAATTATTTCAATCTTTAAATTTGGAATGAAGATATTTGGGACAAGGAGGGAGTGTCCTCCATGATGGAAAAGGTGAGTAAAGCAAGATTGAGATGGTTTGGGCATCTAAAGAAGAGATGCACAAATGCCCCAATGAGAAGGTATGAGAGGTTGGATATAGTGGGTAAGAGGAGAGGTAGAGGTAGGCCAAAGAAGTATTGGAAAGAGGATATTAGAAAGGATATGGTATACCTTTAGCTTACCGAGGACATGACCTTAGATAGAAGGGTTTGGGGTCGCGAATTAGGGTAATAGGTAGTGAAGTGTTGCCTTACTTTTCAGCGAAATTAAGCTTGGTAGATCTGGAGCACTGTGTCTATTGTAGTATGAACCTTATTCATGTAGTTTCTTGCTTTTTGATATTTGTTACCATCTATTGTTTAGTGTGTTCTGATTATTTCACTATTTTTGTTGTTGTTGTTCCTTTCTTGAATGGTCTACATTGTTTTCCTTAAGTCAACATGTTTTCTTCACTGTTGTTTTTCCTTTCTATAACTACTTTGATGTGTTGGACCTTAGCCGAGGGTCCTTTAGCTGTAGTCTCTCTACCTCCACAAAGTAGGGTTAAGGTCTGGTTTGCATACACTCTACCCTTCTTCAGAACCTATTTGGGATTCCATTTGGTATGTTGTTTACTAGAGAACTTGAAAGTTCCCCAACTTTTTAAAAAAGTTACGGTCATAGGCTTGGAACAATGATATGCACACTTAACTCACTTCCCCAAAAATTTCCATCTAAGACTAGCAAACACTATTTCTATAATAACTTCATTTTCTTGACCAACATCCAAACACTAACTACACCCCCCCCCCCCCCCCCCCCCATTTTTTCTAAAATAACTTCATTTTCTTCACCAACATCCAAACACTATCTACCCCCTCCCCCCCTCTATCTAAAGAAACATCAGTCTTTTTTTGTTACGACCGATAAAAATCCCTCACTAGTTAACTGGCCCAACACCAGTTGGCACAAAAGTTCAAAACAACATTAAACTTCTAATCAGTATGAGCAATGGGACTGCAAAAACAACAGGAACAGACATATATTTCAAAAACAAAATCATTTGTTACTTCTTTTTTTATACTGAGGACCCTGAAATAAGAGCTGAATATTTCTAAATAATTTATATTTCATTGAAGGAGATAGTCTCGCTCAGAAAAGAGAGTTGTAGGATTCGTAAAACAGGAGAAGAGCATCTCAATGCATTTTGACTTTGTCTCCCGGGATCCACCACAGGTTGGGTTTGAGAGCCGTGTGATGGGTGACTATCCAGCACAGTTCGGAGAGCAGATGTGTTATTGTGTCATTTGATATTTGAAGTATAACAGAGAAACCATAATATTAAAAAAAACAAAAAATTTAAAGGTCCTAGTGAACATTTTCCTCCCCATTATTGCCACAATTTCATAATGTTTGATGCTTTTTTCCAGTTACCAAAGCAAAAGAAATTGCCCCTTTCAACTTTTCAGTTGTGTCAGCTGCAGCTTCTTCAAATGTTGATCAAGTACAATTACATAAGATATTTATTAAAAAGTTAGGATGAGGTCCAATGTTTATGCTATTTATAGATATAGACTAGCTGTGTTAATTGATAACCGTCGAGGGTGTCACCACAAGCTTGAATATAGAAAAATGGAGAAACACTCAACAAAGCAAGGGTTTAGCATAGACATAAGACTTAACATATGCACAACAAGCTTACAAAGAGTGAAGTTGAGGTAAGATTAAATGGCATTACAGTGCCTAAATCCACAATTCCAATATTCCGAGAGAATTGTATATGATAGATAACGATATCACACACAGGGGATGAGCTACCCTTGCCCCCTTCGTCGGAAAATCACATTGTATAGATATGCCAAATTTTGATTTAGTACATGTATATATTAATGTTGATACCTCTTAAAACAAGGTAAAGAGTTGGTGCAATGGTTTTGGAAAAAAACATTGTATAGATACCCTGGCTCAAGGTTTTTTTTTTCTTTCTTTTGTGTGATTACTACTTAATATTTTGGCACCCATTAATAAACATCCCAGCTCAGCTTGCCACACATAGAACCCAAGATAGCATGACTGAAGTGAAAAACTGCTACTATACTGCTATGCAGTTGAAGAATATGCATCGATGTTAAAGAGGCAAGAGTTATAGAACAGTGGTAAGACCTAGAATGTTATGCCTCTAAAGTTGAGATAGCTCCATTTACATGTAAGAAGAAAATATAAAGAGTAACCCCAATTTGACTCTAGTGGATGTGCTGTTTCCCATGAAAAGACATTGTTGTGGGAGAGCATGAACTAAAACACCAAAAGAGGGACACTTTCAGATGCATACCTCAAAGGGTCATAGGGCAACGAGAGAGTTGCTGGTCACCGCCATTGATGGAAGATCAAAAGACTGAATTTCTTTGAGAGAGTCGGGTCGGCCAATTCGATTTCATAAACTGGAGTCTGAATCAAAATTCAAAAGTATCTGTCACCCTTTCATTGAAAAACTGAAAAATATGTACTTTCCCCCCAAAATTGAGAAAACTCTTTATTCTCTCCGTTCTTATTTATATGTCACTTAACAAACGGAAAAATTGTGCAATTAACCAAATTTATACCATTTAATTAGTCATCATAACTAGGTGTGACAAATGGTTGGATATGGATGGATTTGATATGATTTGAACAAAAATGAGTAATTATCCAATCCGCTCATATTGATAAATATGGTTCAAATAATTAATGGACGGATTGGATATGAGTTACCCATGTTGCATCCACATTGATTGAAGAATTAAAAAATGAATTTATATAGTCTAAATTTCTAAAGCAATTTTTTATTTTACTCACTCCCCCCTACCTCCAATTCGAAAAAATTTATGGTGGTAGGCACAAGTATGACATAATGTGTGAGGGATTATTTTTTAATAAAAATGTGTGGCTCCTATTTTTTTATTTTACATTGTTATTTCTCTCTCCAACCTTTACTTAATTTTTGTGAATAAAAAATTATTATGTTTGAATGATACGTGGAGGCCTTTCTCACTCCTACTTTGCTTCTCACACTTCTTTTTCTCAATTTCTTCCCTTTCGCCTTTTTTTTCCTTTCTAATTCATTGTTGATTTCAGATCAGTTTTTCTCAATCGTGAATTTAATTTACTCAATTCTTCTTATATTATTTATCTTTCTCCATTTGATAATTGGCTTGTAATTTTATTTTTAAAAAAAACATTATATCAAGAATATGAAAAGGAAAAATCGGGGAGAAAATTATAAAATGAAGATTGAAATTTTAATCTATGAGATGAACGCCTAGGTAGTCAATTAACTAAGCTATGAAAATTTCCCATTTGGTACATATATACACATCGGATTGATTAGTTTTTACACTTATTAAGCCAACCGAATCAATAAAATTAAGTTTTTTTATTTTCTCAATTTTTTAAGAAGTTTGATTGCGTATTACACTAAAATTAATTTATTTTTTACAAAATATGATGTAAATGTCACACTTCCATACAATTATATATAATTCAATTTATTAAAAAAGGAAAACAAAAATATTTTGCATATACAAATATTTATCATATAATGTATTTTTCCTTTTTTTGTGCATTACCCTTTGATATTTTTGTATATATATAATTGTTTACTAACAAGGGTTGTGGTAGAGTGGTAAGTACTCTTTCATCCTTAATCAAGAGGTCTCGGATTCAAGTCTCCTTGGGTATAGAGTCACTTTTGTTATTGTTTACAATGAATTGATTTAAATAATTGTACAAAATAGTGTGGGTATTTGCACCATATGTCATAAAAAAAATCAAATACACTTTATTATAATATTCAAACTCAAGAAAATTGAGAAAACAGAAAACTCTATTACAAAAATATAGGGAAAAAGGTTGATCAAAATTGTTGTAACAATACCGAATTTTGGGAAGACCTTTTACCTTAAAGGTATATATGCACATATATACCTTTAAAATACACTATTAAATAATGCAGGGGTAAAGAGTTCTCCACAAAATTTGGTATCGTAACAGCAATTTCGGCCAAAGTTAAAGTATTTTTCAGACCTTTTTCCCAAAAATATATTTGGTGTGGTTTATTAATATACAAATTGATAAACTAGTTCAATTTAATAAGTGGAAAAATCGATCAATCAGACTTAAATACACATACCAAATGGGGGATATTAATAGTTTAGTTGATTGTCTACCTAAACTTTTAGTTCATACGTGAAAGTTTTATTCTCATTTTCTTCCATATTTTTATGTAATTTAAAACATAAAAAATAATATACCTTCTAATTATCAATATAATTTAAAAAATAAAAATTAATAATACCTGCTAATTATCAAATGGAAAAGATAAATATATGAATGATATAAAAAGAATGAGTAGATAAAATTCATTAGTCAAAGAAATATAGGAAAGAAGAATTAACTATTTTTAAAAAAAATGGAGAATAGAACGTATGTGGAGTAAAATGTAAGGGAAAGAGAATATCAATGTAAAATAAGAAGAATATGTCTTACCCATTTTTTTATTCATAAAAATTAAGTAAAGGTAGGAAAGAGAAATAACAATGTAAATGAGAAAATAGGACCCATGTTGTAAAATGAGAGCAAAATACAATAACACTAAATAAGAAAGCTAATGGAAAGTATAGAGTAAAAAGTATTCTTTTATCTCTTCAAGTGTGTTTCACAAGGGTGAAAACACCACCCTTTATAGGATTTAGAAAACACTTGTTTACATCATTTAACCAAATATGTTAGTACAAGTTTAATGAATACAATAATACATATATTACGTTAGGAATAAATTAAGATAAACATCCACAATTAAGTGGATTTATAACACTCCCCCTTGGATGTTTATAGATAATGTGTCTCATTAAAACCTTACTAGGAAAAACCCAGTGGGAAAAAGCCTAGTGAAGGAAAAAGAGTGCACACATCTTGTAATACACCTTGAGTGTTGCCTCATTAAAAACCTTACCAGGAAAATCCAATGGGACAAAACCTTGGTTAAGGAAAAAAGAGTACAACGCGTATTTTACTCCTCCCGATGGATAATTTATTTGATACCTTGGAGACAATGCATTCTAATCTTATATCTTAGCTTCTTAAATGTTGACGTTGGCAATGCCTTAGTGAATAAATTTGCAAGATTATCACTCGAACGAATCTGTTGAACATTTATCTCACCATTTAGTTGAAGATCATGCGTGAAAAAGAACTTAGGTGAAATATGTTTTGTTCGGTCTCCTTTTATATATTCTCCCTTTAATTGAGCTATGCAAGCAACATTATATTCATACAATATTGTTGGAGTCTTTGTTTGCACAGAAAGATCACATAACTGCAAAATGTGTTGAGCCATTGATCTCAACCATACACACTCTCGGCTGGCTTCATGAATGACCATTACTATTACATGATTTGAAGAAGTAGCAACTATTGTTTGCTTCATCGAACGCCATGATATAGTTGTACCTCCATATGTGAATAAATAGTCTGTCTGAGATCGAACTTTATATGGGTCAGACAAATATCCCTCATCTGCATAACCGATCAATTCTGACTTGGATGCATTATAATACAACAATCCCATATCAATTTGTTTCTTAAAGATATCTGAATATATTTTTAACACCTTTTCAATGTCTTTTTGTTGGACATGAGCTGAATCTCGCCAATAAACTTACTACAAAATAAATATATGATCGGGTATTGTTTGTAAGGTATATTAGTGCCCCAATAACACTGAGATATGGTGTTTCATCACAAGAATCTCTTCATCTTTTCTTGAGGTCGGAATGGATCTTTATTTATATCGAGAGATCTCACAACCACCGGGGTACTCAATAGGTGTGATTTATCCATGTAAAATCGCTTCAAAACCTTTTTAGTATATGTTGATTGATGGATAAATATTTCATTTGTCAAATGTTCAATCTGAATGCCAAGACAAAATGGATAAATCACATTTGTCAAATGTCAAATGTGATTTCGCACAAAAACTCATTTGTACCTCACTGCTTGACACTTTCAGGTGTTCGGACAATTGATTTGAAAATTCATGTTTTTCAAGTGAAGCCAATTCTGTTTGAATTGCTTCCTTCCATTTTGACCAATCATCTCTCTGTCTACCTTCATTGACAGATCTTGGTTTCAAATTCTCATCTTGTTGCATTATTTCAATTGCAATATTATAGGCAAAAATATTATCCACCACAATATTATTTCGATTCCACCTTTTTCTCGTCTAGACATAGTTTATAAAGATTTACTCATTCTCATTATTTTCAGGTACATGAACCTCCTTAGTGGTGTCATAATTTATTATGTCTCGAAGCTCTTCATGAGCAATTGCCTCCACATCGTGACCATTTATTTCTTTCCTTTTTCGAAGATTTTTATCCTTGGAACCAATTGGTCTACCACGTTTTAAGCGTGGTCCAAACTCATTTGCCTTAACATTTTGTCCTATCGGGACATCAACTCGAACTTGAATATTAGCAACTGGGATATATAATTTAGCAACCCATGGAAGGTTAGTAAATGTATTCGACAGTTGATTTGCAATATTCTGTAAATAAATTATCTTTTAAACTTCTTGCTTACATTGATTTGTCTAAGGATCTAAATGAGACCGTGAAAGTGAATTTCAATTTATCTCACTTCCCAACTGCTTTTGTTCTCCCCCTAAAATTGGGTATATTGATTCATCAAAATGACAATTAGCAAACCTTACCGTAAAAAAATCTCTAGTTCTAGGTTCTAAATATTTTATAGTAAAACGAGATTCATACCCAACATATATCCCCAACTTTCTTTGGGGACCCATCTTTGTGCATTGTGGTGGAGAAATTGGAACATATACCGCACAACAAAAAATTCTAAGATGAGAAATGTTTGGCTCTTGACCAAAAACCAATTGCAATGGAGAGATGTCATGATAATTGGTTGGACTTATGCACGCAAGTGCCACTGCATGCAAAATAGCATGCCCCCAAATCGTAACAGACAACTTTGTCCTCATCAACAATGGTCTAGCTATCAATTGATGACGATTAATCAATGACTCTGCTAAACCATTTTGAGTATGAACATGTGCAACATGATGTTCAACTGTTATTCTAGTGGACAAACAATAATCATTAAATGTCTGAGATGTAAACTCACCAGCATTATCAAGACGAATTATTTTTATTGCATAATCTGAAAATTGTGCTTTTAACCTTATTATTTGAGCCAACAACCTCGCAAAAGCCATATTGTGAGTTGACAATAAGCACACATGTGACCATCTTGTAGATGCATCTATCAAGACCATATAATATTGAAATAGTCAACATGCAGGGTGAATAGGTCCACATATATCACCATGTATCCGTTCCAGAAATGCAGGAAATTCCACCCCAACCTTAGCTATTGATGGTTTGATACTTTCCTTGAGAACAAGCAGCACAAGAGAATTTCTTTGATTGAAGAACATTTTGGTTCTTCAAAGTATGCCCATGTGAATTATCAATTATTTTGCGCATCATATTATAATCGGGATGGCCCAATCGGTCATGCTAAATGATAAAATAATTAGAATCAGTAAACCTTTTGTTTACTATGGCATGTGATTCAACCGTACCAATATTTGTATGGTACAACCCAGAAGAAAGTGCAGGAAATTTTTCATGCACAATTTTCTTCTCCGCATTTATTGTAGTAATATAAAGGTATTCCATCTTTCCTTCATTTGCAGTCTCAACATGATAGCCATTTTGGCGAATAACCTTAAAACTTAACAAGTTTCTTTGAGACTTACTACAATACAATGCATTATGAATTACCAATAATGTTCCTCCAGTTAGTAATAAGGTCGCTCTTCCAGAGCCCTCAATCAACTTTGTACTACCAGCTATTGTATTAATATATGCCTTTTTCATAATCAAATGAGAGAAATATTTCTTCTCTTAGTATTGTATGAGTTGTAGCACTGTCCAAAAGGCACATATCTCCATTACTCATCTTGGATCCAACTGAAGACTGAAATTTTTTAATTTATCTTCATAAAAATAAAAATACATAATAAAAAGTATGAAACTTAACAAAAGAAAATTTAAGTACATGAACTTTAAGTAAGACATTAAAAACACATAACAACATTATTTATTTCCCAGTTCAATTATTAATCTTCAATTGCGATACCCAAATAGCTTCTAGATGAGTAATATCATCGAGCCCATCAAAAGCATCATCTTTCAATGCTAAATTTGCCTTAACATTCTCATCATATTTTTGAGAAGATCCTACATGAGCATCATCTTTGAGAGTCAAATGTGACTCTACTCAGACATTAGAAGAGGAGGCGCCGCCTTTATTTCCTTTTCTTTTAAAGAAATTTTGATACTCAGGTGCCCGATATTCATTTTTCAATGACCTTTAAGGCCACAACGATGACAATGATCGCCCTTTCCTTTAGAAGGATTATTTTGAGAACTCATATTGTTTTCTCTTTTATTATGACCACCACCTCGATGATTATTATATCGTCTTTTGCCTTTGCCACGCCCGCGCACATTATCATGACCTCGATTATTTTGTCTTATTTCAAACTGGCCATGCTCTTCTACCCCGTGTGCCTCCGATAATGGAGCACTTCCAACGGGACGAATTTCATGATTTTTCATTAAAAAATCATTAATCTGCTCAGCCACCAGAAGGAATGAGATTAATTCATAGTATTTTTTAAAACCTTTTTCACGGTATTGTTGTTGTAATATCATATTGGAGGCATGGAAAGTAGTTAGTGTCTTTTCCAACATGTCCTCATCTTTTATAACTTCCCCACATAATTTTAATTGAGAAGTGATTCTAAATACAACAGAGTTATATTCAATTACGGTTTTATAATCTTGAAATTGTAAGTACATCCACTCATAACGAGCCCTTGGCAATACCGTTGCCTTGAGGTGATCATACCTCCCTTTCAAACCTATCCACAATTCAAGTGGATCTTTCACTGTTAAGTATTCAACCTTTAGGCTTTCATCAATATGATGACGAAGGAAAATCATAGCTTTCTCTTTATCCTGACTTGATGCCTTACTTCCTTCGATTATACTATCACCCTTAGCGATAAGGTGAATTTCAACATCAAGTAACCATGACAAATAGTTCTTTCCAGAAATGTCAAGTGCCATAAATTCAAGCTTTGACAAATTCGACATGATGAAAAGTATCATAAAACAGTTGAGTTAATAACATGATTTTGATTTATTTATAATAAAAGATAAATCAATGTTTCAAATGATTAAGAATTAGTATAAAATATATTATATGCATGAACATGGAATGTTACAAAAACATGTAAATTCATAAAGTATGAAACTGTAAATTTAATATATATTCTAATTATTTTACAATATTTATTACTAGTTCAATAGTTATTAACGCCAAAGTTCAGTAAGATTTTCAAGTCATATTTAATATAATACTATTATTTTTCTTTATGACACACCAATATACTTATTATAATGTATGAAAATACTTACGAGTTATTTTAACTAGCATGCTATCATATTACTTAGTAATTAATTTAGAGTTATAAGCTAGTAGAATATAAATAACGTAACAATATAAACCTGAAACGTATTGATTATTATGCCTAGTAAAGTATCATAATAATACCTAAATCAAGTTATATATGCAGTAATTAAATTATAGATCAAAGATTTATGCAAGTCCTATTAGAGATGTTATAAACATATAAATGTATATCTGACTCTAAATGAAAATTGATTAACTTTTAGGAAAAAAAGATAATCCTGAATTAAGTAGGCCTCAATTGGTTAGAGACTCGTGTTGATAACGTATTGTAAAATGAGAGCAAAATACAATAATACTAAATAAGAAAGCGAATGGAAAGTATAGAGTAGAGAGTATTCTTTTATCTCTTCAAGTGTGTTTCACAAGGGTCAAAAGACCACCCTTTATAGGATTTAGAAAACACCCGTTTACACCATTTGACCAAATATGTTAGTACAAGTTTAATAAATACATACATTACGTTGGGGATAAATTAAGAGAAACATCCACAATTAAGTGGATTTGTAACAACCCACATATTTATCTAAAAATAATCCCTCACATACCAAGTCATACTTATGCCTCTACCATCATAAAAAAATTTCCTCTAATTCACCCATCCCTAATTTTATTTTATTTTATTTTTCTAACCCCACCCTACTTTTATCCCCCTCCACCTCACCCCACCTTCATCCCCCTACACCCACTCACCCCCACTTTTTTTATGTTTTTCTTTTTAAATTCCCCCCTACCCCATTTCCATTTTTTTTTTTTTTATGTTTTTCCATTAAAAATTGGGTTTCTTTTTATGACTTTCAAAAAAAATAAAAATTTACCCCCTCCGCCCCCCACTTTCTACCCAACCACCCCTAATTTATTTTAGTTTTTCAAAAAAAAATTATGTCTTTCGAAAAAATAATTCCCCCTCGGCGCCCCACCCCACCCCACCTTCCACCCAACCTGCCCCTAATATTTTTTTGTTTTTCAAAAAAAAAA